>NC_141940.1:80494301-80800884 GCF_057802395.1 Ceratotherium simum simum | reverse complement strand
AATTTTTGTTTATTGTGGTAACATTGGTTTATAACATTGTATAAATTTCAGGTGTACATCGTTATACTTCTATTTCTGCGTGGATTACATCATGTTCACCACTCAAATACTAATTACAACCCATCACCACACACATGTGCCGAATTATCCCTTTCACCCTCCTCCCTCCCCCCATCCCCTCTGGTAACCACTAATCCAATCTCTGTATGTGTTTGTTTATTATTGTTATTATCTACTACTTAATGAAGGAAATCATACAGTATTTGACCTTCTCCCTCTGACTTATTTCACTTTGCATAATACCCTCAATGTCCATCCATGTTGTCATAAATGGCTGGATTTCATCGTTTCTTATGGCTGAGTAGTATTCCATTGTGTATATATACCACAGCTTCTTTATCCATTCGTCCCTTGATGGGCACTTAGGTTGCTTCCAAGTCTTGGCTATTGTGAATAACGCTGCAATGAACACAGGGGTGCATGTATCTTTACACATTGGTGTTTTCAAGTTCTTTGGATAAATACCCAGCAGTGGGATAGCTGGATCCTATAGTAGTTCTATCCTTGATTTTTTGAGGAATCTCCATACTGTTTTCCATAGTGGTTGCAGCAGTTTGCACTCCCACCAGCAGTGTATGAGAGTTCCCTTCTCTCCACATCCTCTCCAACACATGTTGTTTTCTGTCTTGTTAATTATAGCCATTCTGACGGGCGTGAGGTGACATCTCATTGTAGTTTTGATTTGCATTTCCCTGATAGTTAATGATTTTGAACATCTTTTCATGTGTCTGTTGGCCATCTGTATATCTTCTTTGGAGAAATGTCTGTTCAGGTCTTTTGCCCATTTTTTAATTGGGTGAATAATATTCCTTTATATATATGTATATATCTCACAACTTCTTTATCCATTCATCCCTCAATAGACACTTAGATTGTTTCCATGTCTTGGCTGTTTTAAATAATGCTTCAGTGAACATTGGGTTGCAGATATCTCTTCAACAGTGTTTTCATTTCCTTTTGGTATATCCCCAGAAGTGGAATTGCTGGATCATATGGTAGTTTTATTTTCAAGTTTTTGAGGAAACTCCATACCATTTTCCATCATGGATATACCAATTTCCAATCCCAAAGGATTTTCCTTTTCTTCACTTCCTCACTAGCATTTATCTCTTTCCTTTTGATGATAGTAATTCCAAGAGGTGGGGTGTGGTATCTTATTGTGGTTTTTATTTGCATTTCCCTAATGATTAGTGATGTTGAGCACCGTTTCATGTACTTTTTTCCATTTGTATATCTTCTTTGGAAAAATGTCTATCTACGTCCATGGCACATTTCCAATTCCATTATTTAAGTTTTTTTCTATTGAGTTGTATGAACTCTTTACATATGTTGGATATTAACCCCTTACCAGATGTATGGTTTACACATATTTTTTCCCATTCCATAGGTTGTCTTTTCATTTTGATGACAGTTTCTTTTTCTGTGCAGACACTTTTAGTTTTGTATAGTCCCACTTGTTTATTTTTCAATTTTTTGTTTGTGCTTCAGGTGCCATATCCAAAAAATCATTGCCAAGGTGCATTTCAAGGAGCTTTTCTTCTGTGTTTTCTTCTAGGATTTATGTTGTTTCTGGCTTACATTTAAGAATAATCCATTTAAGGTTAATTTTTGTGAGTGGTATAAGAAACGGATCCAGTTCCATTCTTTTACTTGTGAAAATTCAATTTTCCTGGCACCATTTATTGAAAAGACTCTCTTTTTGCCATCAAGTATTCTTGTCTCACTTGTCAAATGTTAGTAGACTGTATATGCATAGGTTTATTTCTGCCAACTCAATTCTGTTCCTTTGGTCTATGAGTCTGTTTTTATACCAGTATCATACTGTTCTGATTACTATAGCTTTAAAATATAGCTTTAAATCTGGAAGAGTGATGTCTCCCACTTTGTTCTTTCTCAGGATTGCTTGTCAATTCAGGTTCTTTTGTGGTTCCATTTAAATTTTAAGACTGTTTTTTTCTACTATTGTAAAAAATGCCATTGAATCTACGTAGGTATTACATTGAATTTATAGATGGCTTTTGGTAGTATGGACATTTTCCAACTATTAATTTTATCAATCCATGAACATGCAATATGTTTCCATTTACTTTTGTCTTCAATTTTCTTCACCAATATCTTCTAGTTTTCAGTGTAGAGATATTTTACCTACTTGGTCAAATTTATTCTTATGTATTTTATTATTTTTGATACTTTTGTAGGTAGGATCATTGTCTTTTTTTTCAGATAATTCATTATTAATGTATAGAAATGCTACTGATTTTTGTGTAATAACTTTGTATCTTGCAACTTTACTGAATTTGTTGATTAGCTCTAACAGTTTTTTGGCGGAGTCTTTAGGATTTTCTATACATAAAATCATGTCTTCTACAAATAGGGACAATTTTACTTCTTCCTTTACAATTCTGATGTCTTTTATTTCTTTTTCTTACCCAATGGCTCTGGATGGGACTTCTAGTACTATGTTGAATAGGAGTGGTGAGAGTAGGCATGCTTGTCTTCTTTCACATCTTAGAGGAAAAGATATCAACTTTTCACCATTGAGTATGATGTTAGATGTGGGATTGTCATATATGACTTTTATTGTGTTATGTTTCTTCTGTACTTAATGTACTAATAATTTTTATCATGAACAATGTTAAAACTTGTCAAATGTTATTTCTGCTTCTATTGAGATGATCATATATTTTTTCTTTCATACTATTAATGTGATGTGCTGCATATATATTAATTTGCATATGTTTTACCATTCTTGTGTTCCAGAGATAAACTCCACTTGATCATGGTGAATGATCCATTTTAAGGGCTACTGAATTCAGTTTGCTGGTATTTTATTGAGAATTTTTGCATTTATATTCATCAGAGATATTGGCCTGTAGTTTTCTTTTCTTTTGTTATTCTATTATAGCTTTGGTATCCAGGTAATCTTGGCCTCACAAAATGAGTTTGGGAGTGTTCCTTCCTGTTTGATTTTTTGGAATATTTTGAGAAGGATGTTTAGTAAAATGGTAAAATTTATCCATGAAAACATCTGTTCCTGAGCTTTTCTTTATTGGGAGATTTTTGATTACCGATACAATACTTTACAAGAAATTTGCGTGTTCAGATTTTTTATTTCTTCCTGATTCAGTCTTGGTAGGTTGTATGTTTCTAAGAATTTTTCCATTTCTTCTAGGTTGTCTGGTTTGATTGTGTATAGTTGTTCATAGTAGCCTTTTATGATCTATTGTATTTCTATGGTATCAGTTTCAATGTCTCCTGTCTTATACATAATTTTGCTGATTTGGATCTTCCTTATTTTTTCTTTCATTAGTTTAACTAAAGGTTTCTCAATTTTGTTTATCTTTTTAAAGAACCAACTCTTAGTTTTGTTGATCTTTTCAATTGATTTCCTATTATCTGTTTCATTTATTTCTGCTCTAATCTTTATTACTTCCTTCTTCAGATAAGTTTGGATTAGTTCTTCTTTCTCTAGTTCCTTGAGGCATAGAATTAGGTTGTTTATTTTATATCTTTCCTGTTTCTTATTTTAGGTGTTTATTGCTTTGAACTTCCCTCTTAGAACTGCTTTTGCCACATCGCATAAGTTTTGGTATTTTGTGTTTCCATTTCTATTTGTTTCAAGACACTTTTTTATTTCCCCTTTAGTTTCTTCTTGCATCAATTGGTTTTTCAGGAGAGTATTGTTTAATTTCCTTGTCTTCATGTGTTTTTCAGTTTTTATCTTATTATTGATTTCTAGTTTCATGCCAATGTGGTCAGAGAAGATACTTGATATAATTTCTAACTTCTTCAATTTTCTAAGATTTGTTTTTTATTCTAATAAATGGTCTATTCTGGAAAATGTTCTATGTGTACTTGAGAAGAATGATTATTCTGTTGTTGTTGAATACAACATTCTGTATATGTCTGTTAGGTCCATTTGATCTATAGTGTTGTTCAAATCCACTGGTGCCTTACTGATTCTCTGTCTGCATGATCTACCCATCACTGAGAGTGGGGTATTAAAGTCTCCAACTATTCCTGTATTGCAGTTTATTTCTCCTTTTATTTCTGTTAGTATTCACTTTATATATTTAGGTGCTCTGATGTTGTGGGCATAAATATTTACAATTGTTATACTTCCCAAATGGATTGACTTCTTTATTGTCATATAATGAGATTTTTTGTCTTTTCACCATTTTTAGTTCAAAGTCTATTTTATCTAATGTAAGTATACCTACCCTTGCATTTTTGGTTACCATTTGCTTGAAATATCTATTTTAATCCCTTCTCTTCCAGTCTACATGTGTCTTTAGAGCTAAAGTAATTCTATTTTAAGCAGTATATTGTTGGATCTTGTATTTTTAATCCATTCAGCCATTTATCTTTTGATTGGATAATTTAATCCATTTACGTTTAAGGTAATAATTGATACAAGGAGTTACTATTGCCATTTTGTTAATTGTTGTCTGTTTTGTAGATGTGTTCTTCCTTGCTTCTTATCCTATTGTTTTTTTTATCTTTTGGTGTCATTTGGTATCAGTATGTTTTGTCTTCTTTATCATGTTCCTTTGTGTAGTTACTATAGGTTTTTGTATTACCTGTAGTATTATTGTAGGCTTTCTCACTCTTTTTAATTTATTTTATTTCATTTTATTTTATTTGCACCTCTGACTGGATAATTTCAAATGTCCTGTCTTCTAGATCACTAATTCTTTCTTCAGCATGGTCAAGACTGCTGATGAAGCTCTCTATTGAATTCTTCAGTTCAGTTATTATATTTATTAGCTCTAGGATTTCTATTTGGTTTTACTTTTTGATAGTTTCTATTTCTTAGTTAAACTTCTCATTTTTTTCTTGCATTGTTTCTATAATTTTGTTTCGTTTTCTGTCTGTGTGTCCTTGTTTACTAAACTACTTTAAGAGGATTATTCTGAAATTTTTGTCTGACGGTTTATGGATATCCATTTTTTAGGTCACTTATTGGAGCGTTACTAGTGGCATTTTGTGGTGCCATATTCATTTGTTTGTGTGTGTATGTGTGTGTGTGCATGTGTGTGTGATCCTTGATTTCTAATTTTGGTATCTGCACAGTTGTTTTAGCAATTTCCTTTTCCAGTCTTCATAGGTTCACTTTGATTAGGAATTTCTTCACCAGTCTACTCAGCTTGGTGTTCTGGATGCGTCAGCAGGTAATGTCCTTGGACAAATTGGACTTACTATCAGGATCTATTTGGAGATGAAGCTAGTGCCTGTACTGTGAGGTAGGTTGTTGGGGGGAGTCACTGGCTGAGATCTCTTGGTAGAATTGTTGGCTTGGTTTCTTGTCCAAGTGAAACTATAGGATTGGTTCCACACTTGCCCAGGTTCTCTAGTCAGGCTTCCTAGATGATTGGGACTAGACTGGAAGCTACACTCAGCAGTATATAGGGCTTTGAATTAGCTTTCCTGTCCTGGGTTGGGGGCAGCAGAACCAGCCTGAAGGCAGACACTGCTTATTGCTTGGGAACCTGAATCAGGCTCAATTGTGCACTAAATTTCCTGGCCAGATGAGGCCACTAATTTTGCTCCCCAGACAGAAAGAGTTTTAGCTGTGCTTTATGTTCAAGTGCCACTGTAAGCAGGGTTATAAGATAGGCTACACAGTTTCCTTTCTTCTCTGCTTAAGACCCATGGTCAGGCAGGCTGAGGCTGTATTCAGTAGTGAGTGGGGTTACAAATTAGTTTTTCTGCCTGAGCAGGGCCCCACACAGATCCCAAGGCTGGCAAAGCTCTTGTTTGAGGATCCAGTTCCCAGGCCTGTTGGACCACTATTTTAGTATTTCAGATTGGTAGGACCACTGGCCATATTCTCCCCTCAAGTGCTGTTGTAATCAAATTTTTGAGATATTCTACACAGAGTCCCAGGAGCTCTGGTTAGGTTTCCTGGTTGGGTTGACCTGAAAGCTGTATTCAGTTTTGTATAGAGCTATAAGTTAACTTTTCTGCCTAGTTGGGTCTGCTGAAGATGTCCCATGGACAGCAAAGCTCTTTGGTAATGTAATTAGACAGATCTGTGCACTTAGTTCCCTGGAGAGACAAAGCTCTGTAGATACAAATTAGCTGGTTAGGTTCTCCAATCAAGTGCCATTGTAATTGGGGCTGCAAGGTGGGCTACCAAGATTCCTGGGAGCTCTGCTTAGGTTTCCTGGTTAGCAGGGTTCAAAGCTGTATTCAGCAATGGGCAACGGTATGGATTAGCTTTCCTGTCCAGAGTGGGGGAAACTGGGCAGACCCCAAGCCTGACAAGACTCTTGGTTAAGGAGTTAATTAGGCACACCTTTGTACCATACTAGCTGGCTAGGCTTGTTCACTGGCTTGACTTTGAAAATGGGCAAAGCCATTGGAAAGTCTCTCTAGTTGAGTGCTGCTGGACAAACACATTTTACAGGTGCTCAGGCCAGTCTTCCTGGTCACATGGGGCTGAAAAAACCCTCACAGTGGGTGATATTATGAATTAGCTCCCCTGCCTGGGCAGGGTGGCAAAAATGGCTCTAAGCCCGGAAAGGCTCTTTGATGGGGGTCTTACTTCAAGCAGAACCATGCCCCAAGTTCTCTGGCCAAGTGGTCACTTGCTTTGCTCTTCTGATGGGCAGTTCTGTTGGACAGACTCTCCACTAGAGTGTTGTTGTGCTACACAGCTTCCCAGGTGTTCAAGCCAGGCTTCCTGGTTTGGTAGGGCTGGGAGCTATGCTCAGTGGTGGGCAAGGCTATGAATTAGCTTCTATGCCCAGAAAGAGCTAGAGAGCCAGCTCCAAAGCCAGAAAGCCTCCTTGTTTGTGGTCTTCACTCAGGCTGACCTGCACCTCAAGTTCTCTGGCTGAATGGTGTCACTTGGTTTTCACTGTGGATGATTAGATTTGCCTGCTGAACTCTACTTGAGCATTGCTGAACTGCATAGCCTCCAACTGTTCTGGCCAGGCTGTCTGGCTGGCAAGGCTGGGATCTACCCTCAGCAGTAGGCAGGGCAATGACTCAGCTACCCTGCCTAGGCTTGGGGGTAGACTAGGTTCCAGGTTCCAGAGCCAGCAATGCTGTTCATTTGAGGTCCCTAACGAGGCATACCTGTGCTCTTCCAAGTCCCATGGTCAGACTACACTACTGTCTTGGCCATGGAGATGAGCAAAGCCACTGGTTTGGACTACTACTTGGGTGCTGTAGATAGGAACTTGGTCTGCCATGATCCAAGTCCTGGTTGTTGCAATTCCCAATTTCCTTCTCTGTCACAATATGATTCCCAGTGGTCAAGCCCACAGATTCCCCTGTGATCCCTTTGAGGTGAGACCACAATGGGGACCCCCAAAAAGCAACTTACAAAGCTGGGGAAGCTGAATTTTCACCCTGGGTTCCCTTTCTCTTTTCCCACTGGAGGAACTGTAGGTTCAGGGGAGACCTCTCAGCATGGTCCTGCACCTGCCTGGGAGAGGGGCCATGTGGTCAGCATGTAGCCACTCCTGTTACCTTTTTAATGTGATCTGTCTCAGTCTTTGTTGTGCAGAGTAGTACTCCAGCTTCACTCGTGTTCTAGGATTTTCTGTGTTTTCTTATTCATGAATAGTTGTTAGTTGTTCCTCTTGTGAGAGGGAGAAAATTCAGGTACTATCTATGTCACCATCTTGGTGACATCTGGGAGCCAGAAATATTTAAATAAAAAAAATTACAGACCAATATCTCTCATGAACATAGACAAGAATTCCTTTACAAAATATTTGCAAATCAAATCCCACAATGCATAAAAATAATTATACACCATGACCTAGTATGCAAAGCTGAGGCAACATTTGAAAACCAGTCAATGTAATCCACCACATCAGGCTAAAAAAAAATCATATAATGATATCAATAGATGCATAAAAAGCATTTGACAAAATGCAACATTCATTTATGTTAAAAATTCTCAGCAAACTAGAAATGTGTGGTAACATCCTCAAAAACCTAGAGTAATCATCATACTTAATGGTGTAAGAGTATATGTTTTCCCTCTAATATCAGGGAAAAGGAAACTATCTCTTCTTTTACCATACATATTCAACATTTTACTGGAAGTCATAGCTGATACAATAAGAAAAAAAGAAAGGGAATTGAGATTATAAGGGATGAAATAAAACTATCTTCATTCAAAGATGGCATGAGCGTATATGTAGAAAGTAACAAAAAATATACACATACACACACAAATAAAAAAAACACCTGGAATCAATTTGTCATCCTTAGGCTTACTGTGACCATGTTTAAATGATTAAATAATGATTCTGCTTGCAAATGCTGAAAAGATATAAGCACGAGGAGTGGAAAAATATGGTACCAAAACCAATTCTGAAATTAAGCCAGCATGACCTTTTCAATGCGATTCTCTCTTTTATAACTGGTGAATGTCACACATATAAAAGTATACTTAGGTTTCAAAATTAGTTATTGGATTATTCATTTACTTTTCTCTGTAGACCAAATTTGTGTATATGATTATCATTAACTATTAATATCATCAATATTCTTTATAATTTTTATCCATTTTCAAATTTTTATAAGGGAGTAACCTGTTGCAAATAAAATTGTACAGTAGATTATTTTGTCAAATGGGAATAGTTATATACCATAGAAATGAAAATGTAAATCTTTGTGATCAGTTGTCCCCAATGCTTTTGAAATCTATTTTGAACCAGGAAAATGGTCCAATGAACACCTATATCTTACTATCCTTAAAAAGCTGATTAGATTTGTGCATCTAGAAATGATGGATTTACAAAGACTTAACATACCCTCCTGCCTAAAATAACTAAAAAAAGGACAAAAGATAGGAATCAACAGCTTTTATGTTACAGTACATATGACAACAAAGAAGAGTGATCCCTGAGAAACAGCAAAAAAAAAAAAAAAAGATGGTGAGCTCTATGATTGTGTTAATATACTGCCGTGAGAGTTTGCAGATGTTAAGATTTTAGCTAAAATATTCCATAATATCTCTGCCTCAGCATTATTTTTGTGTGGTCAAGTGGCCTGGCCTGCAGGGACCCTGAACTTACATTAACCTCTTCTGGGACCACATGCCCTAAATAACAGCCCACATATGCACAAGTAAATGTTAGATCCGGATATGACTCCCCCAACCATCCTTGTAATAAGTATTCTCCCATACTTCACAGAGCCTTCATCTTGTGTAAACCATAAGTAATATCCTTGCAAAGCTTACCAAAACTCCACTCTTTTTGGTTTGAGTTGACCATTCTGGACTTGCCCAGGAAATCCAAAGCACTCCACTCATGGACACTAATAAAGGCACATTCCCCATATATTGCTTCATCCTCTCTGCCTGCACTCCGCCTTGACCTTCCAACATGACCCCTTAAGTTGTGCCATGTCACTCCTCCAGGACCTGTATTATTACCCGTTGCTACAGTACCACTTCTCTATTTCAGTTCTCTCTTTTTTTTAAATTTTTTGTTTATTGCAGTAACAGTGGTTTATAACATTGTATAAATTACAGGTGTACATCATTATACTTCTATTTCTGCATAGATTACATCATGTTCACCACCAAAATACTAATTATAACCCATCACCACACACATGTACTGAATTATGCCTTTTGTCCTCCTCCTTCCCCCTTCCCCTCTGGTAACCACCAATCCAATCTCTGTCTCTATGTGTTTGTTTATTGTTGTTATTATCTACTACTTAATGAAGGAAATCATATGGTATTTGACCTTCTCCCTCTGACTTATTTCACTTTGCATAATGCTCTCAATGTCCATCCATGTTGTCACAAATGGCTGGATTTCATCGTTTCTTATGGCTGAGTAATATTCCATTGTGTATATATACCACATCTTCTTTATCCATTTGTAACTTGATGGGAACTTAGGTTGCTTCCAAGTCTTGGCTATTGTGAATAACGCTGCAATGAACACAGGGGTGCATGTATCTTTATGTATTGGTGTTTTCAATTTCTTTGGATAAATACCCAGCAGTGGAATAGAAGGATCATATGGTAGTTCTATCCTTGATTTTTTGAGGAATCGCCACACTGTTTTCTATAGTGGCTGCACCAGTTTGCACTCCCACTAGCAGTGTATGAGAGTTCCCTTCTCTTCACTTCCTCTCCAACAATTGTTGTTTCCTGTTTTGTTAATTATAGCCATTCTGACGGGTGTGAGGTGATATCTCATTGCAGTTTTGATTTGCATTTCCCTGATAGTTAATGATTTTGACCATCTTTTCATGTGTCTGTTGGCCATCTGTATTTCTTCTTTGGAGAAATGTCTATTCAGGTATTTTGCCCAATTTTTAATTGGGTTGTTAGTTTTTTTGTTGTTGAGATGCACGAGTTATTTATATATTTTGGAGATTAAGCCCTTATCAGATGTATGGTTTGTAAATATCTTCTCCCAATTGTTAGGTTGTCTTTTCGTTTTGTTGATGGTTTCCTTAGCTGTGCAGAAGATTTTTAGTTTGTTGTTTTCTCATTTGTTTATTTTTTCTATTGTTTCTCTTGCCCGGTCAGACATGGTGCTTGAAAATATGTTGCTAAGACCGATGTCGAAGAGTGTACTGCCTATGTTTTCTTCTAGAAGTTTCATAGTTTCAGGTCTTACATTCAAGTCTTTAATCCATTTGGAGTTAATTTTTGTGTATGGTGTAAGGTAAGGGTCTACTTTCATTTTTTTGCATGTGGCTATCCAGTTTTCCCAACAACATTTGTTGAAGACACATTCATTTCTCCATTGCAAGTTCTTGGCTCCTTTGTCAAATGTTAGCTGTTAATAGATGTGTGGGTTTATTTCTGGGCTTTCAATTCTATTCCATTGATCTGTGTGTCTGTTTTGGTGTCAGTACCATGCTGTTTTGGTTACTATAGCTTTGTAGTATATTTTGAAATCAGGGAGTGTGATACCTCCAGCTTTGTTCTTTTTGATCAGGATTCGTTCAGCTATTCCGGGTCTTTTGTTGTTCCATACAAATTTTAGGATTCTTTGCTCTATTTCTGTGAAAAGTGTTGGAACTTTGATAGGGATTGCATTGAATCTATAGAGGGCTTTAGGAAGTATGGACATCTTAACAATGTTAATTCCTCCAGTCCAAGAGCACGAAATATCTTTCCATTTCTTTGTGTCTTCTTCAATTTCTTTCAGCAATGTTTTATAGTTTTGGGAGTACAGATCTTTCACCTCTTTGGTTAAGTTTATTCCTAGGTATTTTATTCTTTTTGTTGCAATTGTAAATGGGATTGTATTCTTAATTTCTCTTTCTCTTACTTTGTTGTTAGTGTATAGAAATGCAACTGATTTTTTAATGTTGATTTTGTATCCTGCAACTTTACCGTATTCGTTTATTACTTCTAAAAGTTTTCTGGTGGATTCTTTAGGGCTTTCTATATATAAAATCATGTCATCTGCAAATAATGAGAGTTTCACTTCTTCCTTTCCAATTTGGATCCCTTTTATTTCTTTTTCTTGCCTGATTGCTCTGGTTAGGACTTCCAATACTATGTTAAATAGGAGTGGTGAGAGTGGGCATCCTTGTCTGGTTCCTGTTCTTAGAGGGATAGGTTTCAGTTTTTCACCATTGAGGATGATATTAGCTGTGGGTTTGTCATATATGGCCTATATTATCTTGAGGTACTTTCCATCTATGCACATTTTATTCAGATTATTTATCTTAAATGGATGCTGTATATTCTCAAATGCTTTCTGTGCATCTATTGAGATGATCATGTGATTTTTGTTCTTCATTTTATCAATGTGGTGTATTACGTTGATTGATTTGCGAATGTTGAACCATCCCTGCATAACTGGAATAAATCCCACTTGATCATGGTGCATAATCTTTTTAACGTATTGTTGTATGCAACTTGCTAGTATTTTGTTGTGGATATTTGCATCGATGTTAATCAGTGATATTGGCATGTAATTTTCATTTTTTGTGTTGTCCTTGTCTGGTTTTGGTATCAGGGTAATATCAGCTTTGTAGAATGAGTTAGGGAGCTTCCCCTCCTCCTCAATTTTTTGGAAGAGTTTGAGAAGGGTAAGTATTAAGTCTTCTTTGAATGTTTGGTAGAATTCGCCAGGGAAGCCGTCTGGTCCTGGACATATATTTTTGGGGAGATTTTTGATGCTGTTTTGATCACCTTACTGGTAATTGGTCTATTCATAGTCTCTACTTCTTCTTGATCCAGTTTTGCAGGGTTGTATGATCCTGAGAATTTTTACCTTTCTTTCAGATTGTCGAATTGGTTGGCATATAGCTTTTCAGAGTATTTGCTTATAATCTTTTGTATTTCTGATGTGTCTGCTGTAATTTCTCCTCTTTCATTTCTGATTTTACTTATTTGTGCCTTCTTTCTTTTTTTCTTGGTGAGTCTAGCTAAAGGTTTGCCAGTTTGTTTATCTTTTCAAAGAACCAGCTCTTGATTTTATTAATTTTTTCTTTTTTTTTTTTGGTCTCTATTTCATTTATTTCTGCTCTGATTGTTATTATTTCCCTTCTTATACTGAGGTTGAGCTTTGTTTGTTCCTATTTTTTCCATTTCCTTACAGTGCATTGTTAGATTGTTTATTTGTGATTTTTCTTGTTTGTTGGAGATAGGCCTGTATTGCTATAAACTTTCCTCTTAGAACTGCTTTTGCTGTATCCTATAAATTCTGGCATGTCATGTTTCATTTTCATTTGTCTCCAGGTATTTTTTAATTTCTACTTTGATTTCTTCATTGACCCAGTCATTCTTCAGTAGCATTTTTTTAATTTCCACGTATTTGTGGCTTTTCTGATTTTCTTCTTATAGTTTATTTCTAGTTTCATACCATTGTGGTCAGAAAACATTCTTGGTATTATTTCAATCTACTTAAATTTATTGAGACTTTTTTTGTGGCCTAATATGTGATCAATCCTGGAGAATATTCCACGTGCATTTGAAAACAAAGTGTATTCTTCGGTTTTTGGATGGAATACTCTGTATATATCTACTAGGTCCATCTGTTCTAGTGTGTCATTTAAGGCCAATGTTTCCTTATTGATGATCTTCTGTTTGGATGATCTATCCATTGGGGTAAGTGGAGTTTTTAGTCCCCTACTCTTATTGTGTTACTATTTCTCTTTTTATGTCTTGTAGTAATTGCTTTATATATTTAGGTGCGCCTACATTGGGTGCGTAGATATTTAGAAGTGTTATATCCTCTTGTTGGATTGTTCCCTTGATCATTATGTAATGCCCTTCTTTGTCTCTTTTTACAGTTTTTGTTTTAAAATCTATTTTGTCTGATATGCGTACTGCTACCCCAACTTTCTTTTCATTACCTTTTGCGTTGAGTATCTTTTTCCATCCCTTCACTTTCAGTTTGTGAGTGTCTTTAGGTCTGAAGTGTGTCTCTTGTATGCAGCATATATACAGGTCTTGTTTTTTTTTCCAATCAGCCACCCTATGAGTTTTAATTGGAGCATTTAGTTCATAGACATTTAAAGTAGCTATTGATAAGTATGTACTTACTGCCATTTTTTAACATTTTTTCTCAGTGTTTTAGTAGTCCTTCTCTGTTCCGTTCTCCTTCTATACAGAATTGATGGTCTCTTTAGTTTGACCTCTGTCTGAAAGCTCTACTCTTTAACTCCCTTCCTCCCCCATTTTATGTTTTTGGTACATATCTAACCTCTTTTTTGTGCATTTGTATCCATTACCCTCTTATCATGGAAATAGATAATTTTTCCTACTTGTGGTCTTCTCTTTTCCCCTTAAATCAGTCCCTTTAACATTTCTTGTAGCACTGGTTTCTTGGTGACAATCTCCTTTAATATTTGCTTCTCTGGGAAATTTTTTATCTCTCCTTCCATTTTGAATGATAATCTTGCTGGGTAGAGTATTCTTGGGTGTAAGTTTTTTCCTTTTAGCACTTTAAATATACTGCGCCACTCTCTTGTAGCCTGTAAGGTGTCTGCTGAGAAGTCAGATGATAGCCTTATGGGGCTTCCTTTGTATGTAACTTGTCTTTCTCTTGTGGCTTTTAGGATTCTCTTTTTATCTTTAATTCTGGACATTTTGATTATGATGTGTCTTGGTGTGGGCTTCTTTGGGTTTATCTTGTTTGGGGCTCTCTGTGCTTCCTGTACCTGGATGTCTGTTTCCTTCCTTCAGTTAGGGAAGTTTTCATCTATTATTTCTTTAAATAGATTCTCTGCCCATGTGTCTCGCTCTTCTCCATCCGGGACACCTATAACACGGATGTTAGTGAGCTTGATGTTGTCCCAGAGGTCCCTTAGACTGTTCTCACTCTTTTTAATTCTTTTCTCTTTTACTTGTTCAGCTTGGGTAATTTCTTCTAGTCTTTCATCGAGCCCACAGATTCGTTCTTCTGTATCCTCTACTCTGCTTTTGAGTCCCTCTAGTGAATTTTTCATTTCCAGTATCGTATTCTTCATTTCTGGTTGGTTCTTTTTTATATCTTCCATTTCTTTGTTGACATTCTCACTGAGTTCATCTATTCTTCTCCCCACATCAGTGAGCATCCTTAACACTCTTAGTTTGAACTCTCTGTTGGGTAGATTGTTCATTTCTGTTTCACTTAGTTCCTTTTCTGGGGTTTTGTCCTGTTCCCTTACTTGGAATGTGTTCCTTTGCCTCCTCATTTTACCTCTTTCCCTGTGCTTGTGTCTACGTATTAGGTAGGTCAGCTATGTCTCCTGCTTTTGGACAGGTGACCTTATACAAGTGATGCCTTAGGAGTCCTGCATTATGCGTCCATCAGTTCTCAATGTTCCAGGGGTGACCCCTATGTGGGCTATGTGTGTCCTTCTGTTGTGGCCTGTTTGTTCTCCTTGTAGGCACCCCAGTAGGCTGAGCTATGCTCCTGGCCAGCTGTTGTAATGCTCAGGTGCTTGTAGTTGTTGTGGGCCTTTCAGTCTCTTTGTCAGCTGTGGGGAGCCCCAGAACAGTTGGCTGCAAGGTCTAATACCACATTTGTGTTGCAGTAGTTCTTTTATGTGAGTTGACCCCCAGCATGACAGGTTGTTAGGCTCAAGTCCTTACCATTGTTATAAGCCTCCAGGCTTTATGTCTCTTGTCCGCTCTCTGAGGATTGCAGTTGCGTGGGGCTGGCCTCAGGCATGGGAGCACCCAATTGTTTTTGGCTTTGGAAGGTGGGGCAAACCCTCTATGTGGGTCTTTGAGAAGCACAAGTCTTCTGCAGGTGACAAGCCCTGCCACCCCCAGGCCCACACACACAGTCAACACAGTCCTGACCTGTGTGCATGCCCCAACCTCCCGAAGCGGACCCAGTCTCTCCACGGTGGGAGCCCCACACACTCCATCACTGCTCCACACTCTCCACCCACTCCTTGTGCATGCACTGCCCCACTGAAGTGGGCTCAGTTGCCAGGCTGCAGAGTACCCAGTCACCAATCTATGCAGGCCCACAAGTTGCCTGAGGGCTTGTTGTTGTGTGGGTCCAGTCTCTAGGGTGGGCTGCCTGCCCTGGCTGAGCTTGATTAAATCCGTGCTCTAGTGGATGGGACAGACCTGATCTAGCAGGCCCCAGGGAGAACTCCAATGGCGTCTGTGTCAGCACTCCCACACTGGGCCACAACAATGGCCGCAGCCAATGTCCCAGTCCCTGGAGAGGTCTCACCTCTCACCGAGATGCACACAGGGCCTATTAGGTGAGTCTCTTTTCACCAAAGCACCGTGCACCTTTCTTTCTGGTGATTATCAGTTGCATACTGAAACGGGTGAGTTTGCGCATGGGCCCTTTAAGAGCCGGTTTTTAATTTCTTTGTGAACCAGCTTTTCTGGGGGTACTCTCCAATGTTTTAGTAGCAGGCAAAATCAGTTATTCTGCCACTCATCTTAGTTTTGCTGGGTCCACAAAATAACCACAGTGGGGGCGCTCCCAGCTCAGGGACCCGCTCCTCCAGGGAGGCTGCGTACCTGTGGGCTGCTCCTGGGCGGCCGTTAAGCTGGCGGCTTGTGAAGGCTGCGTTTTTTCTCTCCCGAAGGGAGTTTCTGCCTCTTCCACCTCAATTAGGGTTGTCCTTTGTTGCAGGAGTTCTTCTTATCCAGTTTTCAGTTCTCTCTCAGGGGTAATTTTTCCACGAGTCGTTGTAAATTGGCTGTGTCCACGGAAGGAGGTGAGTTCAGAGTCTGCTTATGCCGCCATCTTGACTTCCCCCCTGTGGTTTTAATTCAGCATTTTCTATTATTTCACTTTCTCTCCCCTCTTAACATATCAGTTACACTCTTTCTTTTAGTTTTTTTTACTGGTTGCCCCAGGGTCTGCAATATAAGTTTACAACTAATCCAGCCGACTTTCAAATAACATTATTCCACTTCACGGGTAATATGAGTACCTTATAATAACAACATAATTTTAACTCCTCCTTCCCTCCCCTTGTATCATTGCTATCATTCATTTGACTTATACGTAAGCATGCATAATCAAATGCATTGTTGCTATTATTATTTTTGAATAAACTGTTATTTCAGATCACTTAAGAATAAGAAAAACAAAAATTTTTGTTTTACCTTCATATATTTCTTCTCTGATACTCTTCTTTTCTTTATGTAGATTGCAATTTCTGACATATCATTTTCCTTTTCTCTAAAGGAATTTCTTTTAACGTTTCTTGAAAGGCTGGTGTGCTGGCAACAAATTCTCTCAACTTTTCATTGTCTGAGAAAGTCTTTCTCCACTTTCAAAGGATAATTTCACAAGGTGAAGAATTCAATAATAGTGGCTGGTATTTTAATCTCAACACTTTCAATATGTAATTCCACTCTCTTCATGGTTTCTGAGGAGAAGTTGGATGTAATTGTTGTCTTTGTTCCTCTATAGGTAAGGTGTTTTTTTTCCTCTGGCTCCTTTCAGGATTTTTTCTTTATCTTTGATTTTCTCTAATTTGATAATGAAAGGTCTCAGTTTAGCTTTTTTGACATTTATCCCACTTGGTATTCTCTGAGCTTCTTGACTGCAGTTTGGTGTCTGATGTTAATTTGTGGAAATCATCAGTCGTTATCACTTCAAATACTTCTTCTGTTCCTTTCTCCACCTTTTGGTATTCCTATTATGTGTGTGTTACACCTTTTGTAATTGTCCCACAGTTCTTGGATATTCTGCTCTGTTTTCTTTTCCAGTTTTTTCTTTTCTGTTTTCTTTTCATTGTTGGAGGCCCCTGTTGAGATATCCTCAGGCTCAGAAATTCTTTACTCAACTATATCCAGTCTACTAATAAGATCACCAAAGGTATTCTTCATTTCTGTTATGGTGTTTTTGATCTCGAACACTTCTTTTTGATTATATCTTAGAATTTCCATCTCTCTGCTTAAATTGCCCACTTGTTCTTATATGCTGTCTACTTTATCCATTATAGCCCTTAGCATATTAATCATAGTTGTTCTAAATACCAAGTCTGTTAATTTTAACATCCCTGCCATATCTGAGTCTGGTTCTGATGCTTGCTTTATCTCTTCAAATTGAGATTTTGTTTTTCCTTTTAGTATGTCTTGTAATATTTTTATAATAGTCTGACATGAGGTATCGGGTAGAAGAAAAACCAGTAAATAGGCTTTTAGGAGTGTGGTGGTAACATGTGAGGAAAGGAGAGGAGTTCTATAGTCCTGTGATTAGGTCTCAGTCTTTTAGTGAGCATTTGCCTCTGGACTGTGAATTTCACATGGTCTTCCCATTTTTTTTATTTTTTGTTTCCTTAGGTGGGATGGGATGGCTAGAGTGAGCTGGGGTTGGATATTTCTCTTCTCCCACATGGAAGGTTAGAGGAGCCTGAAGTCAATATTTCCCTTTCTCCATGTGGAAGGCTAGAATTGGTTGGAGTTAGGTATCTCCCTTCCCCCAGTTAAGTTAGACTCTGATTAAAGAAGTTCTCTTAAGGGCAGACCTTGTTAAGAAGAACAGAATGTTCTGGCATATTTTGAATAGTTCCTTTCCCCTTCCCCTGCCAGAAGAATGAGGGTATTTTTCTTCAATATTCACTGAAAAGCCAAGTGAGCTCCAGGAGGTAATACTCACAAATGTTTGGGGCCCTCTGATGAATGGGTCTTGCTGGAATTTTCATCTCTCAGACTTGCCCACATTGAGCCTCCATCAATTCCTCAATTACAATTTAGGTTTCCTGCTCTATCACTGGTTCTCAAGAAGACTTCTGCTCATGGGTTTCTGTGATTCTCTGTATTAGTTTGTCTAGGTCTCCAATTTGGGGACAGTGGTTTGCTCTGTGATCTCAAGTCTTCTGTGGATCTAACAAGACTTGTTTTTTGTTTACTTTGTTCAGCTTTTTACTTATTGTTAAGATGGAGTGGTGACTTCCAAGCTTCTTACATGCTGGACTGGAAAGCAGAAGTCCGTACACGTTTAAAGTGATTACTGATAAGTAAGCACTTCACTTCTGTCATTTAGCCATTTGGTTCTTACGTCTATCATTCCCTAATTTTTCCAACACTGACTTCTCTTTTGTTTGACTGATTTTTTTCTAATTATATCATTTCGTTTCCCTCCTGTTTCCTTCTCTGTATATTTTTAAAGTTATTTCCTTAGTGATTATCCTGGTGATTACAATTATCTTCCTAATTTAATAACAATCTAGTTAAATTTAACTTCAACAGCCTATGAAAACACTGATCCTAAATAGCTGCCCCCAAGTATGATGTTGTTTTCACAAATTACATCTTTACATGCATATATTTCATGTTCATTAACACAAATTTTTAATTAGTGTTTTATACTTTTGTCTCATAAATCATATAGAAAACAGAGAATTTAAGAGCCAGAAAAATAATTGTACTGGTTTTTATATGTATCTACGTCGTTAGTTTTACCAATGATCTTTATTTCTTCATAGGACTTCAATATACTCTCTAGGGTCCTTTCACTTCAGCCTGAAAGACTCCCTTTAGTAATGTTGTAGGACAGATCTTCTATCAATGAACTCCCTCAGTTTTTGTTTATCTGGGAATGTTTTCATGTCTCCATTTTTGAATGATAATTTTGCTGAACATGGAATTCCTGTTGTATATTTTTTTCTCCCCCCTCAGCTGAGGTATAATGAAAAAATAAAACTGCATATATTTAAAGTGTACAATTTGATGATTTGACATACATATGCATAGTGAAATGATTACCACAATCTAGTTAACTAACATATCCATCATCTCACATATGACCTCTTTTTTCTTCCTTTTTTGTGAGAACACTTGCAATCTACTCTCTTGGCAGAGTTCAAGCATATGTTATTAATAACTATATTCACCATGCTATACGTTAGATCCTCAGAACTTATTCATCTTATAACTGAAAGTTTGTAACCTTGGTCCAACATCCCTTCATTGCACTTGCACCACCAGCCCTGGTAACAACTGTTCTACTTTCTGCTTTTATGAGTTCAACATGTTTTTTTCTCTTTAGATCCCACATATAAGTAAGTGAAATCATAGTGTTTGTCTTTCTCTGTCTGGCTTATTTCACTGAGCATAATGTCCTCCAGGTTCATCCATTTGTTGCAAAAGACAGGATTTCCTTCTTTCTCATGGATGAATAATATTCAATTGTATACATATACTACATCTTCTTTATCCACTCATCTATCTACAAACACTTTTGTTGTTTCCATGTCGTGGCTATTGGCAATAATACTGCAATGAACATGAGAGCGCAGGTATCTCTTCAAGGTACTGATTTTGTTTCTTTTGGACATATGCCCAGAATTGGGATTGCTGGACCATATGGAAGTTCTGTTTTTAGTTGTTTGAGACACTTTCATAGTATATTCCGTATAGCTGTACCAATTTACATTCCTTCCAACAGTGCACAAGGGTTCCCTTTTCTCCACATCCTTGCCAACATTTATTATCTCTTGTCTTTTTGATAATAGCTACCCTAACAGATATGAAGTGATATCTAATTGTGGTTTTGACTTGCATTTCCCTGATGATTAGTACATGATTTTTGATTTGCATTTTCCTGATGATTGACTTTGTCAAGCACCTTTCGATGTACATGTTGGCATTTCTATATCTTCATTGGAAAATTGTCTGTTTGGGTCCTCTGTTCATATTTTAATTGGATTATTTGTTTGTTTGCTTTTAATTGAGTTGTGTGTGTTCCTTATATATTCTTCATATTAACCCCTTATTATATATGCAGTTTGAAAATATATTTCCCATTTCATAGGTTACCATTTCATTTGTTGATGGGCTCCTTTGCTGTGCAGAAACTTCTTAGTTTTATGTAGTCCCGCTTATTTTTGCTTTTGTTTCTTGAGATATTGGTGTCATGTCCAAAAAATCATCACCAAGAACAATGTCAAGGAGCTTTTTCCCTGTGTTTTCTTCTAGCAGTTTTATAATTTCAGGACTTACATTTAAGCCTTTAATCCATTTAACATTAATTTCTGTGAGTGGTGTAAGGTAGGAGTCCAGTGTCATTCTTTTGCATTTGGATATCCAGTTTTCCCCGAAACAATTTATTGAAAAGACAATCCCCTCCCCATCACGTGTTCTTGGTGCATTTGTTAAGGATAAGTTGGGTTTATTTCTGGGCTCTCTATTCTCTTCCATTGGTCTATGTGTCTGTTGTTATACCAGTACCATGCTGTTTTGATTACCATAGCTTTGTAATATAGTTTGAAATCAGAGAGTGTGATGCCTCCAGCTTTGTGCTTCTTTCTCAAGATTGCTTTGGCTGTTCAAGTTTTTTTTGTGTGTGGTTTCATATGAATTTTAGGATTGTTTTTCCTATTTCTGTGAAAAATACCATTGGACTTTTGATAGAGATTGCAATGAATCTGTAGATGGCTTTGGGTAGTATGAAAATCTTAACAAGATTAACTCTTCCAATGCAAATATATGGGATAATCTTTTCATTTATATGTGTCTTATTCAATTTCTTTCAGCAATGTCTTATTGTTTTCAGTGTACAGGTCTTTCACCCAGTTGGTTAGATTTATTCCTAAGTAAGTATTTTATTGTTTTTGATGGTATTGTAAATGTGATTACTTTCTTAATTTCTCTTTCATATCTTTCACTGTTAGTGTATAGAACAAAATTGATTATACCATGTTGATTTTGTATCCTGCAACTATACTGAATTAATTTATTCTCACTTTTTTTTGGTGTGGTCTTGAAGACTTTCTGTACAGAATAACATGTCACCTGCAAACAGAGACAATTTTACTTCTTCCTTTCCAATTTGGATGCTTTTTATTTCTTTTTCTTGCCTGATTGCTCTGTCTGGGACTTCCAGTACTATATTGAATAGAAGTGGTGAGGTGGGCACCTTTTCTTGTCCTGATCTTAGAGTAAAAACAATCAGATTTGCATCATTATGATGTTAGATGTGTGCTTGTCATATATGGTCCTTATTATGTTTAGGTTCATTCCTTCTATACCTGATTGGTTGAGAACTATTATTATGAAAGGATGTAGAATTTTGTCAAATGATTTTTTTGCATCTATTGAGGTGATAAGATTTCTATTCTTTCTCCTGTTAATGTGGTGTATCACATTTATTGATTTTCGTATGATGAGCCATCCTTGCATCCCAGGGGTAAATTCCACTTTATCATGGTGTATGCTTACTTTAATGTGCCATTGAATTTGGATCTCTAGTATTTTCTTGAAGATGTTTGCATGTATGTTCATCAGGGATATTGGTGTGCAATTTTCGTTGTTTGTATTGTCTTTATCTGGCTTTGGTGTCAGGGTAAGGCTGGCTTCATGAAATGAGCTTGGCAGTGTTCCCTCCTTTTCAATTTTTCGGAAGGGTTTGAGAAGGGTTACCATTAATTCATCTTTAAGTGTTGGTAGAATTCACCAATGAAGCCATCTGGTCCTAAGCTTTTCTTTGTTGGGAGAATTTTGATTATGGACTCAATCTCCTTACTAGTTTTAAGTCTATTCATATTTTCTATTTCTTCATGATTCAGTCTTGGTAGATTGTATGTTTGCAGAGCTTTATCATTTTCTTTTAGCTTATTCAATTTGTTGCCATATTATTGCTCATAGTAGTCTATTATGGTCCTTTGTATTTATGCATTATCAGTTGTGTGTAGAGTCTCCTCTTTCATTTCGGATTTTATTTATTTGCATCTTTTTTTCCCTAGATATTGTAGCTAATATTTTGTCAATTTTGTTTATTTTTTTCAAGAAACTAAATCTTGTTTCATTGATTTTTCTAGTCTCTGTTTCATTTATTTCTGTTCTGATCTTTGTTATTTTCTTCTTCTGTTAACATAGGGCTTAGTTTGTTCTTCTTTTTCTAGTTTCTTGAGGTGGAAAATTAAGTTTTTTTTTGAGATCTTTCTTTTTCTTAATGTAGGCATTTAATGCTATAAACCTTCCTCTTAGAACTGCTGTTGCTGTATCCCATAATTTTTGGTGTGTTGCATTTCCATTTTCATTTGCTTCAAGATTTTCTTTTTTAATTTCCCTTTTGATTTCTTCTTTGGTTCATTTGTTGTTCAGGAGAATGTTGTCTAATTTCCACAAATTTATGCATTTTCCAGCTTTCCTTCAGTTATTGATTTTTAGTTTCATACCCCTGTGGTTGGAAAATATACTGGATGTGATTTCCATCTTCTTAAATTTGTTAAGACTTGTTTTTGTGTCCTAACATATGGTCTATCCTGGAGAACGTTCCATGTTCATTGAGAAGAATGTGTGTTCTGCTACTCCTGTTGGCTGGAATGTTCTGTATATTTCTGTTAAGTCCATTTTGTCTGTAGTGTTGTCCAAGTTTGCTGCTTCCTTATTGGTTTTCTGTCTGGATGATATATCCAGTGTTGATAGTGCGGTATTGGAGTCTCTTACAATTATTGTACTGTGGTCTATTTCTCCCTTCACTTTTGTAAATATTTGCTTTATATATTTAAGGGCTCTGATGTTGGGTGCATATATATTTGCAATTGCTCTATCTCCTTGGTGAATTGATTCCTTTATCTTCTATAGTGGCCTTCCTTATCTCTTTGACAGTTTTTGACTTAAAGTCTGTTTTGTCCAATAGAAGTAGAGCCACACCTTCTCTGTTTTGGTTACTATTTGCATGGAATATCTTCTTTATATCCCTTCACTTTCAGCCTATGTGTGTCCTTAAAGCTGAAGTGAATCTCTTATAGGTGACACAGAGTTAGGTCTTGTTTTTTATTTATTTTATTATTTTAATCCATTTATCCACTGTTTGTCTTTTGATTGCAGAATTTAATCCATTTATATTTAAAATAGTTATTGATCAGTAAGCACTTACTCTTGCCATCTTGTTAATTGTTTTATGGCTCTTTTGTAGTTCCTTTGTTCCTTTAATCCTATCTTGCTCTCTTCCTTTGTGATTTGGTAATTTTCCATAGTGGTAAGATTTGATTCCTTTCTCTTTTATCTGCTCTAGGTTTTTGCTTTGTGAGTACCATGAGGCTTACATAAAACATCTCATAGATATAACAGTCCATTTTAAGCTGATAACTTAACATCTACCACATACAAAAACTCTAAACTTTAACTTCTCCTCCTCCCACATTTTATATTATTGATGTAAGAATTTACATCTTTTATGTATGGTGTATCTGTTAACACATTATTTTAGCTTTAGATATTTCTAATATGTTTGTCTTTTAACTTGTATACTAGAGTTAAAAGTGATTTATGTACCACTATTACAGCATTAGTCTTCTGAATTTGACTATATTCTTACCTTTGCAGTGAGTCTTAAACTTTCACATGTTCTCATGTTCCTAATTAGCATTCTTTCATTTCAACATGAAAAACTCCCTTTAATATTTCTTGTAGAGCAAGTCTAGTGGTGCTGGACTCTCATAGCTTTTGTTTGTCTTGGAAAGCCTTTATCTCTCCTTCATTTCTGAAGGGCAACTTTGCTGGGTAAAGTATTCTTGTTTGGCAGTGTTTTCCCTTAGCACTTTGAATATATCGTCCCAGTCTCTCCTGGCCTGCAAGGTTTCTGCCAAGAAATCCACTGATTGCCATATGGGGGTTCCCTCGTATGTGAGGATTTTTTCCCCTCTTGCTGCTTTCAAGATTCTCTTTGTCTTTCATTTTACACATTTTTATTACAACGTGTCTTGGAGAAGACCTTTTTGGAATGAATCTTATTGGGAACCTATGAGTTTTATGAACTTGGATATCCAAATTTCTCCCCAGATTTGGGGAGTTCTCAACCATTGTTACTTTAAATAAGCTGTCTGCCCCTTTATTCCTCTTTTCTCCTTCTGGGACTCCAATAATGTGTTGATTGCTTCTCTTAAGGATACTCAATAATTGACTTAGGCTTTCTTAACTCTTTTTCATTCTATTTTTTTCTTTCTGTTCCTCTGTCTGGATAACTTCAAAAGAGTTTCAAGTTCATTGATTCTTCTTCTGCTTCTTTGTGGTCTTTGTTGAAGCTCTCTATTGAATTTTTCAGTTCAGTCATTGTACTCTTTAATTCTCAGTTTTCTGTTTGGTTTTATTTTAATGGTTTCTGTTTCTTTGTTGAACTTCTCATTTTGTTCATATATTCTTTCCCTAATTTCATTTAATTGTCTGTGTATTCTTTTAGTTCACTGAATTTCTTTGGGAGGATTATTCTTAATACTTTGTCAGACAATTCATAGATTCCACTTCTCTGAGGTCAGTTACTGGAGATTTATTAGTTTCCTTGGTGGTGTCATGTTTCCTTGATTACTTGTGATCTTTGTGGCTTTGCATTAGTGTCTGCTCATTTGGAGAAGTTGCCATGTCTTCTAGTCTTTATATACTGGCTTCAGCAGAGAAAGCCCTTCACCAGCCAGCCTGTCCAAGATTCTGGGTGTGTCTCTGGCAGTTTTCACAGGCAGGCTTGCTGCTGGCATCTGGGGCCTAGGTCAGCCACTGGGTGGGCCTGGCAGTTGGGTCCATAGGGACTGGACTGTTGCTTGGATCCACAGGGGCTGGCATGGTGCCTGGGTCTGTGGGGGAAGACCTGGAGCCTGGGTCCCTTAAAGCAGGCCCGGAGCTTGGGTCTGCATGGCAGGCCTGGTGCCAGAGCTCAGGGTGGTGGGTCTGGGACCTGGATCTGTGGGGGAAAACCTGGATCCTGGGTCCATGGGGGCTGACCAGGCACTGGGTGCCACTGGAGGGCTTGGTTACTGGGTCCCACAGGGACCGGCCCAGTACTGTTGTGAACTGGGAGCCTGGGTCCTCAGGAACCAGACTGGTGGATGGGGCCATGGATGTCTGCCTGACACTGAGGCAGGCTGGGAGCCTGGGTCTGTGGGGGCAGCCTGGAGATGGGGCAATCTTGGAGACTTGGGGCCAAGGGAGCTGGCCTGGAGGCTAGGACTGTGGGGGCTGACCAGATGCCAGGAACCACTGGGGTGGGCCTGGAAACTGGGTCCCTGAGGGCTGGTTTAGCCCTGGGGCAGCTTGGGAGCCTGGAGCCACAAGAACTTGCCTGGAGGTTGGGTCCATGGGAGCCAGGCTGGTGCTGGGGTGAGTATGTAGACTGGGTTGTGGGAGTTGGCCTGCAGCCTAAGGCCATAGGGGGTGGCCTGGTGGTTGTGTGGGTCTGGTGCTAGGGTACACAGTGAAGTCAGGCTGTCACTTCATTCTCCTTCTGCCACAGGCAGAGTGTTTCTCTCTGCACTGGGCTGCCAAGGTTTGAGGAAGGGGTGCTGGAGGTAATGTGAAACTGTCTTTCCTACCCTCCTCAATGCATGTTTTCTTATTTCTGTGCTCTACCCAGTTGCTGCAATCCCTCCTCTAGAGTCCTCAGCTCTTGAGAAAGTATTTTTGCATGTTGATAGTTGTCCAAGTGGTTGTTTCTAGAAGGGTACAAGTGCTGTAAACTCCCAATCTGCTATCTTGTTGAAGTCAATCTCTTTCCTTCAGGTTTTGCACATTTTAAAATAGAAAATTTAAGTCTTTGGCTAGTAAGTCCAATGTCTGGGCTTCCCCAGAGATGGATTCTATTGATTTCATCATTTTCCTGTGTTTGGTGTTTATTTTCTTGTTTCATTGTATGTCTCCTGACTTTTTTCTTGAAAACCAGACATATTATGTAATATATTGTGGCAACTCTGGAAATCAGATTTCTGCTCCCCATCTGCCCAAGTTGTTGTTAATATTGTAATTATAGTTCCATTTGCTTAATGATTTCCTGAAATAATTATGTGAAGTCTTTATTCCTTGTCATGTGTGGCCACTGAAGTCTCTACCTAGTTAGTCAGTGGTCAGCTAATAACTCGACAAATATTTCCTTAAGTGTCTGGAATCAATAAGTCTCCCAGTCTGCCAAGGGGCTCTGTGTACATGTTGGGACATGCCTTCAACACTCAGCCAGTCAATTGACAGCTCTGCCTTAGCCTCCACTTCCTCCTTGCACACAGCTTCAAGGCCAGTCTGAAGAGAGCTTAAGATCTTCTCAAGTCTTTCCTGAACATGACACAACCCTATGCATGGCCTTCTACATTCCCAGGAATTTTTGGGAACTCATCAAAGCCCCATAGGGACACCTCTATTCCATGATTTTCCTTTTACCTTTCTGGTTAGCCTATTGTTTTCCCCATCTGTTTATCCCCTGCCAGAGGCAGCTGTGATCATAAACAATTGCCCCTAGTGGTTTTTGACAATTGCCCCTGGGTAAAAAGCATTTCCCATTGGGCGAGCTCTGAATCAGGTCAAATAAAGACAACCTTGTGAGTGGGGTCTTCCAGGGAGCCACCAGACAGGTCAAATAATAACAACTCTCTGGGAATAGATCTTTTTTTTTTTTATAATTTTTTTGTTTATTGCAGTAACATTGGTTTATAACATTGTAAAAAATTCAGGTGTATATCATTGTACTTCAATTTCTGCATGGACTACATCATGTTCACCACCAAAATACTAAATACAACCCATCACCACACATCTACCGAATTATCCCTTTCACCCTACTCCCTCCCCCCTTCCCCTCTGGTAACCACCAATCCAATCTCTGTCCCTATGTGTTTGTTTATTGTTGTTATTATCTACTACTTAATGAAGGAAATCATACGGTATTTGACCTTCTCCCTCTGACTTATTTCACTTTGCATTATACCCTCAATGTCCATCCATGTTGTCACAAATGCCTGGATTTAATCGTTTCTTATGGCTGAGTAGTATTCCATTGTGTATATATACCACATCTTCTTTATCCATTCGTCCCTTGATGGGCACTTAGGTTGCTTCCAAGTCTTGGCTATTGTGAATAACGCTGCAATGAACACAGGGGTGCATGTACCTTTGCAAATTGGTGTTTTCAAGTTCGTTGGATAAATACCCAACAGTGGAATAGCTGGATCATATGGTAGTTCTATCCTTGATTTTTTGAGGACTCTCCATACTGTTTTCCATAGTGGCTGCACCAGTTTGCACTCCCACCAGCAGTGTATGAGAGTTCCCTTCTCTCCACATCCTCTCCAACACATGTTGTTTCCTGTCTTGTTAATTATAGCCATTCTGACGGGCGTGAGGTGATATCTCATTGTAGTTTTGATTTGCATTTCCCTGATAGTTAGTGATTTTGAACATCTTTTCATGTGTCTGTTGGCCATCTGTATATCTTCTTTGGAGAAATGTCTGTTCAGGTCTTTTGCCCATTTTTTAATTGGGTTGGTAGTTTTTTTGTTGTTGAGATGCATGAGTTCTTTATATATTTTGGAGATTAAGCCCTTATCAGATATATGGTTTGCAAATATCTTCTCCCAATTGTTAGGTTGTCTTTTTGTTTTGTTGATGGTTTCCTTTGCTGTGCAGAAGCTTTTTAGTTTGATGTAGTCCCATATGTTTATTTTTTCTATTGTTTCTTGTGCCCGGTCAGATGTGGTGTTTGAAAAGATGTTGCTAAGACTGATGTGGAAGAGCGTACTGCCTATGTTTTCTTCTAGAATTTTCATAGTTTCAGGTCTTACATTCAAGTCTTTAATCCATTTGGAGTTAATTTTTGTGCATGGTGTAAGGTAAGGGTCTACTTTCATTTTTTTGCATGTGGCTATCCAGTTTTCCCAACACCATTTGTTGAAGAGACTTTCTTTTCCCCATTGTATGTTCTTGGCTCCTTTGTCAAAGATTAGCTGTCCATAGATGTGTGGGTTTATTTCTGGGCTTTTGATTCTATTCCATTGATCTGTGTGTCTGTTTTTGTGCCAGTACCATACTGTTTTGTTTACTATAGCTTTGTAGTATATTTTGAAATCAGGGAGTGTGATACCTCCAGCTTTGTTCTTTTTTCTCAGGATTCCTTTAGCTATTCGGGGTCTTTTGTTGTTCCATATAAATTTTAGGATTCTTTGTTCTATTTCTGTGAAAAATGTTGTTGAAACTTTGATAGGGATTGCATTGAATCTATAGATGGCTTTAGGAAGTATGGACATCTTAACTATGTTAATTCTTCCAATCCAAGAGCATGGAATATCTTTCCATTTCTTTGTGTCTTCTTCAATTTCTTTCAGAAATGTTTTATAGTTTTCCGTGTAGAGCTCTCTCACCTCTTTGGTTAAGTTTATTCCTAGGTATTTTATTCTTTTTGTTGCAACTGTAAATGGGATGGTATTCTGAATTTCTCTTTCTGCTACTTCGTTGTTAGTGTACAGAAATGCAACTGATTTTTGTATGTTGATTTTGTATCCTGCAACTTTCCCATATTCGTTTATTACTTCTAAAAGTTTTCTGGTGGATTCTTTAGGGTTTTCTATATATAAAATCATGTCATCTGCAAATAGTGACAGTTTCACTTCTTCCTTTCCAATTTGGATCCCTTTTATTTCTTTCTCTTGCCTGATTGCTCTGGCTAGGACTTCCAATACTATGTTAAATAAGAGTGGTGACAGTGGACATCCTTGTCTGGTTCCTGTTCTTAGAGTGATAGCTTTCAGTTTTTCACCATTGAGGATGATATTAGCTGTGGGTAGGAATGGATCTTTAATGGAACTCCAAACCTGTTCTGTTCCCTCTGGTGGCTACCAGGCTGCTGGTGTTCACTGAAATTTCAGGCTATTGTTTCTCAAAATTGCCATGAAACTGAGAGGGTGTGGAAATGGGGCAAATTAAAGCACCAGAAAGTTTGCTGTTCTTTTAATATTCAGCCATTTTTCTTTTTAATAAATGTTCCCTGGGTTTTTTTTTTTCAAGCATTTGGTTATTTTCCTGAGTTCTGAAAAATGTTCATGCTGACAATTTTTGCCAGCTTTCTCCTTTTAGAAAGGAGTTAATTTCCCAGAGATCCTTACTCTTCCCTGAAGTCATCCTTAATTTGGGTCTGAAGGAGGAAGGGACGTTCTCCAGGAAAACGAGAGGGGTTGAGTAAATTATTCTATGCACAGGGAGATACTTTTCATAGGAAATTGGTATCCAAGAAAGCCTGAGGTGGGTAATAGAATGATATGAATTCTGAGATAAATAAAATTTGACCCTTCTCGGGGTATACACCACTGAATTGAGGAGGCTATAGTATACATCAGACCTGTTCCATGCTCTTCTTTCTGTGCACTTTCCCCTATATCATCCTGACATTGGGCCTCTTCATACATTTTCTGTGTAAGAGACACCAACTGATACTCAGGCTTGCCTCCTTGGTGCACAAGAGGGTTGAGTGGTAAATGAATACATGAAGAGATTTTCTCATCTTGGAGTAGTGTTTGCCACAAGATCCAAAATAGCCTGTAACTTATGGATCTCTAAAATAATAATGATGATGATCATCATCATAGAAATAATTGCTAACACTTGCTGAGTGCTTCCTATTAGCCAAGGACTGTCGCAAGTGTTGACTACTTTGGGCACAATACTTCCTCACAAGGACACTATGAGGTAGGTACTGTTATTTCACCCAATTTGAAATGAGGGACAAATAAATTTATTCCTGTAACTACAGGCAAAATTCCTGTGAATTGCAAAAACATGTTAAATTGGGTGTGTTGTATCAGTCACTCAAACACCCCAAATTGCCATTGCTTTCAGAGATGTGATTTTCTGTAAGGGTGAACAATTATTGGTAAAGCTGTGAAAGAAAAACAAAATAAAATGTCCATCCCATATGTAATATAGAAAAGTCAGTCTATATTAAAACTGTGCAAAATGTATAATTTGTAGTTATATGTAAAACGGAGTTAGTTTCTACCTTAAGATGATTTTAAATGGCTTTTTCACCTCAATAAATATTCAGCAGGTGATTTGATGATCATGCTATCTGGGTCATCCTTCCACAAGTGGGGATGTCCTGCACATCCCTGATTCTGGCACAATGAATGCCAATAATGCCCCCATCATTTTGACATTCAAAAATGCCCATACAAATTTCCAAAACATGCACTAGGGGTGGGAATTATTCCTCTATTGGGAATATTTTCCCAGACTGTGTCATCAACGATAACTGAAAACCCTCTATCATATCACTTTCAAGCATTACACCCTCCTAATAGATACTTCCTCTCTCCAGCCCATTTCCACAAGCACCCTGAAACTGGAAGTTCTTCAACCCCAGTGAGACCTACTTTCCAATAACATTACAATCTTTTTCCTGTCCCACAGCATTCTCATGTCTTCATTTCCCTCCTTATCCAGTTTCAGGTCTTTGATAAATTATTATAATACCCCTCCTTTATACATATAACTTCAAACCCCTTGCTTTTCTCTCTCTCTCTCTCTCTCTCTCTCTCTATCACACACACACGCACAGACACACACACCAAAGTTCAATTTTGGTTAAATCAACTCTCTACCTACTTAAAACTTGCAGTCCTCCAGTCTCTAGCTGAATGTAGCTGGAGAAAGACACGACTATGCTAGGTGATACCACCTTAAACCCGTGACCATGAACCTCAAGTGGGTCTTTAAAGTTGTCTGGCAATAATACTACATTTCCCTAGTCAGTTCCTTCCAATCCTGGAAGACTATTAGAATACAATACAGAGCTTTTAGTAATACCAATGCCCTGGCTCTACCCCTAGAAATTTTTCATTAATTGGTTCCCCAAATTGTGAACAGATCCCAGGTGATGTTTTTTAAATCTTTTTCCAGTTTTATTGAGATACAATTGACATACAGCACTGTGTAAGTTTAAAATGTACAGCTCTATGACTTGATTCACATATATTGTGAAATGATTACCACCATAATTTTAGTGGCCAATTAATATTTGACAAGGGAGTCAAGAATACTCAATGGAGAAAAGGCAGTCTCTTCAATAAATGGTGCTGGGAAACTCAGATATTTACATGTAAAAGAGTGAAACGAGACTCCTGTCTTTCTCCAACTGGTTTTAATGTGATGCTGGAGTTAAGAACAAATACTCTAGCTCATTCATTCTCCCACTCTCTTGAATGACGCTTTCCTACATTTTCCTCTTTCCTCATACTTCCATCAACTTCCCTCCCATCCTCATTCACAAGGAGTGACCTTGTTTTCCATTTCACTAATAACGTAGAATCAATAAGAGGATAAATTCCATAAGCTCCCACTGCCATGCCATGCCACCTGTGCCCCTAATACTCTGCCCTTCCTCCTATTTTTCAGATGAACTCTATTAGGGCTTCTATCTAAAGCCATTCCATTCCACTCATGCACTAGATCCCATTCATACCTGACAATTTCCCAAGGAAATTGCTCCAGAAACTCCCCCACACCCCTCTCTCATCATTGTTTCCTTCTTTTTTCTAACATTCTCATTAGCAAAGAGATATGCTGCAACTTCTCCCGCTTACCCCTCCAGCTACCACACCATTTTCTCCTCCCTTTTCTGGCAAATATCCCTCAAAGATGTGTCTATATTCACAGTCTCCAAATCCTTTCCTCCCGTTCTCACGTAAACACACTCCATTCAGGCTTTCTCCCACATACTCCACTGAAACTGTTTGTATCAAGGTCACAAATGACCTCCATTTTGCTAGATCCAGTTGCCATTTCACCAGTCCTCACCTTACTTGACCTTCTCAGCTTCATTTGAGACAACTGATTACCCCTTACTCCTTGGAACTTTTTCTTTACTTGGCTTCTAGAAAGACTACCTTTCCCTGGTGTTCCTCCTACATCACTGATTGCTCCTTCTCAAATTTTGCTGGTCTTCCTCTTCTTGATCTCTAAATGTGATTGCCCCTGAGCTCCATCTTTAGACTTATTCACTTCTCTAGCTATTCTCACTCCCTTGGAGAGCTCATCCAGTATAGTGGCTTTGAACACCATCTGGAACAGAGTTTTTGCGTTGTGACAAAGTTCTGGCCAATGCATTATTCCAGAACCCCCTTCCTGAGTAAAAAGACAAAGCCTCACGAGGAAAATTGAATGAACAAATGAACAAACAACTTTTTGCCCCTTTGTCCTTTCCCCATATTCCTGCTAGTTAAGACAGTAACACATAATATTATATCTATCACGTTATAATAAGTATGTTTGCATTTTCTTTTGTTTTCTATGCTTTGCTATATGGTTGGTGCATTTGCCAATTTTCTCTTTACCTATTCTGCTCATTGGTAAGGTACTCAGCCTACTTTAGCTCTAGTCTTGGTGTCTTTAGGGCAGTGGATTTCAAAGTGTGGTCCCTGCACCAGCAGAATCAGCATCACCTGGGAACCTGCCAGAAATTCAAATGTACAGTACCTATCCCAGACTCACTGAATCAGAAACTTTAAAACATAACAATCTGAATTTTCACATAGCCGTCTGGGTGTTACTGATGTGTATAAAATTTGAGAATCTCTGTTTATGTCTCTAATTCTCAGTTAATGTCAGAAAACAAGCAGTACATACTGGTTGCCCTGTATGAAGGCTGAAAATTTAGTGTCTTTATACTTCACATGTCTACCCATATCCTGCCCTCCCTTTAAATGTTTTTTGATTGCTATCTTCTCAGATTGAGGGACATATTGTCATGTTGGTATAATTATTCCTATAGCAGCTTCATCACTGCCCACTCCTGGTCATATTACATTGTTGAACACTTAGATTGTTTGCTATTATTAATATTACAGGGACGTATATTTGTGTTGTCATTTTATATTGACCAGGAGCATAGTCCCCGTGTGTAGTTTGAATTGGCCTAGCTAGATTATATGGTTTACTCTTCTTAATCTTTCAGGAAACTCCCATGGTTGTGAGACTAGAAAATAGTCAAAAGTAGTGTTTGTGGGCCTGTGGTCATGTTTGTGGAAGAGTCTGCATCCTAAAGGAATTCTCTCTGTGTTTCATTCAGTCTCTTTACAATGTTTCTGCTCTCTTATGGTCTTTCTTCTCTCAATGTATAGCTGCACTCAAAGACTGAGGTTAGAAATTTACACACACAGAAGAAATCATACCTGGGCCAATTTTACTGGCAATTTGGATACTGTAATTCTGATTCTGGGGAAGGGAACTCCTGACATTGTATGAGTTCCTATGAGAGTTTCTCTCTATCCTCAGTGTATGTAATGTGGCAGCTAGAAAATTTGAGGAAACATGAAGGTGAACATATCCATCACTCAGAATCTCTTTGCCCAGGGGAAAGCACTGCAAAGATGTTAGTGTATTCCATTCACTCCTTTTTCTCCACAAAACATGTATGGAAATATATAAACATGTTTTTTACACTACCTTTTGGAATAAAAAGGATTCATAATACTCTTTTATCGTTCAATACAATGAAAAACAATTTTATGGATACCTAAAAATCCATCAAATGTTTTTACTATAATTATGAAACTGGCAAACAGTTAGCCATTGATGATTAAGCAGCTAGTAACTATGGGGGATCAGAATTGGTCACCTCAAAATATGTCTCTGCTTGAAAGATACTTTGGCCCCCAGCCCCACTAACCAACCAAAAGAGTTTGGGATGAGAGGCCTGCTGCCAGGACAGACCATCACCATAGACATCTCCGGGTATCTGGGAAGGTTCTTGCTAAGCCCATTCTTAGTTTTGGTTACCCTTTGTAAGAGACATTCACATTTGTAAAGGAAATCTCTATTTGTTTTTTTTTTTTTAATTTTTTGTTTATTGCAGTAACATTGGTTTACAACATTGTAAAAATTTAAGGTGTACATCACTACACCTCCACTTCTGCACAGATTACATCATGTTCACCACCAAAACACCAACTACAACCCATCACCACATACATGTACCGAACCATCCCCTTCTCCATTTGTAAAGATATCTTCTTCCCTGTCCCAGGAAGAAGAGGGATGGCCTTACCTAGAAACTTATCAGAATGGAAGACAAGGACTTAAATCTGCATGATAAACTTGCCCATTGTTAACTGTGCTGTTTAGGTAATATGCTATCTGACTCCCACTAGGTTCCTATGGAGGACATCTCTCTGGAGCCTGGGTCACCATGGTAATGGGCATTTGAGCTATGTTTTTCAGGAACTGGAATGCCTTGTCCACTTCAGGCCGGATTGAGACCACTAACCCATCAACTGGGCCCACACAGACATGTGTCCAATAAGCAACCTTTTGACGTCAAGAAGTTGGAACTCCACCCTCAGGGCATGCTAGTGCCGCCATTCTGTGAACATGAATCCTATGAAGAGGCATGAAGCCTGACTACACTTGCACAGATATACCTCACCTCTCCTCACCTCCAATCATTTCAGACCACCTCGCTTCCTATCCCATAAATATACCTGAGTCCCTATTTTTTGGGAAGGGGATTTGAGATTCATTCTCCCATTTCCACACTTGGCTGCCTTGTGATTAGTAAACCCTCTCTCTCTGCTGCAATCTCGTCATCTCGGTGATTGGCTTTCTGGGTGGTGGGCAAAAATGGACCTGGTGCAGTAACCATTATTTAACTATTTCCCTATTTATTTCTACTACAATTAACACAATGGTGAGTATTTTTGTTCATAAATCTTTTGAGGCATATGTTTCTTTTATTAAGTTAATCAAGTAGGGGCATTGCTGGATTAAGGTTTAAGATCTGTTACAAGACAGTGATTTAAGTGATTCTAAAAGAGATTAGAGGCTTCATTCCACAGATATGCCTCAAATGAAGAGCGGGAGACTCCTCAATTTAAGCAAGGTCAGAGTTTTACAGTGTAGTGGGATAAGTGTTCTTGCTATTCTGGATTAGGCAGCAGTTTTTTCTACTTTAACTGCAACTCATGGTTGGAGGTCATTCCTGTTTTTGTGCTCTTTGCTTGGGGTCATTGGTGCAATCTCAATAAACAATAGAACAGCATTTTCTGAGAACTGTCTTTTAAAGTCTTGCAGTTTATCTTCCAGGCAAAGTTTACAGAATGGGGGAGGGAGAGAGGGAGAGAGGGAGAGAGGGAGAGAGGGAGAGGAAGGAAGGAAGGAAGGAAGGAAGGAAGGAAGGAAGGAAGGAAGGAAGGAAGGAAGGAAGGAAGGAAGGAAGGAGGAACCTGGGGGCCTTTTACCATGCCTGCTTTAGTCCTTTTACAGTCCCCTTGGCCAAAAGAAATTCTTTTCTCATCATTGACCCTTCTAGAAGAGGATATATAGATCAGTAAGACTGTTTAGGAGCTAGAGTGAAAGGAATTTCTTGAGTAGAGGTGGAAGAGGCTTGTTTTTTGGTCTTTTCCTTGATCATGGCTTGTGTCATCTGCTTGGCATTATTGCTCTTGATTAGATGTGACTGACATAATGAGGGGTCACGAGCTGTCGAAAGACAAAAGTGTATAAGGAGGACTGCAGCCCTATTTGTAATATGTAGGAAAAGATGTCCCATCCTCTGCCACCTAAAGCCAACCCAAATATCCCAGAGGTCAGGATGATATCATGCACTTATCGAATGTTTTAGTTATCTTCCCAGATGTGTTAAATCACCAAAAAGACCTGATAGAGATTTCTGGGACTCCACTTGCAGCAGTCGTCACCAATGACTGTGCATGTTCCTTCCCTAGTGCCAAGATGATGCTAGTTGATGATGGAAGACAGCCTTATGGAGTCACTGCATTTATCAAGAAAATATATCAATATTAATAATGGTGTCATTGGTGGCTCACATAACTTTATAGATGACAACATGGAATACTCAGGCATTACATCCATCCACTGTGTAATTATGTAGTCCAGAGGGTACCCCTCAGGTGATAACAGCAGCATAAAATCCAATCTGAGCAGTGGTGAGTCCCTCAAAATTGATGCTTAGTCTATTGGCTTCTTTACACAGTTCCTTTTCTTGATCAGGTGACAATGGGTGTTTTTCAGAAGGGTCTACCTGCCCCTAACCATAGATTACTCTTCTAGTTTGGCAGTGAGGGTTTAGCTCTGACCTAAACACACAACAAATTGATTCAATCCATGAGATTAAATGTCTTAAAAGGGAAAATGCTGAGCAAGGAAACAGAATACTATCTCTGTGGTAGAGGAACACTAGTAGGTATTTGAGCCTCAAATTAAATACGAGGCTCTCCAGGGTATATACAAACTCATTGGAGAGGAGATATAGTTTTCAGCCTGAGCTAGACTATGTGTGGGCTCCTCCTTCAGTAGGGACTTTTGTCAGGAAGGTTTCATCACAGCAAACTAATTCCATAAATTTGGGATTAGAGACACAGGATACATCTCTAAAAAACAAGACTCTCCTCTCTGAGGGTATATAGTGTAAGGGGTGTTTAGTATGGAAGTTATTGTTGCAGTCCTAACTCAAGAGGGGTTGCATCCTAACCTGCAGTGGTGATGAAAGAGAGATTCCCAGCAGAGTAATGGACAGGTATTTGCAAAGGGACCACAGAGCCCGCAGCAAGGGTGAGCCAAAGCAGCAGTCATAAGAGACATTAGCTCCGTAATTGTAGGCCTGTCTTAGAAAATGCCAGAAGTTTTGTGTGTTTGAGAAAGGAGAGGAAATGAAAGGGAAAGGAAGGGAAATGATAAGGAGAGGAAGCAGAAACAGCATGCTGAGCAGTTTTGGAAACATCTTCTTGATCAGCACTTGGAGGTGATTCTGCAGAGTTGCACAAATTCAGGCTTAAGCATGTAAATAATGAGTATCAGAGTTAGGATACAAAACAAGGTAATGAAGTTGAAACAAAAATCTCATTCTATTGTCTTGGGTGGCAAGTGTTCACTCTCCAAGGTCATTTGCTTGTTTTGATTTTCTTGATAAAGCTGTCTCCTTCTTGGAGTTGAATGCTATGGGAGTATTCCGAGAAACCCTCAGTTTAAAGTAGACATACAATCAGTCTGAGGTCAACGTTTTCTTAGCTCGGAAACAGGAACCCAAAGATCTATTCCTTGTATCTTGACTGCAGTGTTGATGATAAAGAGAAACTTAATAAGGGCCCTTCCAATGAGGCTCCAGAGTGGATGTTTGTTGGTGTCTCTCCCAGGAGACAAAATTTTTTGGTTTTAAGTTGTGTACATGCTTAGAAGACAGCTCCTTCAGAAGGGTGGCTTATACATATTGGGGATAAGTCTGAGTATATGGCATTAGTCCCTTACAGAATTTGGCCATATCTGCTTGCAACAAAGTGGAGTCTAAGATAGAGGACATTATGTCCAATCTCACTTGTCTGTTGTGACAAATTCATAAGGTGAAAATCTATGATTGGTAGAGGGAGATGACTGGATGGCCGTTGATACCAACGGGAATACCTTAGGCTATGGTGGTTGTAAGTCTTCAGAGAGTTTAGCAACTTTTAATTTTAAAGTAGTACCATTGGTTTTTTATATATTTATATAAAAATCTTAAATATTTGTATTTATATATTTATAAATATTATATAATAAATATATAATAAATTAATATAAATATATAATTTGATAAATATATTAAAATTTATATAAAAATATTAAGTAGACATATATATTTCCCCCCTCCCTCCCCCTGGAGTATTAAGGATGGTAAGGACAGTGTAGTTTTTGGCCAATGGGTAAAGAGCTTACAAAGTTCCTTAATTATGGTCCCAGTAAAATGAATACCTCTGTCACTAGAAAGATAAATTAGGTATTCCCCAAGTAGAAAGAACAAAAATATAATAGATTTCTCAGCCAAGGTAAGAGCTATTGGCTTTTGGCAAGTGGAAGCTTCTAGCTATCCAGAGGAAAGGCAGACAATTGTGGAAAGTTATGTAAATTCCATTTGCAAATATTCAAAAGGTCTTGAGGTTGTGGTTCCTGTCCACGTCCCACCTTCACAGATTTTCCAGGTTTATGAGTCTGGTGGGTGCAACATGCACTGAGGATATCCTCTTCTATCCCATTAAAAGTTTTCCACCAATGTTGCCCCAGAATAATTTTTAAGTCCATTTACTTCACTAGTCACAGTGTGCAAGTTTTTGTTTTTGCTTTTGTATTGGGCTTGGGTGAGAGCAGCCTCTCTAGAATAGTGGTCAAAGTGTTTTCTTTTGCCTCATGGGTGTGTTCCCTAGTAAGAGCTTTCAGCTTAAATGTATGCCATTCCTTAGGAAGGAGCAAGGCATCTAATAAAGCTCAAACTTGCTGACCATGCTTAAAGGGAGTAGCAGCAACAGCTAGGAAAGAAACCCCAATTGTTTCCAGATCATGCTGGAATCATGAATCACTCTGAAGGCATATCTGCTGCTGTGTCTATGCTAACACAGCATGTTATGCCTCATTAGCTGACAGGCCCCAGTCAAGTTTGTAAGTTTGGCTAGTTGTGCTGACTGGACTTCAGGAAGGAGATTGGGTCCTATAAACCTTAGGGAGGTGGTGACTGCATGGCCAGTTGGAAAATATCCTTGTCCTGTCTTAAGGTTTGACCTTCCTACAGATATGTCTGGGCCTTGTAAAAGCGTTTCAGGGAGATCAGAATGAACCATGGAAAGTTCTTGGGTTGAGATTAGACAATCATGAGTGTATGAGTTAGCTAGGCTGCCATGACAAAGTACCACAGACTGGATGGCTTAAACAACAGAAATTTATTTCCTCACAGTTGTGGAGGTTAGAAGTCTGAGATCAAGGTGTCACCAAGGTTGGTTCCTTCTGAGGCCATGAGGAAAGGATCTGTTCCAGGCTGCTCTCCTTGGCTTTTGAATGGCGGCTGCCTTCTCCCTGTGCCTTTGTGTCGTCTTCCCTCTGTGCCTGTCTGTCTCCCAATTTCCTCTTCTTATAAGGACATCTGTCATATTGTATTAGGGCCGACACTAATGACCTCATTTTAAATAAATTACCTCTGCGACGACCCTATGTCCAATTATGGTCACATTCTGAGATAATGGGGGTTAAAATTTCAACTTCTGAATTTGGGGGTGGGGGAGCATAATTCAGCCCATAAAAATGATGTTTTCCCTCCTTTGAAAGAAGGAGTAAGGAAGCTGGAAAAATAGTATGACACCTGTAGACTGTGTGACACCTGTGGATTGTGAAGTGTGGTGGAGATAACAGCTGAAATTCATAGGAAGTGTGTCTCACAGTGGAGGGATGTTGGATCTCTCTCTCTCTCTCTCTGTGTGGGTGCATGTGTATGACTGTCTGTCTCTTATTCTGTTTCTCTCTCTGTCTGTCTCTGGTCTGTCTCTCTTTTTCTGCCTGTCTCTGTCCCAATTTGTGTCTGTCTGTCTTGTCTCTGACTGTTTCTGTCTCTATCTCTGTCTTATCCCTCTCTGCCTGTCTCTTCGCCCCTATCTGCCTGTCTCTGACTCCACCTTTGCTCCTATAAGCCTGCCTCTGCTCATCTGCTTGGCCCCTCCTCCTCAGTCAGCACTGCTGGTCCCTGCTCCCACATTGGACATCTGAATATGAGGATGCCCCAGGAATCTATCTTCAGCCTTCTTCTTTACCCACACCCTCCCTAGGTGATACCATCCTGTCCTGTGGCTTAAATACCAAATTTTTACCTCTCATTCTACCTCTGCCCTGAGGCATATCTAAATGCCTCCTCAACATCTCCACATGGATACAAGGCATCAGAAAATTGGCAAGTCCAGAATAGGACTCTTGATTTTCCACACAATTTACTCCTCTCTAAGTCTCCCCTGTCGCAGTATATGTTACCATCATTCATCACACATCCAATCTTTGACATTATCCTGTTGGCTCTACCTTCAAATTATATTTAGCATTGGAACACTCTTCCCCAACATGAAGGCTAATCACTCTTCTCCAAAGTTACCCTCCTCTCTTCTCTGTATTACTGTAATAGCTTTGTAAACTGGAATCCTTGCTTCTGCTCTCATATCAGTATTGAGTAGCTTTGGTTGCACAGAATAATGGCTAAAGCAAATTAAAAGTTGTGTATTTCTTTTGTTTTTGTTTTTGTTTTTTTTCTCTCACATGAAAGGAGTCTGGAGATTGCCAGTCCAGGGCAGGTATGAAGGCTCCATAGAGTCCTGAGGGACTGAGATAACAATTTTTCTGCTCCACCACCTGTGTGCATGTATTCAAGCCTCAGGGTCCTGTCTTGATCCAGAGTGGCTGCTAGAATTCCAGCCATCATGCCAATGTTGTGTGCCTGAAGAAAATGGTCATGCAAAAGGGAAAATAGGGCCCCTCCTCAGCTGAGTAAATTCCACTTAAGCTGCATTCCAAGGAATCACTCCCAACAGTTTTGGATGTAATATTTTGTTCCAGACAGCAAAGTGTCTGGCAAAAACTGAGGGAGAGGATAATGACTGTTGGTGTGGGCAAGTGGCAATATCTGCTATGGCCAGTAACAGTCTTCTCTCCACATGGCCAACAGGGTGACCATCCCAAAGCCTAAATTTGTTCCCATCACTTGCTGGCATAAAATCCTATAGTGGCCTCTCTTTACTCTAAGAATAAAATTAAATCCCCCACCGTGGCCTACAAGGCCCTGAGTCATCAGATCCCTGACTATCTCTTGGACCTCATCTCCTATCATTCTCCCCTTTGTTCACTATGGAATCACCACATGGGATTTTGTCCTGTTCATAAAACATGCCAACTTCTCTCCCTTCTGACACACCTGGCAATTGGCTTTTACTCCAGATTTTCCTATAGCTGTCTCCTTCTTGTCATTTAGGACTGAGTTCAGATGACACACGTCCCTCAACACCCTAAGTATAGTATGACAACTAGTCACTTTCCATCCCATTTGCCCATTGGTCTGAAAGTGTCTCCTGTGTTTATGTTTTATTATCTCCTGCTAACAGAATGTAAATTTCTGAGGGCGGGAACTTGTTCTCTCTTGTTCACCACTGTATCTCTACTTCCCAGAACAGGATGAGACACACACATTAAGTGCTCAGCAAGTATTTGTTGAGTAAATGACTGAATGCATGAATATACACATGACATGGTTCCCACTTGCAACAGGGAAGCCTGCAAATGTAGGATTTCTTACATCCTCTTAAATCTCTAATTTTAATGCTTTCACAGAAACCTGAATTTAGAGAGGGAAATAGGTGCAACATGCACTAGGGGCATCCCTCTGTGGTCCAATTAAAAATTTCCCAATGATGTCCCAGAATAATTTTCAAATTGGTTTACTGTGATAGGTCATAGTGCGTGAATTTTTCACCAAGATCCATTTTAGAGTGTGTAGAGAGACCAAGCAGCCATCTTGGTGGCTCCATAATCCACCTAATTGGGGGTCATAACCAGATATCTCTCAATATAATTTTACAGTATCTGGTGCTTGTGATTGAAGTTTGCTCAAGGTTTCAAAGGAATGATCCAGAGTAGACAAATTGTCTTTAACTTGTTGAACAAATCCTACTTGAGTAAGGACAGCCTCTTTTGCATAGTGGTCAGCCAAAATGTCTCATTTTGCCTAGTATGAACTTCCAGACTAATCACATCAAAAGTCTTGGGAAGGAGCAAGGCATCTGACATAAAGATTAAAATTCTGACATAAAGGTTAAAAGTGTTGTTCCCATAGGATGACAAAATCATGAAACACACGAAAGGCTTATCTGCTGCCATGTCTATGTCAGCTCTTTCATCCCTTGCTAGCTGACAGGTTTGAGTCAAGTCTGTTTAAGTTTAGCTAGTTGTGCTGACTTGACTTCAGGAAGGAGATTGGTTTCTATAAGCTCTTGGGAAGTGGTGACTGCAAAACTAGCTTGAAAATATCCCTGTCCTGTCTCAAAATGTGACCTACCTACAGAGACTTCTATGTCTGGACATTGTAAAAGAGTTTCAAGGAGATCAGAGTGAGGCAGAGGAAGTTCTTGGGTTCACATTAGAAAATCATGAGGTTCTCCCTCCTCTGAAAGAGAGAGTAAGTTACTCAGAGTAAGAGTATGCCACCTATGAACCATGATGTCCACTAGATAGAAGCTGCAATTTATAGACAGTGATTGTGGAAGTGAAGAGATGTTGGGTGCTTCTGGTGAGGTATGGGGTAGCATTAGCTGGAGAGGCAACACCAAGATTAAATCAGAAGTGTCTTCTATTAACTTTGCAGTTGTACCCATTGCCTAGAGGCAAGCGGGTTATGACTGTAACTACTAGGATGAGAAAAACTAAGATCGCATGGACCTTTTGATTTCTATGTTTCTGAAATTTGTCTGGAGTCCACGGTCACAAGAATATGAAGAATTGCGCTTGTCCTGAACTCTAACAGACTCACCCTGGAAGGCAAATGATTCACTTTCCACTTGGTCTGTCCTCTCAAGTTCTCTGCGGTTTTGTAAATGTCATGAAACAAAACACTGCCATTGGGGTCAGTGCTTTCCATGTGCCGGCCATGATACATACAATAACCCATTTATTCCTCACATCAATGCTCCAGGAAGGCATTGTTTGACCATTTTAGAGATAAGCAGCCTCAGAGGGGCTGAGGAACTTGTCTGAGGTCACACAACTGGTGAGCAAGTAGGGCCTCTGAACTCTGAACCCAGTCTGAACAGTTCTTAAGTGCTCTGTGCCATCCATTGCCAGCTATACAGTTGTCACTGGTTCACAGCCAGTTCATGGTGGTGCCTCCTGCTCCTGAATTCTGTCGTTAACCTCCTTCATTGAGACCACTACAAGAAGGGAACAAGTGTTAAATAATACTTTAGAATGTGTTTTTATTTTGTAATAATTACATAGAATTTAAATATAATTTAATTATAAAATGAAAGTATAACAAAAATTTAAATAATATTTTTAAATATTCTATGCACTTCTATTTCTGGGACAAGATGGAGTAGACACACTTCTCCCACAAAGAGCAGCTAAACATCCTAGACATTATATATAAAACAAATATAACAAGACTGAAAGTTATTGAGAAGAAGGCTGACGAGCTAAGGACCTTGGGACCTATAAAACAACAGGGTGATAAGTGCCCTGGTACTTATTTTTGCCTCATATATCCTGGACTGGGTGATAGAGATGGCAGCAACTTGGAAATGACAATGGACACAGAGAAAAAAAGCCTGCTCTCATTAGCCAAAGAACCAATGGAAGGGACAGCCTAGCAAGAGAGAAAATTTTCAGATTAAATCAGAAGTGTCTTCTATTAACTTTGCAGTTGTAGTTAGTAAGTAGTTTGTCCTACTTGAGCCAAATACCATAGAAAAATGGTGGCCACCCCCCCACCAACAAACACCAGGTGGGGAGTTTAGATTTCTACCCTCACATGGCTGCAATGAGGTGCCCCAACCTCCCCCCTCCCTGCTAAAGTAACATCAAAGAAAGTGGGGTGGGAAGTCAGGTCATTTATTCACACTGAGCAAAAGCGAAGTGCCCTTCACCCTCCTCGCTGGGATGATGTCAGAAAAGGCCTAGTGAAGAGTCATGACTTATATCACTGTTGTGGTAGGCAAAATAATGGCTCCTCAAATACGTCCATGTCCTAATCCCCAGAACCAGTCAATATGTTATGTCACATGGCAAAATGGAACTAATGTTGCAGATGGACTTGAAGTTCCTGTTACTGCATAAAGGGCACGGTCTGCTTGCCACGAGACAAAGCCAATCGTCAAGAGGCAAGATGGTAGCAGAGAAATGGCACTTTATCACAGCTTGCTAGCAAGAGAGAAGATGGCTGACTAATGTCCAAAAGAACCATCTTAAGGGGGCACAAAATCTTACAGCAGTTATATAGGCCAGTGGGTTATAGGGAAGGGGGTTAGGAATGTTGACCCTCTAGTGTTACAGACTGGGAGTCACCACACAAGATCTTTCAGTTTTCATTGATGATGGCTATCAGCATAGACTCTCTGTTCGGGGGTCATCACATTCCTAAGGAACTCAAAAGAACAAAGTTACCATCTTATTGCAGCTTGGAGCTACATGCACAAGGAGAGGTAGTAAAATCTACAGAGCAGTTAGATCTCTGGGAGGGTGCATATCCAGCTGGGTTAGTTAGTCAGAGGTCATTCAAAGTTACAATAGGGTTTCTTTTCTACAATATGGCTTCCCTTATGTCAACCTTGTTTTGAGCCGGTATCAATTCTAATCAATTGACCTTAAAATAGGGAGATTTTCCTGCTTTATCTGGGTGGACCCAATGTAATCACATGAGCTCCCAAAAGTGTAAGTGGGAGGCAGAAGAATGGGTAACGATTCTGCACCCAATTCCAATGTGTGTGTTTTTTCCCCCACACCAAGCAATTCTCAGACACCAGATGGATGTCCCACAATTCAACTCAATTCTGACACTATCTACCTGGAGATAGCATCAGATTCCACAGGTTAAGGTTCAGTTCTACAAGACTGCTCCCCTCACTCCCAATTCAGATGCCAACCACAAGTCCAGGTTGTTACCTGAGCTTCTGACTGACCAACTGGCTATAGATTGGAGGTGCCAAAGACTCCCTCCTTGGGTTCAACAGTGGCTCACAGAACTCGGGGAATCATTTTACTTACTAGATTATGAATTTATTATAAAGGGATATAAATCAGGAACATCCAAATGGAAAAGATGCAGAGGGCAGGGTATGTGGGAAGGGGCATGGAGGTTCCACGCCCTCTCCAGGCACACTACTCTCCCTGCATCTGCACGTGCTCACTAACCCAGAAACTCTCTGAACCCCATCCCTTTGGGTTTTTATGGAGGCTTCATTACACAGGCATGATTGAGTAAATCACTGGCCATTGGCGATTAATTTAACCTCCAGCCCCCTTTCCCTCCCCAGAGGTCAAGGGGGTGGGACTGAAAGTTCAAGCCCTCTAACCACATGGGTGTTTCCCCTGGCAACCAGCCCCCATGCTTAGGTGCTTTCCAAAACTTCGTCATTAACATAACCAAAGACATGTTTATCACACTCATCACAGGAAATTCCAAGGGTTTCAGAACCCCGTGCAAGGAACAGGACCAGGGACAAAATATATATTTCTTATTGTAAATCACAATGTCACAACAAGTTAGAGAGATGTGATGTGAAAAGGACTTGACCCACCATTGCTGGCTTTTTTGTTTGTTTGTTTTTGTTTATTGCAGTAACATTGGTTTATAACATTGTATAAATTTCAGGTGTACATCATTATACTTCTATTTCTGCATCGATTACATCATGTTCACCACCAAAATACTAATTACAACCCATCACCACACACATGTGCCGAATTATCCCTTTCGCCCTCCTCCCTCCCCTCTTCCCCTCTGGTAACCATCAATACAATTTCTGTCTCTATGTGTTTGTTTATTGGTGTTATTATCTACTACTTAATGAAGGAAATCATATGGTATTTGACCTTCTCCCTCTGACTTATTTCACTTTGTGTAATACCCTCAATGTCCATCCATGTTGTCACAAATGGCTGGATGTAATCGTTTCTTATGGCTGAGTAGTATTCCATTGTGTATATATACCACATCTTCTTTATACATTCGTCCCTTGATGGGCACTTAGGTTGCTTCCAAGTCTTGGCTATTATGAATAACACTGCAATGAACACAGGGGTGCATGTATCTTTATGCATTGGTGTTTTCAAGTTCTTTGGATAAATACCAACCAGTGGAACAGCTGGAACATATGGTAGTTCTATCCTTGATTTTTTGAGGAATCGCCATACTGTTTTCCATAGTGTGTGCACCAGTTTGCACTCCCACCAGCAGTGTATGATAATTCCCTTCTCTCCACATCCTCTCCAACACATGCTGTTTCCTGTCTTGTTAACTATGGCCATTCTGACGGGCGTGAGGTGATATCTCATTGTAGTTTTGATTTGCATTACCCTGATAGTTAATGACTTTGAACATCTTTTCACGTGTCTGTTGGCCATCTGAATATCTTCTTTGAAGAAATGTATCTTCAGTTCTTTTGCCCATTTTTTAATTGGGTTGTTAGTTTTTTGTTGTTGAGATGCATGAGTTCTTTATATATTTTGGAGATTAAGTCGTTATCAGATGTATGGTTTGCAAATATCTTCTCCCAATTGTTAGGTTGTCTTTTCGTTTTGTTGATGGTTTCCTTTGCTGTGTAGAAGCTTTTTAGTTTGATGTAGTCGCATTTGTTTATTTTTTCTATTGTTTCTCTTGCCCGGTCAGACATGGTGCTTGAAAATATGATGTTAGGACTGATGTGAAAGAGTGTACTGCCTATGTTTTCTTCTAGAATTTTCATAGTTTCAGGTCTTACATTCAAGTCTTTAATCCATTTGGAGTTAATTTTTGTGCATGGTGTAAGGTAAGGGTCTACTTTCATTTTTTTGCATGTGGCTATCCAGTTTTCCCAACAACATTTGTTGAAGAGACTTTCTTTCCCCATTGTATGTTCTTGGCTCCTTTGTCAAAGATTAGCTGTCCATAGATGTGTGGGTCTATTTCTGGGCTTTTGATTCTATTCCATATATCTCTGTGTCTGTTTTTGTGCCAGTATCATGCTGTTTTGGTTACTATAGCTTTGTAGTATATTTTGAAATCAGGGAGTGTGATACCTCCAGCTTTGTTCTTTTTTCTCAGGATTCCTTTGGCTATTCGGGGTCTTTTATTGTTCCACATAAATTTTAGGATTCTTTGTTCTATTTCTGTGAAAAATGTTGTTGGAACATTGACAGGGATTGCATTGAATCTATAGATTGCTTTAGGAAGTATGGACATCTTAACTATGTTAATTCTTCCAATCCAAGAGCACGGAATATCTTTCCATTTCTTTGTGTCTTCTTCAATTACTTTCAGCAATGTTTTATTGTTTTCTGTGTACAGTTCTTTCACCTCTTTGGTTAAGTTTATTCCTAGATATTTTATTCTTTTTGTTGCAATTGTAAATGGGATGGTATTCTTAATTTCTCTTTCTGCTACTTCGTTGTTAGTGTACAGAAATGCAACTGATTTTTGTATGTTGATTTTGTATCCTGCAACTTTACCATACTCGTTTATTACTTCTAAAAGTTTTCTGGTAGATTCTTTAGGGTTTTCTATATATAAAATCATGTCATCTGCAAATAGTGACAGTTTCACTTCTTCCTTTCCAATTTGGATCCCTTTTATTTCTTTCTCTTGCCTGATTGCTCTGGCTAGGACTTCCAGTACTATGTTAAATAGGAGTGGTGACAGTGGGCATCCTTGTCTGGTTCCCGTTCTTAGAGGGATAGCTTTCAGTTTTTCACCATTGAGGATGATATTAGCTGTGGGTTTGTCATATATGGCCTTTATTATGTTGAGGTACTTTCCTTCTATACCCATTTTATTCAGAGTTTTTATCATAAATGGAAGCTATATCTTGTCAAATGCTTTCTCTGCATCTATTGAGATGATCATGTGATTTTTATTCTTCATTTTATTAATGTGGTGTATTACATTGATTGATTTGCGAATGTTGAACCATCCTTGCATACCTGGAATAAATCCCACTTGATCATGGTGTATAATCTTTTTAACGTATTGTTGTATGTGATTTGCTAGTATTTTGTTGAGGATATTTGCATCGAAGTTCATCAGTGATATTGGCCTGTAATTTTCTTTTTTTGTGTTGTCCTTGTCTGGTTTTGGTATCAGGGTAATGTCGGCTTTATAGAATGAGTTAGGGAGCTTCCCCCCATCCTCAACTTTTTGGAAAAGTTTGAGAAGGATAGGTATTAAATCTTCTTTGAATGTTTGGTAGAATTCACCAGGGAAGCCGTCTGATCCTGGACTTTTATTTTTGGAGAGGTTTGTGATTACTGTTTCGATCTCCTTACTGGTGATTCGACTATTCAAATTCTCTACTTTTTCTTGATCCAGTTTTGGAAGGTTGTATGATTCTAAAAATTTATTCATTTCTTCCCGATTGTCGAATTGGTTCGCATATAGCTTTTCATAACATTCTCTTAAAATCTTTTGCATTTCTGACATGTCTGTTGTAATTTCTCCTCTGTCGTTTCTGATTTTACTTATGTGTGCCTTCTCTGTTTTTTTCTTGGTGAGTCTAGCTAAAGGTTTGTCAATTTTTTTATCTTTTCAAAGAACCAGCTCTTGGTTTTATTAACTTTTTCTATTCGTACTTTAGTCTCTATTTCATTTATTTCTGCTCTGTTTTTTATTATTTCCCTTCTTCTATTGATTTTGGGCTTTGTTTGTTCTTCTTTTTCCAGTTTCTTTAGGTGATTTGTTAGAGTGTTTATTTGAGATTCTTCTTCTTTGTTGAGATAGGCCTCTATTACTATAAACTTCCCTCTTAGAATCGCTTTTGCTGTATCCCATAAATTCTGGCATGTCGTATTTTCATTTTCATTTATCTCCAGGTATTTTTTCATTTCCTCTTTGATTTCTTCGTTGACCCAGTCATTGTTCAGTAGCATTTTGTATGCTACTGAAAGGCCACGTATTTGTGGCCTTTCTGATTTTCTTCCTATAGTTCATTTCCAGTTTGATACCATTGTGGTGAGAAAAGATGCTTGGTATTACTTCAATCTTCTTAAATTTATGGAGACTCGTTTTGTGGCCTAATATGTGATCATTCCAGGGGAATGTTCCATGTGCATTTGAAAAGAATGTGTATTCTTCGGTTTTTGGATGGAATGCTCTGTATATATCTACTAGGTCCATCTGTTCTAGTGTGTCATTTAAGGCCAATGTTTCCTTATTGATCTTCTGTTTGGATGATCTATCCATTGGTGTAAGTGGAGGGTTAAAGTCCCCTACTATTATTGTGTTAATGTCTATTTCTCTTTTTATGTCTTGTAATAATTGCTTTATATATTTAGGTGCACCTACATTGGGTGCGTAGATATTTACAAGTGTTATATCCTCTTGTTGGATTGTTCCCTTGATCATTATGTAGTGTGCTTCTTTGTCTCTTTTTACCGTTTTTGTTTTAAAGTCTATTTTGTCTGATATAAGTACTGCTACCCCAGCTTTCTTTTCATTGCCATTTGTGTGGAGTATCTTTTTCTATCCCTTCACTTTCAGTTTGTGAGTGTAAGTGTGTCTTTTGTATGCAGCATCTGTATGTGTCTTGGTGTTTTATCCAATCAGCCACCCTATGCCTTTTAATTGGGGCATTATTCCATTGACGTTTAATGTAGTTATTGATAAGTATGTACTTACTGCCATTTTTTAACTTTTTTTCTCAGTGTTTTAGTAGTCCTTCTCTGTTCCTTTCTCCTTCTATACAGAATTGATGGTATCTTTAGTTTGACCTCTGTCTGAAAGCTCTACTCTTTAACTCCCCTCCTCCCTCATTTTATGTTTTTGATATCATATCTAACCTCTTTTTTGTGCATTTGTATCCGTTGCCCTCTTCTCAGGAAATAGATAATTTTTCCTATTTGTGGTCTTCTCTTTTCCCCTTAAATCAGTCCCTTTAACATTTCTTGCAGCACTGGTTTCTTGGTGACAAACTCCTTTAATTTTTGCCTGTCTGAGAAATTTTTTATCTCTCCTTCCATTTTGAATGATAATCTTGCTGGTTAGAGTAGTCATGGCTGTAAGTTTTTTCCTTTTAGCACTTTAAATGTATCATGCCACTCTCTTCTAGCCTGTAAGGTTTCTGCTGAGAAGTCAGCTGATAGTTTTATGGGGTTTCCTCTGTATGTAACTTGTCTTTCATGGCAGCTTTTAGGATTCTCTCTTTATCTATAATTCTAGACATTTTGATTATGATGTATCTTGGTGTGGGCCTCTTTGGGTTTATCTTGTTTGGGGCTCTCTGTGCTTCCTGTACCTGGATGTCTGCTTCCTTTCTTAGGTTAGGAAAGTTTTCATCTATTATTTCTTGAAATAGCTTCTCTGCCCCTTTGTCTCATTCTTCTCCTTCCAGGACACGTATAACACGGATGTTAGTGCGCTTGATGTTGTCCCAGAAGTCCCTTAGACTGTCCTCACTCTTTTTAATTCTTTTCCCCTTTACCTATTCAGCTTAGATAATTTCTTCTAGTCTTTCGTCCAGCTCACAGATCTGTTCTTCTGTATCCTCTACTCTGCTTTTGAGTCCCTCTAATGAAGTTTTCATTTCCAGTATTGTATTCTTCATTTCTGATTGGTTCTTTTTTATATCTTCCATTTCTTTGTTGACATTCTCACTGAGTTCATCTATTCTTCTCCCCAGATCAGTGAGCATCCTTAACACTCTTAGTTTGAACTCTCTGTCAGGTAGGTTGCTCATTTCTGTTTCACTTAGTTCCTTTTCTGGGGTTTTGTCCTGTTCCCTTACTTCAAATGTATTCCTTTGCCTCCTCATTTTGCCTCTTTCCCTGTGCTTGTGTCTATGTATTAGGTAGGTCAGCTATGTCTCCTGCTCTTGGATGGGTGACCTTATACAAGTGATGCCTTAGCAGTGTTGCAGTGTGCTTCCCTCAGTTCTCAACGTTCCGGGGGTGACCCCTATGTGGGCTACGTGTGTCCTTCTGTTGTGACCTGTTTGCTCTCCCTGTATGTGCCCAGGTAGGCCAAGTTATGCTCCTGGCCAGCTGTTGTAATGCTCAGCTGTTTATAGTTGTTGTGGGCCCTCCAGTCTCTTTATCAGGTATGGGGAGCCCCAGCACAGTTGGCTGCAAGTTCTAATACTACATTTGTGTTGCAGTATTTCTTTTAATTGAGTAGGCCCCCAGCGTGGCAGGTTGTTAGGCTCAGGGCCTTACAATTGCTATAAGCCTCCAACCTTTAGGTCTCTTGTCAGCTCTCTGAGGAGTGCAGCTGTGTGGGGCTGGCCTCAGGCACAGGTGCACCCAATTGTTTCAGACTTGGGAAGGTGCTGCAAACCCCCATGTGGGTCTTTGAGAAGTACAAGTCTTCTGCAGCTGACAGGCCCTGCTGCCCACAGGTCCACACACACAGTCAACACAGTCCTGCCCTGTGTTCGCACCCGGACCTCATGAAGAAGACCCAGTCTCTCCTCAGCCGGAGCGCCACACACTCCACCAGTGCCCCACACTCTCCACCCACTCTTTGTACACGCCCTGCCCCCCTGATGTTGGCTCAGTTGCCAGGCTGCAGAGAATACAGTCACCAATCTATGCAGGCCCACACGTTGCCTGAGGGCTAGTTGCTGGGTGGGGCCAGTCTCTAGGGTGGGCTGCCCGCCCTGGCTGAGCTGGATTAAATCAGTGATCTAGTGGGTGGGGCAGACCTGGGCTAGCAGGCCCCAGGGAAAACTGCAATGATGTCTGTGTCATCATGCTCACACCGGGACACAACAATGGCTGCTGCCAATGTCCCAGTCCCTGGAGAGGTCTCACCTCTCAGCAAGATGCACTCAGGGCCTATCAGGTGAGTCTCTTTTCACCAAAGCACCATGCACCTTTCTTTGTGGTGATTTTAGGTTGCTTTCTGAAACGGGTGAGTTTGCACGTGGGCCCTATAAACGCCAGTTTTAGTTTCTTTGTGAACCAGGTTTTCTGGAGGTACTCCCCAATGTTTTAGTAGCATGCAAAGTCAGATATTATGCCGCTGGTCTCGATTGTGTTGGGTCCACAAAATGCCCACAACGGGGGCGCTCCCTGGCTCAGGGCCCTGCTCCTTCAGGTAGGCTGCGTACCTGTTGGCTGCTCCCGGATGGCTGCAAAGATGGCTGCTTGTGAAGGCGGCATTTTTTTTTCTCCAGAAGGGAGCCTCTGCCTCTTCCACCTCAGTCAGGATTGTCCCATGTTGCAGGAGTTCCTCTTGTCCAGTTTTCAGTTCTGTCTCAGGGGTAATTTTTCCACGAGTAGTTGGAAATTGGCTGTGTCCATGGGAGGAGCTGAGTTCAGAGTCTGCCTACGCCGCCATCTTGACTTCCTCTCCATTGCTGGCTTTGAAGTTGGAGAAAGGGGGCCACAATCCAAGGAATGTGGTGGCCTCTGGAAGCTGGGAATGGCCCTCAACTTGCAGCCAGCATGAAAAACACAGACTATATTGGAGAATGCTGCTCCAGAGGGAGTCTCCTCTCCTGCTGGTGGACCATATCAACCACTTGCCTTCACCCAAAACATGCTCTCCATGACTGCTTGGAAAACTTTAATTCACTTAGAGCCACGGTTCTTCATAAAATTCCACGTACTTCAAGCATACTAATCAAAACCATCAGTTGTTTGTAGTTTTCTATTTTTATCATTGCCTTGTTTTTTGTTTTATTTATTTTTCTTAATAAATGACAGGTATCACCAATGTAATGCATTGTGTTCATGTGATGAATACGTCTCAGAGAATTAAGGATCTTTTAGGTATTCAAATCTTAGCATGAATTTGCCCAGATTGTTTTCATCCCTTCCCCTGCATCATATTACCTTGCTCCTAGGCCTTAAACCAAATTTGATAGTTGAATTTTGCTACAATATGGAGTGAAATCATCCTCTGATGTCTAACCGGGGATCTAATCATAACAATTGATGTAGAAAATGTGTTCACAGTCTAAACTAAACTTTCACCTGCACTGTTAGAACAAATCATTCCCAAAGACTGTTCATGTATCAGTCTAAATATGACTGATTTGTTGTCTAAATATGAGGTAAATTTCAGTTCTCTTGTCTACTAGAAAAAATGCTATCTTCAGAACATCATGAATAGACAAATACTCCTCTGCCCCTGATATATTTCTACATTCTATAAGACATTAGATGATCAGAACACCTATTGAGGCAAAATTTTGTTACTGAAACACAAACACTTGAGGAAGTATAACTTTCAGAAAACATCTTGGTTATTATCTCTTTACCACTGTCAGTGTCTTTCGATTCACTTATTTAAATGAGGAAGGAAGCTACGCTTAGATTAAAATTTGTTGCATGGACCACAAGTTATATTTTGTTCCCTTGTGGTTGCAGCACCTTTTAGATTTCCAAGTTGTGCAACAAGCTATTGGATATAGGTCTGGGGTCAAGGGAGAGGTCTGTGCATGGACTATGAATTTGAGAGTTTATGACATTAAGATGGTGATTGAAGTCAAGCAAGTAAACCTTGGAACATGGGGCAGATGATACACCCCTTTCAAGAGATTTATCCTGAGTAAAGGGAAGGGCATCAAGGCCCAGGTGGCTGAGTGGACGAGGAAATAGTGGAAACTTATGTGGGATCATAAAATATAAATGTCTTAGGAGTCACGTTACTAGCTGAACAGGTGATCTGTTTTGGTTTTGTTTCAATTCACTTATTTCAATGTGCTTCTACTGACCCAAATTCAAAGTTTTAAGTTTAATCCCATGAATTGAGTTATGTACTTATAGAATAGGTGTGTTTTGCTATTTTAACCCTCATCAGGCAGCTTTACTTCCAAATTCTCTGGTTGAGACTTGGTGAGCACCTTCCTGTAGACCCTACGGATAGACACTCTCCCTTCTTTTTCTTTTCCTCTTAAAAAGGTGGTTTTCTTTTTCTAGCACATTGATGGTCTTTCATCAAAATTTCAATGTTATCTTTGTGCTGTTTATATACAGACCCTTGCCACGTAGCATACTTTACACTGGTCTGCCGTCTGTGTCCATCCCACCTACATCCTTGGGACACCTCTTTCTCCTTCATAGACCATTGTCTACTTAGGTCCCTTTTATCTTTGAACATGAGCCCTAGGACTGCTAACCTCTATTTTCTTACAGACTACTGAATCTGTCTCAGGGACACCACTGGAAGCAAACATAACAGAAGAGGGTTTGTGTACTGAACTGTAATCACATTTCAGTCCTGCCTCCTTAAGACAGACAGAGACAGAGACATGCTAACAAAAGATCTAACAGAGCCAGAGGCAGAAACAGCCAGAGACAGGACGGCCTGACAGACAAACAGAGACAGTTGGTCAGAGAGACAGAGACAGCCCAAAAGACAGACAGAGGCAGATATACCCCACCCCACAAAAAAACAAACAGGTAGACAAGGTTGCACAGAAAGGGGCAGACAGAGATGGATAGAAACGGAGACAGGGAGACAGAGAAAGACAGACAGACACAGACAGGGACAGACAGAGACAGGTACAAACCAGGACAGACAGCGACATTTACTGACAGAGACAAGGAGACAGGCAGAGACTGATAGACACAGATAGAAAGTCAGAGACAGACTGAGAGACAGACTCAGAGACAGAGAAAGATAAACAGAGAAAGAGACAGGCACACAGAAAGAGAGAAGTAGAGATAGTGACAGAGAGAGAGAGAGAGACAATCAGAGATAGACTGAGACCAAGACAGAAAGGAAAAGACAGAGACAGGTAGATGGAGAAAGAGACACACGGGCAGAGAAAGAGGGACAGAGACACACAGATAAAGACAGACATTGGCCGAAGCAACAGAGAGATACAGAGACGGAGAGAGAAAGATAGAGACCCAGGCAGACACAGATCGACAGAGACAGACAGAAACAGAAAGATAGAGACAGTAAGACAGAGACAGAGTAGACAGATACAGAGATAGGCAAGAGATACACAAAGATGCAGACAGAAATGGACAGAGACCGTAGAGACAGACATAGGGAATGACAGAGACAGATATACAGAGAGGAAAAGACAAAGAGAGAGATAAATCCTCATCGTTGTCAAGGACTGCATTGCATCCCATAGTGGTACATCTCCTTTGGCGTAGCTTTTAGTTTTGCTGTTATTTACTTCGATTGTTTCGTGTAGCATTACCATGACTATACACCTTTCCTGCCTCCCCATCTCCCCATTCCTTTACTGGGAGGCTGTAAAACAAAGTGAGTGTTAATTTGGGATGCTTTCCTCCGCATACTAAGCAGTCAAATAAAAAGATAGACAGACAGACAGATAGATAAATAAATGAAGTGAAAAAATAAAGACTGGTATTAGATAAATGGCCCAACCTGGCAAATGACAACAACCAGGGTCTGTGAGAGTTTAAATGTTTAAACGAGTATATTTCAGCTATCACTATTTGTATATTGTTGAACATCTTCCTATTGTAAACAGCAGAAAGCAATTTAAAGATTTAAAGCTAGTTGGGTAGGAAAACGAAAGCAGATCTCTCAGTCAAGGTGCATTTCTAGCTAAAGAATCTCTGAATTTCCCAAGTGAGTATACTTCTTTTTTGATGAAACGGTATCCTGGCATTCAGCTTGATGAAAAGTAATTTGAAATGGCTTAGAAAGTTCATATAAAGAAAGTGAATTTGTTACAGAAAAAAAACTAATTTTTTCCCTTCTACTGAATCATTAATTACTCTTTCCCCAGCTTTGGTTATTAAAAAAAGAAAAAAAAATTGAAATGAGGTCTGTTGTTTGTAGTTGGTTAGGTATGCAGAGTATAAGAGGAAAAAGGGGAAAAATGCAAAATTAAGGGAAAACATCAAAGGGTGCAACAGCAGCTCCCTTATTGAGCCATTTCATATGAGTGTTATGTAATTATTACTCTAACACTAATATCTGGGTTTGGGACAATGAAGTGTTTCAAACTTCCTTAAAGAGTAAAAATAAATAAATAAATAGTCAAAAATAATTTGTTCACTGGATGACAAAGGATAAAATCTAGTTGGGAAGAGAAATATAAACTGGTAAGGAAAAGTCTGGTTTCAACTAAGTAAAACATTAAATCTGTTGATTATTTTTGTTGTTGTTCATTTGTTCAACTTGTATTAGTTTTTTACATTCTTTCCAAGCATGTATTTATTATTTGGATGGGTCCTTAAACAGAGTTTTCAATTCTTTGACCTTCTTTAACGAAAATCACTCAATAAAATGCAAAGAAGTAGGGCATTTGGGAGGGGAGGGGATAGTAGCAGTTTTCAAAGTAGCAGTAATCAGAAACCAGCATATTCAAATCATGACTAGTGTGTTTCCCCTTTTTTGACAAAAACACTTTCTACCTTACCCTTTTGATTACTAGCTTGGACTTCTCATCTTTTGATCCCATTTCCAGATGCCAAGTAATTCCCATTATAATTCAAAGGCATTCCATTCCAGAGGTTACCAGTCCAGCTCTTAAGCAGGAAACAATGTTTCCAAATACAATTTGAACATTAAATATTTCTGAAGAGCAAAGGCCATCAACTTGCTTAAAGAGTACTTTCTGGTGCACAAGTAATTCATGACTGTATGCCACAGAAAAAAACTATACTTAGTCAAGGAATATCCTCCTAGAATCAAACTGCTTCCTTCCACTCCACCCGCAATATCTGGTGTTACAAAGTTTGAAATGTCTTTCTGGGTTAAAATGCTAGGAAACCACCAATCCAATCTCTGTCCCTATGTGTTTGTTTATTGTTGTTATTATCTACTACTTAATGCAGGAAATCATATGGTATTTGACCTTCTCCCTCTGACTTATTTCACTTTGCATTATACCCTCAGTGTCCATCCATGTTGTCACAAATGGCTGGATTTCATCATTTCTTATGGCTGAGTAGTATTCCACTGTGTATATATACCACAGCTTCTTTATCCATTGGTGGTTGCCCGGGGGGTGAGGGGGGAGGAGGGGGGTGAAGGGGATGGTTCGGTACATGTGTGTGGTGATGGGTTGTAGTTGGTGTTTTGGTGGTGAACGTGATGTAATCTGTGCAGAAGTGGAGGTGTAGTGATGTCCACATTAAATTTTTACAATGTGGTAAACCAATGTTAATGCAATAAACAAAAAATTAAAAAAAAATGCTAGGAAAGTTAAAGTCAAGTCTAACTAACATCAAGATATTCTCAGGTTGAAGAACAACCAATAAAAAGATCATCAGTGTAGTCTGGGTGTGTTCACATAGTGAGAGACCATAGAAACCAAGTACTACACTCAATGGAAGGATATGGCGAAGGGGGAGCAATGCAAATGAAACCAGTGGTAGTGGCGGTAATGAGTGGGGCAGGGCAGCTCTAAACACACCAACTGAAAGAGAAATCAAAGTATTCCTTTAACATTCATTTAATCAAACTAAAGCAAATGCACGTTTTAAAAGAGTTTCACTAAGAGTAGCAGAGTAGGTAGGCTCACAGTTTCTCTCTAAAGTCAATTGGTCTTTGTGTTTGCAAAAATGATGTGGGGGGGGTCGATGGATGACAAACCAGGAGGACAGGCTGCCACACTAACAGCACGAATGAGTTCTAGAGTTGTTTGGGGAGCTTTAAGACTTGTCCTCTTCACATGCACAGTCTCAAGTGTTATGAGCTACAGTTCAACAAAGCCTCTGACAGAGTTGGTCACCAGTGATGGGCAAGGCCAGTTGGTCTCACAGAAGGAGCTGCCATCTCGAGCAAGCTGGCCACCCCTGTCTCCAGGGAAGAGATTCTCAGTTCTCTGAGCTTTTCACACAGGACCTCACTCTGGGCAGCGCCCCTCTCAGGGGAGATACAGGATGTTACAGGTCACACATATGGGGAAGACCACATTTTGGTTCTCCAGGTTCACTACCTCTAGCTCTTGATCCTTTCTCAGGGAAAGCGTCTGGTATTCTATGTCCTTCCTGAAAACAGCTCTTCCAGCCCCGTCCAAGAAGGCCAGGTGCAGGTGGAACACGACCTTTCGCTGCCAGAGTAAGCTGACCCCGAGGCCGCAGGACTTGTTCAGTGCGCTCTGCCGGAAAATGATGCGCCGGTTGGTGTAGCATACCACCAGGTCCCAGCCGAAGTTGAAGCCAGCCCATCACCAGCTGCGCTGCTCCTCCTTGTGGAGCTGGCCCCCACACCGCATGCTGTTTCCCTGCAGGTTGGAGACATAGACGTCCACGGCCCGAGCTCCCTGGTCTCTCAGCCCGGAGGAGGGCAAGCCACTGCTCTTTGTACACTGTGCTCACCAACGAGGCAGGGATCAGTGCCTCCTGGTCGATGACGCGTGCTAAAGGTAGGTCGCAGATTATGTAGGCTAGCCACAGCTGCTGGAACACTGGCAGGAAGGCTCTGCCCTACTCGGTCTCCAGGGAAGGGGCACCCTCCCACTCCCCCCTGGACCTGGCAAATCATGAGTCCGCGTCGGGCAATAGGGCTCTGCGGGGGGTCCCCTCCATGTCAGCTGCAGCTGCAGGAACATCCACTTTTGCAGCGTGGTGTACACATCCATCTCTACCTCCATCACCAAGAGCTCTGATGAGGCGGTGGGCTCTTTCATGAGATCCAGGCTGACTTCTCACAGTAGCTCCTCACTACGCTGTGTCATCAGGTTGTCCAGCAGCCACTGGAGGTGCATGGTCCTGGTGTTCTTTGGAAGAATCAATAAAATAAACAAATCTTTAAATAGAATGACAGAATAAAAGAGAGAATGAAAATCAATGTAGTACACAATATTAACAAAATAAAGGGAGAAACCACAGAACCTTCTCAATTTATGCATAAAAAGCACCCATTTATGATAAAAGAATAGCTCTCCCTATGAAGGCAAACTCAGAGCCATGTATGCCTCCTGGAAGTTCCCACTTAAGGGAGCCATGAAGGTTTAGTAAAGCGGATCAATGGGAGGCTTCCATTGTGTTATGAAGAGAGAACAGAACAGTGAATACAGCAAGAGCACATTCAAACTGAAGTAACTGACCAAATGCATTGGGAAGACAAAATTCAGGAATAAATATGAAGCAATAGCTGATAAACAATTTGCAAAAATAATAAAACTTCAAAGTCATATTGAAACAGTATTGTTGGGGCCAGCCCGGTCGCATAGTGGTTAAGTTCAGTGCTCTCCACTTCAGTGGCCCGGGTTCATGGGTTCAGATCCTGGGTGTGGACTTAGACCATTCATCAAGCCATGCTGTGGTGGCAACCCACATACAAAATAGGGGAAAGACTGGCACAGATGTTAGCTTAGGGCAAATCTTCCTCAATCTAGAAAGCGAAAGATTGGCAACAGATGTTAGCTCAGGGCCAATTTCCCTCAACAAAACAAAAGAAAACAAAAACCACAGTATTGTTATCTCAGAATTGCTTGGAACCAAATGTGTGATCTAGTAATATAGCCTGTTAGGTTGCAAATTCAGAGACCATGAATTTGGAAAAGAATCCAGAGTCAGGAAATAATCCAGATGAAAGAAAAACTTCTATGAATTTGGAACATTCTGACTCTTCAGAAAAAGCAAGTGAAAAGAATAATTTGTCACAGGATCATGATGAAGCTATTTCTGAAATGCCATAATCAAAAGAAGGGGTTTTCCCCTTTTCCAAGGGATTGGGTAATGTGGACAAGGGCATTGTCTTTCCACAAAAAAGAGGAAAGAAGCAACAGTGAGGAAAATGTATAGAGGCCTGGTCTGGACATCTTTGGAAAGCTGTCTCATCAGGTGTCATCTGCTTCAATTCCAGGACATCTTTATGTTCAGATCACCAGATGGTGTGCAGGTCTAGTCAGAGTTTGGTGTTTTCTTTAGATGTGACATGTGAATCCAAGAGTGTATTCCCTGGAGTTTGGCAACATAAAAGTTTATTAACAGTACGTGATAGGGGCTTTTCCAGAGAGGTTGAAGAGAGTCTTTCTGGAGGTGTCTTTCCCAATACACAAAATCTCCAGGCTGAAAGGTGTGATGCTTAAGGTCTTCATCTTCTGTAAACGTGCTGTGAAAAGATCGCTCTACCAAAACATAAACATATTAATAGAAGAAATTAGGCCTTTACACTATTGAAGTATATCTCCTTTTATTAGCTGCAGATCAAAATAGGTAGAGGCCAGGTGCATTGGATGTCCTGTTACTATCTCAAATGGTGAGAGTTTATGAGTTCCAAAAGGGGTGGATCTGAGATATAGAAGGCCCAATAGCAATGTTTTTGGCCAAGGTGTTTAGAGGGTCTATAGAAATTTTGCCAACTGAGTCTTAATGGTGCTATTAGTGTGATTGACTAACCATAAGGATTGAGGATGGTAAGCACAATGAAGGTGTTTTAAAACTAGGTAAACAGCACAGACTTATTGAGGTACCTGACCAGTAAAATGGGTTTCCCAATTACTATGAAATTTGATAGGGGTTCCCCAGTTAGGGCTAATCTTTATAACAGAATTTTAGCCACAAAAAAACAGTGGCCTGTCTACACGGGAAAGCTTTGGTCCAGTGAGAAAACATACAAACCATGATGAATATATATTTATATCCATGAGATGAGGAAAGCTGTATGAAATCAATTTTCCAAACCTAAAATTGCTTACTAGGTAATTCAAAGTGTCCAGGAGCAGTGGGAACAAGTTTCTGGATTGTATTTTGGACAGGTGAGACAAGCGAGGTTGACACTTTTTGCAGCCTTATTAATAATTTCCTGCCAATATTTGTTCATAAATGCTATCATTTTTTCAGAAGACCAATTGTTAAATGCATGTACACAGGTAAGACGTGGAAATTTTAGAATTTCTAAGACTAGATTGTTGTTTGGCCCAAATCAGAGTTCTCTTTTTGCATCAAGCAAACAGGTATTTGATTTCCAACTTTTTTTTTTTTGCTTTTCTAGGGCCAATTCTTGGGCATCTTTAGTCAGTTTTTCCAAATTATCACCTAGGGAAAGAACTTTTTGGACCATGACAGAGGATTGGCTATTGGTTTCTTTGAAAGCAGAATTTTTGGTGGAAATATCAACAAGGTGGTTTCCTTTAGCCTCTGAGGGATCAAGTGTGAAATGCCCAGGGATCTTAATATCTTAATAAAAAAAGCAGCTGGCAAGAGTATAGTATCTAATAGATCTTGGACATAAGAGCCATTTTTAGTCTTTTCCTCATTAGAGGTAAAGAAATCACACTGTTTCCATAGCATCCTAATGTCATGTGCTACCCCAAAGGCATACCGTCTATTGGTATAAATGTTTGCAGTTTTGCCCTTGGCTAAGGTACAAGGTCGAGTAAGAGTGTATAATTCAGCCTGATGAGCCAAGGTAGATAAAAGTAAAGGTGCTTCTTTGACGACTTCAAAGAGAGTTGCAATAGCATACCCAGCACAATATTTACCATTTTAAGCCTTTAAATAAGAACCATCAGTAAACCATGAAAGATATTCATTGATTAAAAGAGTTTCTTGTAAATTGTTACAGGGAATCAAGAGGTTATTTGTCAGCATTAAGCAGTTGTGAGGAGTTTGGTCAGTGAAGGAGCAGAAAAGAATAGCAGGCTTAAGGTTATTACAGTGAGAAAGAATTATATGAGGAGCAGTTAGCAAAAGGATTTCATAGAAGGTAAGATAACTGGCTGAAAAGTGTTGAGTGTGATAAAAATTCAGGAGTGCTTCTACTGCATGGGATACAAAGCTGGTTAGAAGGGATCCTCTGATTATTTCCTCAGTGGCCTTAACCAAAAGAGCAGTGGCAGGAATGGGTCTAAGACAAGGAGTCCCCATGCCACACAGTCCAGTTGTTGGCTATAATACCCTATGGGTCAATGATGGTCTCCATGCCTCCAAGGGCATTCCTTTCTTTCTCATATACAAAAAGAAAAAAAGAAAGATGACAGTTAGGGTGTCCAGGGGAAGGGGGCTTTATTAAGCTTCTATTCAAGGCCCCAAAGGCTATGTCATTCTGATATTTCCAAATAATAGGGTCAAGTTTGTTGTTTTTAAGTAAAATATGTAGTGGTTGTGTCATAATAAAACAGTTGGGAATCTAATTTTGACAGTAGCCAGCTAGCCTGAGAAAACCATACAACTGATACTTGGTTTTAGGTTTTGCAATGTTCAGGATGTGATGAAGCCTCCCTGGGTCTAAAGGTAGCTCTTGTTCCAAAATCAATTGCCCCAAGTATCAAACCAGAGTTTGAGCAAACTGCAGTTTTTCTTTGGAGACCATATGTCCTTTTAAGGTCAAAAATTTTTGATGTGGATGATGTCTTTTTGTGAAGAGGTTTGAGAAGGGGAACAGAGAAGCAAATCATCTATGTATTATAACAAAGTAGGGCCTGCAGAAAACTTTATATCATCCAAATCAGCCTTTAAGGTTTGTAAAAAATAAGAAGGACTTTCTGTAAAACCCCGAGGCATTGCTGTCTGGGTATATTGTCATTCTTCCTAAGTGAAGGCAAAAAGATATTGGCTAGCATTGTCAATTAAAATACTAAAGAGCACACTGCATAGATCAATTATAGTGACAAATTTGCTTTGAGTAGGAATGGATTTCAGTAGCTTATGGGCCTTAGGGACAACAGAGTGGTGAGGGATAACAATGTTATTCATTGCTCAGAGGTACTGAACAAACCTCCATCCTCTGCCATTTGGTTTTCTCACAGGCAAAATAGGAGTGTTACAGGGACTAGTGCAGGGGATAGTGAGGCCCTGAGCCTTGTAATCTTTTATTATGGGATGGATGCCATGAAGGGCTTCTTTACTTATAGGGTATTGATTAATTCTGGGGAGAGATTTTGAAGAGTCTATTTGAATCTTGATGGGAGGTGCACTGTGGATTCTGCCAATATCAGTAGAAGATTTTACCCATAACAAGAGTGGTAGCTGATTGAATAGGGTCAAATGATTATTGTCTCCAGGATCAGCTATAGTGCTGTCAGAGATGGAGCAAATAAAAAATGTTGAAGGGTCATTTAATTCACTTGATTGGCTATTTTGATTGCTACTGTCAAATTCTAGAATTATTTTCCCCTTTTGGGAGAAAGAAATTCCAGCATGACACTTTTCTAACAAGTCTCAGCCAATGAGTGAATAGGGGTGGAGGAACTAAGGAGAAAAGGGTGGGTATCTCTCAAAGGGTCTAAACCAAAGGGAATAGATTTAGAGGCAGGAAGCTGTTGAGGTTCATTAGAGACCCCCACCAACTGAACTGTTTTAGTACTCTGAGGTAGGAGCTGCTTTATAGTAGTGCGGTTGAGCACCTAGAGTGTAGCTCCAGTGTCAATAAGGACAGAGAGAGTTTCAGTCCCAATCTAGAGAGTTGTTCCTCTAAGCCAACTAAGAGAGAGGATTGGAAAGAGCCCCTATAGTTCCTTGGATCCCCATAATTATGAATTAGGAGGACATTGGAAAGATTGACTAGAGGCTGAACGTGTCTGGAGTGCCTAAGTTTGTAACAACCTTCTTTTTAATGTCTTGGCTTTTTGCAATAGTGGCAGAAAACAGAAGGATTTTGGTTTTGTTTAGGGACCCCCATTCGTTGGAGTTGAAAATTATGAATTTTATTGGCCTTCCTTTTAGTTTAAAAATTTAGGATACAAGTGAGCTGGTTTGTTAAATTAACTAAATCTGGGATGCATATAGTTTCCCATTACATCCTGGATTTTTCCAACTAGAAGAGAAAGATCCTGGTTCAACCTATTAATAAAGGTAGAGTTAAAGGCTACCTGAGTGGGTTCAACATCTAAAGGAAGACCAGAATTTTCTTTAAATGACAATTTGGAGTTGATTGTAATAGCCATGAACAGGTTCATCAGGTTTTTTCATGCAAGCCTGAATTTTGTTCCAATCAACAGCCTTAAGAAAAGCTAGCATAATTGTTCAGTGAAGCTCTCTAGCAAGTATTTGAGTATCTTGCCAAAAGCTAGAGGTCAATTTTTCTAAATCCCTTTCAGGGTTTTCCCATTGGGCAAGTTTTATCCAAGGTGGGGGTCTGACCTTCACCAACAAGCAAGTGGACTAATTGATATAAATCTGAGAAGATGGGTTGATAAGTTTGAATAACTATGTTAAATTCTTCAGCAAACCTATGGGGGTCCTCGGTTACTTTGGGAAACTCTTTAACTATGGCTCCCAATTCAGCTTTGGTCCAGGGGTTCACAAAGCATAAAACAATTTTGGATTATTTGGATCCTCAAAAGACTTAACTTTAAAGGAGCAGGTTCTGATAGGTTCAGAAGAGGAGGGAGTGGAGAGAGGTTCAGAGAAAAATGGAAGTTCCACAAGAGATGAAGATGGCATTAAAGGCAAGTCCTGAGCATAAGATGGTTGCCTTGTATCTGGAAACAAAGAAGATGAGGGAGGAGAAAAAGAAGCCTCAGAAGGCATTTTGCTTTTCTCTGTATGCTTGCCTTAGTTAATTTAGAAAGTGTATTTTCAGAGAGGCAGTTTTGGAGTCCTGAAAACTTTGGAAGCCTCAAGATATCAAGCTAAATATATGTCCCATTAGTTTTTCCTATTTTAGAGCCATGGATGACTAATTCATTTTTGAGAAAAGTAAGTTTGGGGAAATTGAAAGTAACCCATAATGGCCATTGCTGTTCTAAAATATTGTTGGTTAAGTCGGACCATTTAGTTAGAAATACACATTAGGAGGGATCACAGTTTAGAAACATAAAACTGGCTGGGGCCTCTGAAGGGGACGGTGCCTTTAGAGCATTTAGATGACTGAGAACCCTTTCCCAGAGGTTTTTCTCTAGAGCAAAAAAAAAAAAATTCCCAAACAACATGATTCCAAGGAAATTACAGTCACGATGGGGATACGTTCTGAGAAATGTGTCACCAGGCAATTTTGTCATTGTGCGAACATCATACAGTGTACACAAACCTAGATAGTATAGCCTACTACACACCTAGTCTATATGGTATAGCCTATTACTCCTAGGCTACAAACCTATACAGCATGTTACTGTACTGAATATTGTAAGCAATTGTAACATAATGTTAAGTATTTATGTATCTAAACATACCTAAACATTGAAAAAGTACAGTAAAAGTATGGTATTGTAGGAGATCTAGATTTGGCCAGCCTGAAATATATCTCTTTATCTTGATCGTTTTCTCTGATGGACATTTGTTCTTTTTTGTTTTCTTTTGTTTTGTTTTTTAATTTTTTGTTTACTGCAGTAACATTGTTTTATAACATTGTATAAATTTCAGGTGTACATCATTATACTTCTATTTCTGCATAGATTACATCATGTTCACCACCCAACTACTAATTAGAACCCATCACCACACACATGTGCTGAATTATCCCTTTCGCCCTCCTCCCTCCCCGATTCCTCTATGGTAACCACCAATCCAATCTCAGTCTCTATGTGTTTTTTTTTGTTGTTGTTATTATCTACTGCTTAATAAGGGAGATCATACGGTATTTGACATTCTCCCTCTGACTTATTTCACTTTGCCTAATACCCTCAATGTCCATCCGTGTTGTCGCAAATGGCTGGATTTCATCGTTTCTTATGGCTGAGTAGTATTCCATTGTGTATATATACTGCATCTTCTTTATCCATTCGTCCTTTGATGGGCACTTAGGTTGCTTCCAAGTCTTGGCTATTGTGAATAACACTGCAATGAACACAGGGGTGCATGTATCTTTATGCATTGGTGTTTTCAAGTTCTTTGGATAAATACCCAGCAGTGGGATAGCTGGATCATATGGTAGTTCTCTCCTTAATTATTTGAGGAATCTCCATACTGTTTTCCATAGTGGCTGCACCAGTTTGCACTTCCACCAGCAGTGTATGAGAGTTCCCTTCTCTCCAACGAATATGGTAAAGCTTCAGGATACAAAGTCAACATACAAAAATCAGTTGCATTTCTATACACTAACAACGAAGTAGCAGAAAGAGAAATTAAGAATACCACCCCATTTACAACTGCAACAAAAAGAATAAAATACCTAGGAATAAACTTAACCAAAGAGGTGAAAGAACTGTACACAGAAAACAATAAAACATTGCTGAAAAAAATCGAAGAAGACACAAAGAAATGGAAATATATTCCGTGCTCTTGGATTGGAAGAATTAACATAGTTAAGATGTCCATACTTCCTAAAGCAATCTATAGATTCAATGCAATCCCTGTCAATGTTCCAACAACATTTTTCACAGAAATAGAACAAAGAATCCTAAAATTTATATGGAACAATAAAAGACCCCGAATAGCCAAAGGAATCCTGAGAAAAAAGAACAAAGCTGGAGGTAACACACTCCCTGATTTCAAAATATACTACAAAGCTATAGTAACCAAAACAGCATGGTACTGGCAAAAAACAGACACAGAGATCAATGGAATAGAATCAAAAGCCCAGAAATAAACCCACACATCTATGGACAGCTAATCTTTGACAAAGGAGCCAAGAACATACAATGGAGAAAAGAAAGTCTCTTCAACAAATGTTGTTGGGAAAACTGGATAGCCACATGCAAAAAAATGAAAGTAGACCCTTACCTTACACCATACACAAAAATTAACTCCAAATGGATTAAAGACTTGAATGTAAGACCTGAAACTATGAAACTTCTAGAAGAAATCATAGGCAGTACGCTCTTCGACATCAGTCTTAGCAACATATTTTCAAGCACCATGTCTGACCAGGCAAGAGAAACAATAGAAAAAATAAACAAATGGGACTACATCAAACTAAAAAGCTTCTACACAGCAAAGGCAACCATCAACAAAACGAAAAGACAACCTAATAATTGGGAGAAGATATTTGCAAACCATACATCTGATAAGGGCTTAATCTCCAAAATATATAAAGAACTCATGCATCTCAACAACAAAAAATTACCAACCCAATTAAAAAATGGACAAAAGACCTGAACAGACATTTCTCCAAAGAAGATATACAGATAGGCAACAGACACATGAAAAGATGTTCAAAATCATTAACTATCAGGGAAATGCAAATCAAAACTACAATGAGATATCACCTCACGCCTGTCAGAATGGCTATAATTAACAAGACAGGAAACAACATGTGTTGGAGAGGATGTGGAGAGAAGGAAACTCTCATACACTGCTGGTGGGAGAGCAAACTGGTGCAGCCACTATGGAAAACAGTATGGCGATTCCTCAAAAAATCAAGGATAGAACTACCATATGATCCAGCTATTCCACTGCTGGGTATTTATCCAAAGAACTTGAAAACACCAATGCATAAATACAGATGCACCCCTGTGTTCATTGCAACGTTATTCACAATAGCCAAGACTTGGAAGCAACCTAAGTGCCCATCAATGGATGAATGGATAAAGAAGATGTAGTATATATACACAATGGAATACTACTCAGCCATAAGAAACGATGAAATCCAGTCATTTGTGACAACATGGATGGACATTGAGGGTATTACGCAAAGTGAAATAAGTCAGAGGGAGAAGGTCAAATACCGTATGATTTCCTTCATTAAGTAGTAGATTATAACAATAAACAAACACATAGAGACTGAGATTGGATTGGTGGTTACCAGAGGGGAAGGGGGGAGGGAGGAGGGTGAAAGGGATAATTGGGCACATGTGTGTGGTGATGGGTTGTAATTAGTATGTGGCTGGTGAACATGATGTAATCTATGCAGAAATAGAAGTATAATGATGTACACCTGAAATTTATACAATGTTATAAACCAATGTTACTGCAATAAACAAAAAATTAAAATAAATAAAAAAATAAAGAAAAAGGAGGAATTTGGGATGGGGTGCTTTGAACAAAAGTCCATTAGAGGAAAACAAGCGTTCAGGGTGGTGATGGCTTCTCATTGGCTGAGTTGTGACAGCTTCCCTTAGTTAGGTGTGTTGCTGGGTAAGGAGAAATCTTCTTTCCTCCTGCTGTGGTAGTAAAGTAGAAACACTTTCCTGCTGGGAATGCAAGGTACATCTCTTCCTGTTGGAGTCTGTAATTTACACATCTTGTTCAGGTGTATAATTGACATCAAATGGAAGTGTGTGAGAACCCCTGTTCTGGCCTCCTGATTCCATTTTAAATGACATTTTCTTTGTTCACAAAGTATAGCCTAATGCCTCTTTTGACTATAAATGTAAAAATTCTGTGTAAATGAATCCAATAGCATATTAAAAGAACCATGACAAAGAGGAATTTGTACTCTTGAAATAATGGGTATAAGGGTGGTTCACCAAAAGATAATCAGTGTAATACACTACATGAATAGAACAAAGCAAAAACACCCACATAATCATCATAATTGATTAAGAAAAGTCATTTGACAAAATCCAACAGTCTTTAATGATGAAAATACTCAAAAAACTAGGAATGCCTCATAGGATAAAGGGCATTCATGAAAACCCCACAGATAACTTTACACTCAATGGTGAAAATCTGAAAACTTTTCTCCTAAGAAACAAGACAAGGATGCCTTCTTTCACCATTGCTATTGAACATTGTACTGGAAGTTCTACCCAGAACAATTAGACAAGAAAAATAAATAAATGGCATCTGAATTGGGAAAGAAAAGGAAAGTTTTTTTCTTCTAGATGACATGATTCTATATATAGAAAATCACAAAGAATTCAAAAGAAGGGTAATAAAGCTATTAAACAAATACAACAAAGCTGCAGACAAGTTCACCACACAAAAACCTGGTTTAATATCCAGAATATATAAAGAAATCCTCAAATGCAACAATAAAAAGAAAAACAACCCAACTAAAAATGGGCAAAGGACTTGTATAGACATTTCTCCAAAGAAGATATACAAATAGCCAATGAATACTTTAAAAATATTCAATATCCTTAGTCATTATGAAAATGCTAACCAAAACCAAAATGAATTCCACACTTACAAAACCATTTCACACTTACTAAGATGGCTATAACAAAAAAAAAAGAAAATAAGTGTTGATGAGGATGTGGAGAAATTGGAATCCTCATATATTACTGATAGGGATATAAAATGATACAGCCACTATAGAAAAGTTTGGCAGTTCCTCAAAAGGCTAAGTGTAGAAGTACTATATGACCTAGCCATTCCACTCCCAGGTATATACTCAAAAGAACTGAAAACAGATACTTGTATGCCAATGTTCATTGCAACATGACTCACAGTAACCAAAAGGTAGAACTAACCCAAATGTCTAACAACAAATAAATTGAAAAACAAAATGTGGTATATACATATAATGGAATATTATTCAGTCATAAATAGTAATTAAGTTCTGATACATAGATGAGCCTTATAAACATTATGCTAAGTGAAATTAGCCAGACACAAAAGGACAAATATGGTATTATTCCACTTATATGAAATATCTAGAATAGGAAAATTCATAGAGACAGAAAGTATATTATAGCTTACCCGGGGCTGGGGGAGGGGGTTAATGGGGTGTTATTGCTTAGTGGTTACAGAGTCTCTGTTTAGGGTGGTGAAAAAGTTTTGGAAACAGCAGTGAGGGTTGCATAAACATGTGAATATAACTAATGCCATTGAATTGTACACAATAAATGGTTAAAATGACAAATTTTATGATATACATGTTTTACCACAATAAAAAAAAAACTTTCAAAAAATTGAGACACGACTACACACTCACTAAATGCCTAAAATTAAAAAGACTAACAAGGATATAGAGCAACTGGAACTCTCAAACTTGGCTAGTACATGCATAAATTTATAAAAGTACTTTGGAAAACAATGTTTCAGTGTGTTAAAAAGTTAAACATACAATTACCCTAGAACCTAACCATTCCACTCTTAGATATTTACCCAAGAAAAAAATATATATGACCACATAAATACTTGTATAATAAAGTTCTTAGCTTCTTATCCTTATAGTTTAGGTATCATTATACCTAGTGAAAACTAGAAACAATCCAAATATCCCATAATGAGAAATGGAAAAACAAATTGTGGTATATTAGTACAGTGGAATACTATAAAATAAAAGAAACAAATTACTTATATCTGTTTCAACATACATAAATCTCAAAAAATAAATGCTGAGGGAAAGAAGCGAGACTCAATACTATATATGTATTATTCTATCTGTATAAGTTAAAACAGGCAAAATTAATCTATGGTGGAAAAAGATCAGAAAAGGGGCAAGTCAGAGGATGGCAGGTAATTGATTATGAATAGACATCAGGGAACTGTCTGAGATTATAGAAACATTTGTAGTGTTACAGGTTACACAAGTATATGCATTTGTCAAAAAGTGAATTATATACTCAAGATCTATGCATTATACTATGTGTAATTATAACTTAATAGTATCTATGTCTATGTCTGTCTGTCTGTCTCTATCTATCTATCTATCTATCTATCTATCTATCTATATAATTTTGCTATGTCAGGACTACTTAATCATCACTGAGAAACTCCTTTGCTTGCTGTGATGGATAATTTTATGTGTCAACTTGACTAGCCTAAGGCATTACCAGATGCAAGGTAAAACATTATTTCTGGATGTGTCTGTGAGAATATTTATGGAAGAGATCAACATTTGAATTGGTAGACTGAGTATAGAAGATCACACATCAATGTGGGATGGGAAATATCCAATCCAGTGAGGGCCTGAATTGAACAGAGAGGCAGAGGTTGGGCAAATTTGCTCTCTGCCTGAGCTGGGACACTCATCATGTCCTACCCTGGGACACTGATGCTCTTGGTTCTCAGGCTTGCAAACTTGGACTATAACTTATACTTTTGGCTCTCATTCTCATGTCTTAAGACTCAGACTGAATTATACCACTGACTTTCCTAGTTCTCCAGATTGCAGACAGCAGATTGTGGGACTCCTTTGCCTCTATAATCACTTTAGAAAATTCCAATAATAATAATTATATAAAGATCCTATTGGTTCTGTTTCTCTGGAGATCTCTGAGTATAACAGATTTTGGTATGGAGAGTGGTTCCAGAGGAAAAGAATTTTAAGAACGAGTTTTCTAAAATGGTTCTGGGATTTCTGGAATTGGCTCTCTAATCTGATTAGATTTAAATAAGCTAATGATGCTATTTCCAGTAGTAAAAAAGAGTACTGATAGTCTATGGCATGAACTGCTTATAGAGATATGCAAAATATCTACATTGGATACTCCTAATCAACCACTAATAAGGATCCAGGAGCTAAGTGACTCTGTATATGATACTTTCAAACATTTGGATTGCTCCTAATGTTGCTAGATAAAGTGGTGAAAGAGAAGGAGGAGCTCAGGGTTTCAAATTTCAGTTCACGAGCTGCATAATGACCTAAGAGCTTCAATGTGTGCTCTGAAAGAGTCCCTTATCTCCTCCTGTAGCCACAAGGCTGAAACTGCTGAAAATCACATGCAGATTCTCATCCTGTATTGGATGAATTGCAATGCAAATTGAACTCCCAGCCTTTCAGGGTGTATACAGGTAACATAAGAGCATATATTGGGAAAAAATGGGATCCTCTAAATTGGAATGGGGATGTGTGGGAAGATTTTGATGAAGCTGGGAATATTGAGATCCTAAATCCTGATGAGTTTTCACTGCCAGTAGAAGAGGTCTCCCTCCTCCCAGTGGAAGTGGCCTCCTCACCCCAAGCAAAAATGGCCTCCACAACCTCAGTGGAAATGACCTCCTGACCCCCATTGGCAGGGGCATCACCATCCCCAGTGGTATAGGCCTCACCACCAACAGTGGTATCAGCCTTTCTACCTCTGTCTAAAGGAATTAACTCTACATTGCCTGAGGAAATGATAATGGCCTCCCTTGAGGTAGTTGCCAAGTAAGACAATGATGATCTTCTTCAGGACTCACCTCTAGTGCCCCCTTTTGCTTCTAGACCTACAACTAGGTTCAAGTGCCAGTAGGCTCCTAAAGGTGAAGTATAAAGTGTGACTCATGAGGAAGTGTGCTACACTCCAAAGGAACCATGTGAGTTTTCTAATTTATACAAGCAGAGATCCTGGGAACTTATTTGAGAATGGATACTATGGGTCTGGGGTAATGGTGGAAGGAAAATAATGTTGAATCAGGCTAAATTTATTGATATAGGCACATTAAGTAGAGATTCTGCATTTAACATTGAAGCTTAGGGAGTTAGAAAGGGCTCTAACAGTTTGGTTGGTTGGCTGAAACATGGACCAAGAGATAGCCCACTATGAATGAATTGGAAATGGCCAACCTCTCTTGGTTTAGTGAAGAGGAAGGGATTCAGAGGCTTAGGGAGATTGGAATTTTAGAGTAGATTGGTCATTTAAGACCTACTCACACACTGAGAGTCCAGAAGGCATACCTTTCTCCAATACTTTGAGAAATAAATCTGTGAGGGGAGCCCCAGCATTCTTGATGAACTCTTCTCTGCAGGCCAGCCCTTACAGTGGGAACCACAGCCACTCAACTGGAAAACATAAATGTGACTGAGGTAATTGGATTGGGGTGTCAGGGGCCAAGTGGTGGCACTCAACCACCAAAGGCAAGGTGGACATGATTACCATAATGGATAGCAGAGTCAAAGCAGGAATCAGAATAGTCTGACTCATGCTGACCTATGGCATTGGTTAGTTGATCATGGTGTTCCTAGAAGTGAAACAGATAGGAAGCCTACTAAATTCTTACTTGGTCTGTACAAGCAGAAAATTTCTAGGTAAGTAAACAAAAGTATAACTTGAATCATAAAAACAGAGTCACAGGCTCTCAATCAATTCCTAGAATTGAGCCAATTTAACATACCAGAACCTCTTGAATTAGGGGGTGGCAGGATCCCCTTAAGGCAGGACCCTGATACACTACTGAAAATTCATACTATTAATCATCCCCAAAGGAACTTTCCAAAAGGGACCTCTGGCCTTTTACTAGGGTAACTATACCTTGAGGAAAAGGAAATAATCAGACCTTTTGGGGACTACTGGACACTGGCTCCGAACTGTCACTGATTCCAGGAGACCCAAAACATCACTATAGCCCTCCAGTCAGAGTAGGGGCTTATAAAGGAAAAGTCACCAATAGAGTTTTAGTTCAGGTCTGTCTCACAGTGGGTCCAGTGTATCCCTAAACTTGTCCTATGGTTATTTTCCCAGTTTCAGAATGCATAATTGGAATAGACATACTTAGCAGTTGGCAGAATCCCCACATAGGTTCCCTGACCTGTGGAGTGAGGAATATATAGGTGGAAAAAGCTAAGTGGAAGCCATTAGAATTGCCTCTACCTAGGAAACTAGTAAATTAAAGGGAATATTCCATTCCTAGAGGGATTACAAAGAATTAGTGTCACCATCAAGGACTTCAAAGATGCAGGAGTAGTGATGCCCACCACATCCTCATGCAACTCTCCTATTTGGCCTGTGCAGAAGACAGATAGATCTTAAGAATACCAGTGGATTATCACAAGTTTAAGCAAATGGTGACTCCAGTTGAAGCTGGTGTGCCAGATGTGGTTATATTGCTTGAGCAAATTAACACATTCCCCAGTACCTGGTATGCAGCTATTGATCTGGCAAATGCCTTTTTCTCCATCTTTGTCCATAAGATCCACCAGACGTAGTTTGCTTTCAGCTGGCAAGGCCAGCAATACACCTTCATTGCCCTACCCCAGGGATATAGCAACTCTTTAGCCCTATGTCATAATTTTGTTCACAGAGACCTTGATCACCTTTCCCTTCCACAAGATATCACATTAATCTATTACATTGATGACATTATGCTGATTAGACCCAGTGAGCAGGAAGTATCAACTTCTCTAGACTTACTGGTAAGACATTTGTGTATCAGAGGGTGGGAAATACATTTAACTAAAATTCAGGGATCTTTTACTTCAGTGAAATTTCTAGGGATCCAGTGGTGTTGAACATGTCAAGATATCCCTTCTAAAGTGAAGCATAAGTGAAAGATATGGACCTCTTACAACCAAGGAAGAAATCTTGGAACTTCTTAGCCTCCATAATTGCATGATACAGTTCCTACAATGAATGAATGAATGTATGAATCCTATTGGTTTTGTTTCTCTGAAGAACCCTGACTAATTTACTTGCTCAGCATAATGAAGATCAATTTCTATTAAATTATCTCTCTCTGTATCTCTCTTTCTGTGTCTCTCTCATCTGAATTCACATGGTACATATGCACCCCTCTAACCCTTTAATGATATTTATCACATTCTTTTTACCTTGTTTTCTAGAGTTTTGTACCCATGTTATATGATTTTTATTGGTCTGAAGGCTACTTGAAGGATAAAAGACCACGTATTATTCATCTTGGTATTCCAACAGATCCTCTAGAAAAATGTCATGCACATTTTGTTTTAGTCTATGAATAAATGAATGATAAAATAAACAAGTACTAATCAAAGTAACCACAGCAGAAAGCCTGATTTATGAAAAGCTCCTATGTAGCTTTCTTTTGGAATTATTTAGATGTCTTTAAAAATGAGTCTATATCCTTTATGGTATGAATGCTTAATGAGGAAATGAAGAATGGATGTGGAAAATATGTGAAGAAAAGAAACCATGAATTCTTTTTATTTTCAAAAACCTGGAATATAGTTTAGGCAGTCATGACTAAATCCAAAACCATACTTAGAATTAATTAGTTCAGTAAAATAATCAACCAATTTAGTCACAACAAATTTTTTCTATCTTTAAAAAAAGATTTTTTCCAAACAACGATGTACACATTTTACATCTCATTCACTTGTTTTGAGCCTGTTCAGTTACAGACTAAAATAGATAAAAAGGAGGATCATTTTACACCTATAATTACTAGTTTAGCCTTTATTTCTGTGCTCTTTCCTTTTAAACTCACTCTCTCAAAATCTTGCCCATCCCCACACCTTAACTCTCTGATCTCTACAGATAACCCATAATCCTGGAGGTCTTTACTTACAGAGTTAATCAGTCACAGTATTAATTCCTGTTCACAATGCCCCTTAATATTCATTTCTGAAATTATTACCTTACAAATTTCTGTCTGAATTGCTGCTGTAACCTCCCAGCTAGGATCATTTGTTCCAGTCTCTGACATTTTCACCACATCACTCAAGAATATACAGTGAAATTCTGAGGCTATGAAATCTCGAATACTCATTTAACTTCATCTCTCTTCACTGTCCTTATTTCAAGAAAGCCAAGAGCCAGAGTTAGCAAGCTGGTAGAACCAGGGCATGAATATATTAGAGGTGGTGCATTCTCCAGGGATCTCAAAGGGAAAAATACCAATTCTCCAATGGGGCAAAATAGACCAAACACAAATAAAATCTTATTAGATGATGATGAAGGTATTTTAAATCACAGTATTTAATGAGTGATATAGGGACAATTGTCACATTTTTTGCTGAAAACAGATGACTTCCCATCTCCCTCATATTAAAATCCAAATTCATTAGTCCATAAGATTGTATGTGGATGTGGCCCTTGACAAGCTCTCTAATCTCATCTCCTCCCATTCTCCACCTTTCTCACCTTCAATCTGGCCACACTAGGCTGCTACCACAAACTTCTGGGCACATTCTGCCTCAAGGAGTCAGCAACATGGTTTGCATCTCACTTTATTCAGGTATTTACTCAAATGTCATCTGTTCTGAGAGGCCTTCTCTATCCACCTGTATAAAATAGCATGGCCAAGAACCTACCCTGTCACTTTACTTACCCTGCTTTACCTTTTTCCAAAGCAATTATTACAACCTGACGTAAGTAAAAAGTTATGTTGGGAGGAAGGAGATAGGAATCTGTCTCTACCCAGCACAATGTAAGCTGTAAGCACTACAGGAGCAAGGACTTTGTTTCTGGCTATTTCCCCCTCCCAAAACAGTGCCATAACCATTGTCAGTCCTGCCTCTGATCTAGTACCAGGATATGGGAGAACTCCAATATCACCATGGAACAATATAAGACCTGATTCTAGACTGGTGGCCCAAGGAAGAGGGGATGACTGTCTGTATCTTCCCAATAGGATATAAGCTCCAAGAGAATAGAGACTGACAGTTTTGTTCACTGCCTGGTCAAGGCTGAGCCCCCTCTGACTCAAAGCAAGCAGGTGTGATATCAATAATGCTACCAGGCAATGACCTGAAAATTGGTTCTAGTCTAGGAGCCCAAAAACTTAGGGGGATAAAGGCATAGTTGAACACAGTACCCTATACTGATTTTTTTTTTCTATCTTCCTCCCACTGACATAGTGCCACATTTTGTTCACTGCTATGTAATCAACCTCTAAAACAGAGTTAGAACTAAGGTGAAACCTTGCTCTGACTAACAAGTTGTGGGATATCCCCAAATCACTGTGAGACAATATAAGGCTTAAGGGCCAGGGGTGTAAGGGTGGCGGTGGCTGTCCACCCCCCCCATTAGGATATATGCTCTAAATGAACAAGGATTTTGTCTAGATTTTTCACTCTTCTATCCCCAGGCCCTAGGCCAGGACTGAGTCTCTCTCTTACCATGTCATCATGGAACAACATAATGCTTGGTTCAGGACTTGGGGTCTACTGGGAGAGCAGGAACTAGGAAGCATTATTATATATCTAAAATGTATATACATTGGTATTTTTTGTTGTCTAAAGACAAACTATATATCCTGTATCCTGTATACACTACCTAGTTTGTCACATTGTATATATGCACTCCCTAACTCTTTAAGGATATTTATCACATTCATTTACCTTGTTTTGTAGAGTTTTATACCCATCTTATATCTTTGTGATTAGTCTGAAGACTACTGAAGGATAAAAGACCATGTGTTAAAAAAGTAAGGTTTTTGTTCTGTCCACTGCTATGTTCCAAACTCTTAAAATAGTGCCAGGATTAGGGCCAGCCTCCGTCTGAGTGTCAGAATGTGGGATAATCCCAATATTATTATGGGAAAATATAAGGCCTATTTCTGGTCTTGAGGTCAGGGGTGGTTGGTGGATATTGGCCCTGCTACAGCCAGCACAGAATCTCCATGAGAGCTGAAATTCTGTCTTTTTTAGTCAATTGCTAGTGCTGTGGCTAGGGCCAAGCCTCCCTGAGGGTCAGAAGTGGTAAAAGTACCTAGAATAGCAACTAGCACTCTAAGGTCAGTGTTATTGGTTGTTTTTGTTGTTGCAATCCATTTCCCAATTCGAATAAAAGAACATCGCTACAACAAAAACTGAAATAAATTCCACGTGGTTTAAAGTTTTTCATGTTGAAATTTTTAACAAACACAAAAAAATTAATACTATTATCAATTATGATTATTTGCATAGACAGGATTCACACCAAATTCATGATAGTGTCTGCATCTGCAGAAGAAGGAAATGTTATGGTACTGGGAAAGAGATTTATTATCTGTAATGTTCTGACTTTTTAAAAATATAAATCTATATGTAAGCAAATATGCCAAAATGTTGACAGCTGTTAGTTTTAGGTAAAGGTAAACAAATGGTTGTTATTATCATTCATATTTTCTATATTATGTTTTAATTTTTCAAAATAAATAAAATACAAAGAGAATTTAAAACACCATTATAGTTGATTTTATTACAATGTTTTCAGAACTGAAAATATCTAGGACATGTGCATATGTAACACAAAAAGACATAAAGTATGTGAATAATACAATCAAGAATCTTGATAACAAAGAAAACCTTAAACTTTGTATTTCACAGAGAATACACATTCCTTTTTAACAGAAAGCTTGAATAAAACAATTACCGTTGAAGAGATAAGAAAGCTGATCTACCATCAAAAGTGTTAACAGGATTAGATTGTTTTACAGTTTAGTATTAGCTAATTTTTAAAGAACAGATACTTCTAATGCTATTTATACTATTCCAGACAGAAAAAGATCGAAAACTCACTAATTCATTCTTTAAAGCTAGCACAATTTTAATAATAAAACTTGAAAATGACAGTGTAAGAAAGAAAAAATACAATTTCACTTTGGAATGTAAATGTAATAATTCTAAATTAAATATTGGTAAATAAAATCTAGCAATGCATCAAATGATTATTACACCATTACCAAGTAAGATTTATTCCAGAAACATAAGTTTGGCTCAACATCAAATACCTACCACTCTAATTCAACAAATTAAAGGAAAAAAAAAATCAAATGATTTTATCAACAGATGCTGAAAAGACATTTGGTAAAATTCAGGAGCCACTTTTAGTAATAATACTGTGTAAAACAGGAATAGAAGAAACTTCCTAAACATGTTAATGGTTGATGACAATTTACCAGTAACCAACAGCAAATGTCATATTAATAGGGAATCCTAAAGACAATTTCATGAAAATTAAGAACTAGACAGGCATGTATGTCATAATCATTATTCAACATTGTTTTGGAGACTCCTGCTCATATAATAATAATCAATATAAACATTAGAAAAAATAAAACTATATTTGCAGGTGAAATGATTGCATATCTAAAAAGTCGAAAATACTCTATTTAAAAAACCCAGTGTAATTTAGAGGATTTACTAAGTTGATTAAATAGAAAGTAAAAATTTTAAAAGATCTGTAGTTTGTCTATATTGCCAAAAATAACAAGTTACAAACTAGGAGGAAAAAATATTCAATTCAAAATGTGACAAAAACTGTAAAAATATTTAGAAATAAATATAATCAGTTCTGATGGACCTATAGGAAGAACATAACACAAAAATAAAAAAGATTTCAATGATGTACCAAAACTCTTGAATGTTTAGGATTAATATTATTAAAATAAACCTCTAAACAAAAATGCAGAAATGTAATACAATTCTAATATATCAAATTTTTTTTAAATGTGGAAAGAATGTTTTCAGTTTTCATATGAAATAATGAATGTCTGGGACAAGTTGTACAAAAAAAGAAAAGAGAAAAGAAGCTAATGAGAGGGGGACTTGCTTTACCAGAGTCCAAAATTTACGATCAAGCCACTATAGTTAAAACAATGTGATACTGACTCAGGAACATGAGAATGGGTGCTTTATTTAATAAATGTGATAGCATAATCATGTATCCAAAGTGAACAAAATGTACAGTTGGACCTCTACCTTGTATACCATATACGAAAATAAATTCCAAATGGCTCAGTTAACCTTTAAAATTAATAAAAATTTTTTGAAAAAAAACATAGGTGAATATTTGTATGACTTGGGTGGGGACATTTATCTGAAAAAGAGAGGAAACCAAAAATCTAAAAAGGAGATGGTAGTCTACCTGAAAACTTAAAAAAAATATCTGTAAAGTAGAAGATACCATCAGTAAAGTCAAGGTTAATAAGAGAATGGAAAATAATCATAACACATATGGTCTACAAATGATTAATATGCATCATATAGTAAACATAGTAAGAATTCCTACAAATCTACAAGAAAAAGAGCAAAGATTCAATAGATAAATGAGCAAAGGACAAACACTGGCAAATCACAAAAGAGAAAAATTCAAATAGTGTAAAAAAAGAACCCTAATTGAGTTTGTCACAAAGAAACAATATTACGTAATTTTTCACCCTTCAGATTGGCAAACATTAAAGAGTACTGGAGGGGATGCCGGAAAATGAGCACTTTCATTTTGGATGGTAATTATGTAATATCTCTTAAAATTAAATATACATCTACCTAGCAATCCCATTTCTGGGAACCCACCCTATAAATATAAAAGCACCAATATGTATTGCAGCAGTGCTATGGTGCAACAAGGAAAGGAAATAACTTAAATGACCATCAATAATGGAATGGTTGAATATCTTTTTGGTACATAAACATGTACTGTGTATGCAGCTGTTATGGGGAGGGAGGAGGAGAGGGAGAAAGAGAAGGAGAGGAAGAGAGGAGATGGGTGATTTATTTAATAAATATGATGGCAAAATTAGGTACCCAATATGAACAAAATGTATAGTTGCACCTCTATCTTATACCATATATAAAAATAAATCCCAGAGGGAGAGGAGAAGGAGAAGAGAGGCGGGGGAGGGGGAGAGGGAGAGGGAGAGGCATCTGCAGCTACTGATCAGAAGGGTTGTCATGGATACACCAAGTGAGAAAAGCAATTACAGAGAAATAATGTGGCTTGTCATTTTTACAGAAATGACCACAACAAACTTTCTGTAAGAGGATGGGGAAAACGTGGAAGGGTATACATCATGTTCTTAACACTTGTTACCTGGGAAGAAAGAGGGAAGGTAAGGAAATAGGAGAAAGGACATGGTGTGGGGTTACAACATTAATTTTTCTTTATCTAGTTTTTCTTTGTTCCAATGGTTGCGAACACTTTTCAGTTTTCTATTAGCACCAATTTAAATTTTCAATTACAGAACAAGGCAATATCAAAAGTACCAAAGTACACTTGGGGCAAAACTGTGGAACTAGTGAATGTAAGATTTGGAGGCACAATAAGTAATAATAAATTCTTGAATCTGTGACACCAAAACTGTTCTCACAAGTTCACAATAACGAGAACACGACATATTTTACATTTAATAGTTCCACAACTTTTGCAAAGAGCACAATCAATTTAGGGGGTTTTCACCAAACCATAGACATAAATGTGAATATCATCATCAAACTTAATGAAGTAGACGGACGGCTTGGCCACCACTTGATGGATGAAAATGCCGGTTCTCTTGGACCCGTCATCTTTGGCGTGCTCCACTTGTTTGCCCACGAGGCTGTCGACCACTTCTCCAGGCTCTCGTTCTGCTGTAGGGAAGTAGTAGTTGGAATCTGGAATGATGCGCAGGTCACCATCTTTGTAGTCATCCAGCAGCGTATACATATAAAGGACCGGATCTTTCTCGTAAGTGATATAAAACCAAGTGTCCATCACCGGAGCTCGCGCCAGGACCATGCCCTTCCATTCATCTTTCCTACCGTGCTCACCCTCAAACACATGCCCCACTGCTTTGCCAATCAGGGAATCTGCCAGGCGCGAATCGATGCGAGGAGCTGGCACTCTCTCAGGAAGGATCTCTAGCGCTAAAACTCTCTTATCTCGGTGTAGTTCTAGTCCATACACACTATCCTTGCCATCATATTTGACGATGTAGAGAGTGGGCTTCACGGAAACCTGCTCGAGCACGGTGCCCTTCCACTGCTCCACGGGCTCATTGCCTTCCTTCCAGCCGTGTTGAATGCGGCAGCCCACTATATTCCTACGGGTGAGGAAAGTAGGCTTGCGCCTCTGCTTCCTGTGGGTGTGTCTTTTCTTCATCAGGTATGCGGACACGCCATCTACGCCCATCGGAGGCACAGTTGGGGGCGACATGGCTCGGGGTTTTTAACGAGGCTCTGGCAAAGTTGAGACTTGCTCGATTAAGCTGACAAAAAGTCAATACTATCCAGTAAGATCTTTTATCGTGATCTGAGTCCCGGTCCGTCCTCCCTTCCACAGGCGCAAGGCGCTCACCAAGGCTTGCCAGAAGCGTTCTAACTCTGACGGTAGGCACTGGGACAGCGTGGACCTCTTGACAGTGTTCTCCTCTCCCTCTCGGGCGGGCTGTCTGCAAGCAGTGGCGGTTGCCGCAGGAGATGGCGGGCTCGCGTGTGCTGCCCGCGCCTTGCGCCCGCCCGGACTCCCAACCCCAAATCCCTGAATTGACCACTTAGCTTTTATCGATGGTGCTGCGGCTGCGGAACGGCGATAGAGAAGAAGACGACGCGAAAGGTAGGCAAGGGATAAAAGAGATGGCTGCAGCAGCAAAGGCGCTGGCGGCGACAGGTCTCTAATGAGTCCGCGCGGCCTCGGCTTCGCAGCGCTGCTCTGCTCGGCCTAGCTCTGGAGCCGGGGTTTTTGCGGCTTTGGGAATTCGACCCCTCTGAGCCCGCCTGCGCCTCGCCCCGCCCCCCCGCCATTCCTCCTTCCGCTCTGCCTGCAGCAGCAGGGCGGGTCAATGCGCGCACCCGCGTTCAGCCTACACAGTCACAGGCGCTCGCTCTTTCATTTCCTCACGCAACCCTTCCCTCAAACCGGAGCCAGACTGGCCGGCTCTCCTCCTCCTTTTCTGTGGGCTGCTGTCGCCCACCAGCCACCTCCATAGCCGCTCCATCTGCTTTCTATCTTCCAGGAATTCCTCACAAAACTTTTTTTTTTCTTAAATAATATTCAACACATACATACACACAGAGAGTTTGTACATACAACTTATTTTCTTTCAGTTTAAGGAATATGAGACCGGAGAAGAAAAAGCCTGTGTACAGTCCACCATCTTGATCCAAGCTCTCCTTTATATTTTCTATCTGATCACTCCCGGTAATGCTTTTTTAATATATTTTTTTTTCTGAATGTAAAAGAAATGTGCTGATACGGTGGATATTCTCTGAAATTCAGTGAAATAAAAGATGAAACCAACCTTGATCTTACCATCTAGACATAGACCAAAATGTTAACAATTCTGATTTCTCTCATTAATAAATCTATGCTTACGTTTTACAAAATTGGAAGCAGATTTCATACCTTTATAGCTTGCTTTTTTCATTTATAGCATGAGCATTTTCCAAGGTTATTAAAGATTCTGAAAGCGTGGTTTTTAATGGTTGCATAATGTTTCTTTGTATGGATGGTCTATTATTTATTCTAAATGGTCTATGACAGAATAGATAATAAGTTTACTTTTATATATGAATTTATTGAGCTAGTATAAACCATATTTTCAAAGAATATTTAATGACCTGCAGATCTACATATGAGATAAGAACACTGAAAAAGCAGGATATTGAAACAAAATTGTGGTCCCAATTTTGTAGAGAGAGAAAAAATGAAATGGTTTTTGTGGTATATATTTACTGTTTTTTTCTGATTATAAAAGTACTGCATGAGCATATGGAAAATCTGAAAGATAGAAAAGAAAGTATGCATAATTTCACCTATCTCAAGTCACAGGGATGTTCTGAGGATTAAATGAGAATGTCTGTAAAACTTTTAGCCCTGTATCCTACTTACAAGATGGCAATAAAAACCAGGGAGTCTAAGCCCCTCATTTTCATTCTTCCACCCTTCACTGGTGATTAAGAGAAGGCCTCATATCATCATGGATAAAAAAAAGGCCATTAATTCATCTGGAAATGGAGGAAAGCAGAGGAGAAAGCTGCAAGGCCGCAATACTGGCTGCCTCCACATTTTATTACCTGCAAGGCCGCAATACTGGCTGCCTCCACATTTCATTACCTGCAAGGCAGGGACAGAAAAACCTAGTCCTCATACAATTTAATAGCTGATTAGGCAGAATATGTGTGGATTCTCCAATTCTCCATGTTTTCTAGGCCAAGGACTTTGGAGATGAGATAACTCTCCAACACTATTATAAGAACGTAATTCCAAGGAAGCCAGAAAACTACGTATACTAAAAGGTATTTTCAGACTCTTTAGAGTGATGTAGTGGTATGTACACATTCACACATATATACAACCTACACACTGAAAATCAGAAGGTGAGTAAGTGTAAATGTCATGACACTATGTTCCACAAATAATGCACCCGCCCCCAAGTAATTTTCTAGACCAAGATATGCCAAGCTTCTGTTGCTTAGAAGAGCAGTTGACAGGTGGGAGAAAAAGACCACCTGTGGGGCACACAAATGCAGAGCAAACAATTCACTCAGGCTTTTTGGTTATATACTTCAATGGAATTCTTGCTTACAACAATATAAAGCAGCCTGAGGAGACAAAAGAATTTCTAATATCCTTTCTTCTCTAAAACTATGATTCTGATGTTTAGATTGTTTCCTAACATTGTGTATTCAGTGGGCCTCACCACACTATCATATAGTGTTTGCTTTGTATGTCTGCCCACTAGCCTATAAGCCCATTCAAGGAGGGACTTTTTTCTTGCATCTCAAATGCCTTACACAGAGTACGCACTCAATAAATATTTGTTAAATGAGTAAATAAGTGGTTTCAGCTGCTCTGTTCCAAACCAAAGAAATCCTCCCAAATGAAGCAAGTAGTCTTAGACTACTGAAGCCTCTGAAGACTGCAGTCCTGGTGACTCAAAATTTCCCATGGCAGCTTTATTTATCCCTTCAGAACTCCCAGATCACTGAGGCAGTGAATGTCTGTCTATAAGTCTGAAGATGATTAGGAGAACACCATCAATGTGCAATATGTGGATAATAATAACATCTACCTCAAAGAGTAGCTGTGAAGATTAAATGAGATAAATACAAGTAAATTTCTTAGCACATGAACTGGCTTATGGTAAGTTCTCATAGTCTCTTAACCAGTCATTCCCTAAATCCAGCCCTTTTCTCTTATCAGATCTGTCTACAAACTACTTCACTCATGCTCCATCACTGACCCTTTGCTCTATTTTATACTCAAGCCTTCTTGGCCAGGGCCTGAGTGTAAATCAAGGAGGCAGTGTGGCAGAATTTTGTCCCTTATAGCCAGTTTCAGAGCAGTCATTCAAATGCTGCACTCTGAAAGCCCAAATTCTGGATAAATAAAACATTATTGAAAATAAATTTGAGAGCTACAGTGATAATTTATAATTGGAGGGGTGGTGGAGATAGGCATAAATGTTGTTAATTCCATGGTACAAGGCAGATTATAATAAATGCTGTGAGAAGTATAAATATAAGTGCTGGGGACCCAAAGGAGGTAGTGATTTGTTATGGCTGGGGAGATTGAAAAGGACAACTTGAAAGGATAATACAAGAAAAGGAAGACATTCAGAAGGTGGTAGAATAGTGAAGTCTTTTCTGTCTAAGCAGAAAACAGCTGGAGGAAAGACACAGAGGGATGCATGGACATAGGATATGTGAAAAACTGGTTAAGAGCTTGTAGCTGGAGGAGCAGAGTATGCTAGGCTAAGGAATAGGGGATGTGGTTTGTGGTGGGAAACAAGGTTAGTCAACAGCCTCAAATGCAGGGAATTGATCTTCCATCCACTGCTGGGTAGAAGCAGATGGTGTTCCAATTCCTCTGACAGTGTAGTGTTGGCAGGACCAAGTAGAGAGCTGATCTTCCATGTCCCATCTGGCAGAACCAGGCAGTGCTTTGCTAAGCAGGCAGTGCTTTGCTGTCAAAGTAGTATAGGTGGTGCTGAGCACAGAGTTGATCTTTCATCCCCCACTTAGTAGAAGCAAGCAGTGTGGCACTCTGATTCCCTTGCCAGAGTAGTGTCAGTGAGGCTTAATGATGAGTTGTTCCTCCACAGTTACCTGGAGGTAGTGCTAGTGACCTCTATGCTATAGTCTTTCCTCACCCTCCTTTCATATCAACACAGCAGCAATGAGACTGAACAACACAGAAGGTAGTCAGCACCCTGGTTCCCCACACCCTTGGTGTTGGTGAAACTCAGTGAGGAGCTGAGCTTTTATGCCCATCCACCATCAGTGAGACTGAATAAGGGGAACAAGATGGTACTCAAGTTTTCCCTATACTCTTGGTGTCAGTAAAGCCCAGATAAGCCTCCACTCTCACTTGGAGGCAATAAGATGGTATAAGTTAGTACCTAAGATTCACCATGAAGCTACTGGCAGATCTGAGAAGGGAGCTAAACTTCTATCTATTACACCAGTATGCAATGAGGCAGTGTGACTCAGTGCTCCACTTTTGCAAAGATGGTGTCAGGAGATCCCACAGAAGCTGAACATGAACACACACTGGACTCTCCAGCTGCATAACAACAGGGAGACTGTCTGATAAAAAAGGTTAAATAGACTACAGAGTGTCATAATATAATATCAAAATGACAAGGATACAATGAAAATCACACATCATACAAAGAACAAGTGAAATTACAACTTGAATGAGGTAAGACACTTAGATGCAAAAACTGAGATAAATCAAATACTGAAATCATCTGAAATAGATTTTAAAGTAGATATCATAAAAATGCTTCAATAAGCAATTATGAATTATCTTGAAACAAGTGCAAATAATAGAAAACCTCAGCAAAGAAATAAAAGTTATAAAAAAGAACCAAATGGAAATTTTAGAATTGAAAAATGAAATAACCAAAATAAAAATCTCCTGGGATGCGATTAATGTAAGATTGGAGATGACAGAAGATAGAATCAGCAAACTTGAGGTCAGAAAAGTAGAACTTACCCCATGTAAACAACAGAGAGAAAACAGACTGAGAAGAAAAAAACAAACAAAACAGTCTCAGGAACCTGTGAGACAATAACAAAAGAGCTAACACTTACAATTGGTTTAAAGGAAGTTAAATTCTTAGGTACAGATCTATCAAAACATGTATAAGATCTCTATATTGAAAATTAAAAATGTTAATGCCAGAAATTAAAGAAGACCTAAATAAATGGAAGGACATACCATGTTCCTGGATTGGAAGACTAAAATAGTAAAGATGTTAATTCTCTCTAAATTGATCTACAAGCTTAATGCAATTTCTAGGAAAATTCAAGCAAGGATTTTTATAGAAATACACAGGATTCTTCTTAAATTTATATAAAAATGAACAATATCTAGTATGACTAAAACAATTTTGAAAGAGAAGTATATAGTAGAAAGAATCATTTTACCTGATGTTAAGGCTTACCACATAGCTAGAGTAATCAAGAAAGTGTGGTGTTTACAGACCAATAGACACATAGATCAATGACACTGAAGAGAGAAGCAGAAATCAAGTTACACATATGTCCAACTGATTTTTGACAGAAGTTCAAAAGCAACTCAATGGAGAAAGGATAGCCTTTTTAACAAATGGTGCTGGAGGAATTGGATGTCCAAAGGCAAAAAAAAAAAAAAAAAAAGACCTAGGCATAAACGTCTTATCTTATACAAAAATTAACTCAAAATGGAAAACTGAGTAAAATGTAAAGTGTAAAGCTATAAAACTTTTACCAAAAACACAGGGAAAGTTTTTGGGACCTAGCACTAGCTGAGGGGTTCTTATACTTTACACCAAAAGCAGGATCATTCAAAGGAACAATTGATAATTTTGACCTTATTAAAAAAAAAAAAAAAACTTTGGCTCTATGGAAGACTCTGTTAAGAGGATGAATAGACAAGCTACAGAGAGGAAGAAAACATTTGCAAATCGCGTATCTAACAAAAGCCTTGTATCTAAAAAATATGAAGAACTCTCAAAACTCAACAGTAAAATAGCCACAAATCCAATTAGAAAATGGTAAAAGAGATGAACAAATATTTCACAAAGAGGATATAGAGTTAGCAAATAAGCACATGAAGAGATTATTAGCCACTAGAGAAATATAAATTATGACCATAATGAGATATCACTACACACCCATTAGAATAGCTAAAATTAGAAAATAGTGACCATATCAAATGCTGGCCAGGATGCAGAGAAACTGGTTCTCTTTTACATTATTGATTGGAATGTAAAATGATGTATTCTCTTTGGAAAACATTGGCAGTTTCTTACAAAAATAAACATGGAAATACTATACAACCTAGCAATCATACACTTAGGCATGTATCCTAGAGAAATAAAAATTTATGTTCACAAAAAAGCATACAGTACATAAATAGTCATAGAAGCTTTATTCATAACTCATAATATCTGGAAACAAACCACATGTCCTCCAAAGGGTGAATGACTTCAAAAAATCATTGATACATCCATACTGTGGAGTATTACTCAGTAATAAAAAGGAACCAACTATTGATACAAGCTACAATTTGGATGAATCTTAAGGGAATTGTGCTGACTTAAAAAACAGCCAATCTCAAAAGGTTGCATACTGTATTATTATATTTACAAAGCAGTCTTGAAATGACAAAATTATAGTTAAATGGCTTCTAAGGATTAGGGAGTTAGAGTGGGAGGGAGATGGCTGTAGTTATAAATGGGTAGTAGGGGGGATGTTTGTGATGGAACTCTTTTTTATCTTGACTGTGGTGACTGTCACACTACTCTACACATGTGACAAAATTGCATAGTACTAAATACACACAAATGAGTCTATGTATAACTAGTGAAATCTGAATACGTTTGATAGATTTTATCAATATCAATTTCCTATTGTGATTTTTTACTGTAATAATGCCAGATGTTACCACTGGGAAAATTGGGCAAAAAGTACACAGGATCTTTCTGTATTATTTCTTACAACTGTGTGTGAATCTACAATTATCTCAAAACCTTTTTTTAAAAGTAAAAGAAATACAGCTGTAATATGTAATAGATAAAGAAACTTATTCAATATATATTTCTGAATAACAAATAAGATGCATAAAATTATATATGATAATGTTTCTTATTAAAGTAAATAATGGGCCAGCCCCGTGGCTTAGCGGTTAAGTGCGCGCTCTCCGCTGCTGGCGGCCCAGGTTCAGATCCCGGGCGCGCACCGATGCACCGCTTCTCTGGCCATGCTGAGGCCGTGTCCCACATACAGCAACTAGAAGGATGTGCAACTATGACATACAGCTATCTACTGGGGCTTTGGGGGAAAAATAAATAAAATTAAAAAAAATAAAGTAAATAATAAATGTTATTTTATGTACAGGAAAAACTAATTATGCAATGTTGAATAAGTCATTGAATCTCTCTTTGCTTCCATTTCATCAAAGAGTAAGAGATTTGGACTAATTCATCTCTAAAATTCCTCCTTGCTCCAATCTTCTGTGATTCAATGAAAATGGAAAGCTGGGAAAGAGAGGTGGGATTAAGAAATGGATCTGAGGTGTAGTTATCCAGTTAGTTAGCCAGTGCATGTAAATTTTATATAGGGAGAGAATGCAGCTAGGTAAGCTTAGGGCAAAGTGACAGAGCACTTTAAAACCAATAGATCAAGATTTTTCTTTTCTCTGTTGGGTAATTCAGAACTGTAGAGAGATTTGTGGAGCTGCTAAATTGCTTGTAAAAATATAATCTTGTCACAGTATTTTAGCAGGATAGAATGTGCAAGTTGATGAGAAGAGTAAAACTCTGTGAGTGGGTCTGAATGAAGGCTTTGGCTCTGATTTTCAAAGGTGTTGGTTCAGGATTTGACAACGTTCACCCAGATATCAAAGATTTCCTCTAAGTACTGGATTTAGGATGGAGACCACTGATTAAAAACCAACCAAAGTTTCTGTTAGTTTGATTCCTAAATGTTTTTATTGATATTTTTCTTATTTTTGCAAAAATAGCTTTTTAAAGCTATAAAGGAATGGGTAAAATCAATGAGCAGAAAGAAAAACCCTCTATATTATGGAGAATAATAAACTGGTACTAATAAGTCCTAGGTTTTATTCTTTGACTCTGTTACTAAATTGCTGTATGACTCATACTTTCTGTGCCATAGTTTCGTATATATAAAAGAGGGAAAATACTATCTACCTCTTAACTTTCAGAAAACTATATGGAATTTAATTAGGTAGAACGTCTGTTTAATGTTTTAAACTATGTAAAGACTAATACTGTGTAAATATAGGATCTATGGAATGAATAAGAGAAACCTCAACTAAATTGGAGTCAGGAAGGCCTGTAGGGGGAGAGCTCTGATGCCTTATCGTACATCCTCAATTACTCCAAACTGGAATAGACATATGCTTGCATCTCAGACAGGAAGTACAACTACTTAACTGCTGACGGAAGATCTCTCTTTCCACCAGGCGACAGCCCAGCCAATGAGAAACACTGCAGCTCAGCCAATGAGAAGCTGTCGACACCCTGTCCTCCAATGAAATTTAGTTTAGAACAGCCCCTCCCTACTCCTTCTTTTGCTCTATAAAAGCAAGCTCCCCTCCTTTGCTCTCCAGATTTGCATACGGTCCACTGTAGCATGCACATCCTGAATTGTAATTCTTTGGCTATTCTGAAATAAATTCATTTTGTGGATAAAATAACTGATCAATTCACTTTTCGGTTGACAGATCACTTCAATTTTTTTTTTAATAATATGGAGAAATAGCAGATAAATTTTGAAAAATGACCTTATAAAATAGAATGTCAAAGCTTACTCTACTGGTTCACTAACAGTAATGAATTTTACTGCTGCTTTTTAAAAAAATCCTTATTTATTACACAGTCAGATAAGGTTCAATTACTATGAAATCATGAATATTGTTATGTTCTACTTTCTATGTAATACATAAACAAAGCTATTACCACCGTGAAGTTTAAGATAAAGAGTAAAATGAAACTATTATTTTTCAGATATTTTTCTGAAAATTATTTTGAAAACAGTAAGTTCTGTGATAAATGAGAATTATCTGACGGACTAGTCCTCGGATTTTTTTCCCTTGATACATGAATTTTCTTTCATAAGAAAAGAACAGTGACACAATAGAACCCCCACCATAATCCTGTAAGTGGGTTACAAAAAGAAAAAAAATCTTAAAATGAAGGGTTTTATTATTATGAGATTAATAAAAAAAATAACAATTTTCCGTTGGTCTGCAATGAAACAAAGCACAGATATAAAGTTAGCGAAAATTAAACTGGACACAACTGAACTGAAAACTTCCTAAATGATCATTCAGGTGTTGCTTCCCAATCCCACAGCTGAGATATAAAGTTTAGACCACGATCTTTGAGAATGGAGGCTGGGTAGAGGAAGGGAGATACAAGCTCACTATAAGAAACACAAACTATATATAAAAATGTAAAGATGAAGGAAAAAAATAAGCAAAAAAATCACCCAAAATCTCACCACCCATACATATGTTTTCCAGGAGATATGGCAATCACTTTCTATCCCCATATTGTTTAGAACTCCATATTAAATGACCTCTATAGAAGCAAAATAATAGCATATGTATGTGCTTGGGAAAGGAACAGTCTTTAAAAACAAAAATAGCAATTGAAATTCAGCCTTATATTTCTTTAAAGGTATGCTTTGACAAAAGAAATGCCAATAAAAATAAATTGGTATTTACAACAGTTTAAAGAAATTCCGAGAACTGAAGTTCATGCTTATCCACTAAAATATACTCTCCCTTCTCAAGAAATTTTGCAGAGCCTGTGAGATACAGGCCAAAAAGGAGGTCTGGCTTGGAGGCAGTCTGGGGTGTAACCAAAGATCATGTTTTAAGGCAGTGGATCTCTAACTTTTAGCATGCGTTAGAATTTGCTGGAAAGCTTGCAAAATAAGCAGATTCCGGATCTCATCCCTCAGAGACTCTGATCCAGAAGGTCTGTGGTGGATTCTATAACCATACTTGTTTTGCAAGCTCCCCAGACCTTTACTCTGAGAATCATTGCAATAAAGCCACTTGAATCCGTTTCCCTATGCTTTTGTTCCCAGGGGCTTTGATGTGTAAATATTCTTTCCTTGATCCATCACATATCAATCATTTAATCATTTAATTTAACCGTGTTTCAGGTTTTCCATATACTCAGAAGGTCATGATCATATTGTAACTAAACCCATATGTATAGTAATGACAGGGCAACTCAGGCATTACAACTTGGGCATTACCCTTTTATGGGAAAATATCCTCTTAATTTTCAATGGATTAGAATAATTTTCTTTATGATATGAACACATCATAAAAATGTTAAAATTACATTTTTTAAAGCCAAGAGAGTTTATGAACACCAAGATATGAAAAGAATAATAACAAGATGTGATTTCTAATTCATCTTCCCTCAGTCTCTTCATACTAGAACCGCTAAACTCATCATTGCCACTTTACCTATTCAACATCTCTTTAGGTAAACTCCATATTCTTTGCTCAATGAATCAATCCTAAGATAGTAATGAGGCTTCTCCTGCTTGTGTCCATACCAATGATAGCCTACGCTCTATTTTGGTAAAGCTCCCATTCATTTCTGTCTTATTTAAACAAGGAATTAGTGGCATCAATTGTAACCCATGTACCCTCAATCTCAGTCCTTTGGTCAATAGTATCAACTGCTGCAAAAAAAAGTCCAGACAGTGACAATGATATTGGATTGGAAGTCACTGGCTACCTTTATGAAAGCAGAAAATATACACAGTCATTGTTAAATAGTTTAAAATTAGGAAATGCATGCAAATTAATATATGAACATTCCATAGTATACACTTCTAAAACACTGATGGGATCAGCTAAAATGAAATCCTCCTCTGAGTGGATTTAACAAAACATAGAAGAATTGTGTCAATACTCTTGACTGTGTTATAATTGTACATATATGACTCAAAAAGAATGTTAGAGAAGGCTAGTCAAGTTGAGCCAAAGCTGGCTATATCACAAAGTTAAGTAGAATAGAGTTACCACCCAAACACTCATTTTCACAGTTCAAGCCTTGGCAGTGTTCCCTGTCTTACTGAAAACTTAAGCACAACCAACCCAATAGGAAATGTTAGCAGGGTGGAAGGTTGTAGATTAGGGAAGCTAAGTTGTTATTCTCTCATTTCTATTTTTTAAATTCAGCTTTATTGAGGTATAATAGACAAATAAAATTATATATATTTAAACTGTGCATCTTGATTTTTTATATATGTATACGTTGTGAAATAAACACAATCAAACTAACATATACATTACCTCATATAGTTACCATTTTTTGCGATGAGTCCATTTAAGGTATACTCTCTTAGCAAATGTTAAGTATACAACACAGTATTGTTAGCTATAGTCACTATTAGATTTCTAAAACATATACATCTTGCATAACTGAAACTTTGTACCTTTTGACCAACATTTCCTCATTTTTCCCAGCCCCAAACCCTGGCAATCACCGTTCTACTCTGCTACTGTGAGTTCCAATATTTTAGATGCCACATATAAGTGAGATCATGCAGTATTTGTCTTTCTGTGGCTAGATTATTTCATTTAACATAATGTCCTCCAGGTTCATCCGTTTTGTCATATGTGGCAGGATTTTATTCTTTTTTAAGGCTGATACTATTCCACTGTATGTGTGTATATATCATATTTTCTTTATCCATTCATCTATTGACAGACACTTAGGTTGTTTCCCTATCTTGGCCATTATGAATAATGCTGCAATGAACATGGGAGTGCAGATATCTCTTCCAGATACTGACTTCATTTCCTTTGAATATTTTCCCAGAAGTGGAATTGCTGGATCATACGATAATTCTATTTTTAATTTTGTGAGGAACCTCCATACTGTTTTCCATAATGGCTGTACCAATTTATATTTCCAGCAACAGTATAAAAGTGTTTCCTTTTCTCTACATCCTTGCCAAGATGTATCTTTTGTCTTTTTGATAATAGCCATTCTAACAGGTGTGACATGATATCTCATTGTGGTTTTGATTTGCATTTCCCTGATGAATAGGAATGTTGAGCACATTTCCATATACTTGTTTGCCTTTTTCAGGTCTTCTTTAGAGAATGTCTATTCAGGTCCTTTGCCCATATTTTAATTGGGTTATTTGGGTTTTTTGCTTTGAGTTGTACAAGTTCCTTAAATATTTTGGATATTAACTGCTTATCAGACATATGGTTTGCAATTTTTTTCTCTCTTTTTGTGGGTTGTTTTTTTTATTCTGTAGATTGTTTTCTTTGTTGTTCAGAAGCTTTTTGATTGATGCAATCCCACTTATCTTTTTGCTTTTGTTGCATGTGCTTTTGGTGTCGTATCCCAAAAAATCATTGCGAAAATCAAGGTCAAAGAGCTTTTTCTCTATGTTTTCTTCTAGTTAATTGCTGTTTAGGTGTTACACTTAAGTCTAATCCATTTTGAGTTGAGTTTTGTATATGATGTGAGGTGAGTCCAATTTCATTCTTCTCATGTGGACATTCAATTTTCCCAATAGCATTTATTGAAGAGACTATCCTTTGCCTGTTGTCTGTTCTTGGCACTCTTGTTAAAGATCAGTTGGACTGTAAATGCATAGGTTTATTTCTGGGCTCTATACTCTGTTGCATTGATCTATATGTCAATTTTAACACCAGTTCTATAGTGTTTTGATATCTGCAGCTTTGTAATTGTCGGGGGAAGAGGGAGAATCTCCCTCTGCCCTTTTCCTGAAGGTTCTTACGGCTGGCCAAATAATCAACAAGACAGGTTAGCAGGAGAAAATAATACCAAGTTTAATAACATGTATACGTGGGAGAAACTCAGAAATGAGCAACTCGTCCCTCTGTCTAAGCTGCTTGCTTAGGTATTGCAGCTAAAGGCGAGGAGCATGTTGGGGGTGGGTAGTGTCCTGGGACTTCAGAGGGCAAGAGGACAATTCTTTTTGGGGTCATCTATAGATAATGTGGTCAGGGAGAGACAACCTCTATCCTACATTATCTTTATAGCCATCATGATAGAAGATCTGTTCCAGGAAGGAGCCACCATGTCAAATTCTTTAGGCAGTTAGTGGGAGAGGTCAAATGTCCCTCAGAGAAAACAATCAAGGTAAAGAGATATATTTCAGGGTGGCCAAATCTTGATCTCCCACAGTCCCGCCTTTGAAACTAAAAGTTTCACAGTCCTTTTGAAACTTAAAGAAGTTTCATAGTCCAGATGCTGAGTTGGTAGATTGTTTCATCTCACTGAACACATTTCTTAGTCCTGATAATAGATCAGTTCAATTAAGTTCATTTCAGAAGGTGGTGATGCAGGTGGGCTCTCAAGGTTACACCTATATTGTGGAAGCAAGCAATCAAGTATTTAATAGAAGCATTTCTATGTAAACAAAAGAAAAACAAGGTTAATGGTTGGAGCAAATTGTAAACCAGTTTCTGAGGTCAGAGGACAGCCAGTTAAGATGATTTTTAGATGTCAGCGTCAAAGTATCTTTTGCAGTTTGAAATGTCTCTGATGGTGTCATCAGGTCATCTCTTAAGTTTATATCAAGTCCATCAGTTTCAGTTTGTAAGGCTTCAGGAAAAAGGGCAGGTTCAGTTCTCAGTGATTCCAAATGAAAATGATGGAAAAAATCAAAAACGTTAGTTTGGATATCTGTAGCCAGATATTTCAGGAGACTAGAAGAAATCAGGATCCAGTCTAGTCAACAGATATAAAACAAAAACCTCAAAAGACAACAAAACTAGGATCTAATATCCGCAAATGTATACTAGAGTTTTTACTGAAATATAATTTTTCTCTCTAAAATCACCCTCATTTTTATTAAGATAGCCAAATTAAAACTAACTAGTTTGCAAAATAAGTCTAGTTCCAATAAAGTTGGCCCAATTATTTACATAAGTACAGCAAGAATAGCAATTGATCACATAGGCTCTTTTAAATCTGCTTTGCTGGAACTTTTTATAAGGAATCTCAGATTGAACTTCAAAGGCCTCTCGAGGCCAGGAAAACCAAGCCAAGGATTTTGTCATCAGACTTTGCCTGCAATACTTACAGATTTGGGTGAATTCCTCTCGTCCGAGGTTCCCCCAAAATATTTCGAGGTTCCTTATACTTGCCAGATAAGTGACATTCTTTACTTATCCTCGTAAGTGCTGCTTGGAACATAAGGTACCAGGCCAATACTTCCAGGTGGCTTTATTCCATAAAGTCCAATCTTCATTCCTTAAAAGCTGTACAGTTATATCGCAAATATGATGTTCCAGTCACAGCATTGGTAATATAACCAGTGTTTCCAATTGTGTCCTGTTATAAGGAGAACAGATTCTTATTGAACTTATGCAAATAACTATATTGCCATGAAAACAACAATACTCACTCACTAAGAGGTTCCAAATTCGAGGCATCAGGTAGAAAGAAAAAGATAAATATTTCAATTTTACTTACAAAAGTATCATTTACCAAATTGCTATAAGTCATAGCTAGCTCAGGAGAAAAGAGAAAAAGTTTTCCTTAAATCTGAAAAAACAAAACATTAAAAATTCAGCAATACTTCAAATGAAAAATCATAAAAATTATAATCATCATTATCAGTTCATTCAGTCCTGTGTAATCCATTCTCGATCCCAGTCTTTTTGTTAGCAGCTTCATGAAGTCAGTTTCTCCATCAGATTTCTGTAATTTCTTACCAAGTTCAGTTTTATGATCAGAAAGTTTGTCAGAAACCTGTATTCCAGTGTAAATATCAGAGTCCTTTCTCTGAATTTTTCTGAAGTTGAAACATATTTTGCAAAAGCATTAGAGCAAAAAAATAAGTCTGTAAACCACAAGACCTCAAAATGGCAAATGACAAGGAAATTTGGTTAATTTTGTGACATACAACACTTTAAAATAATAATAACCAGAATTATGACTGATAACCAGGAGAGATCAGAATTTCAGAAATGTTATACAATTTTAAAACGCCTACATCAATAACATTAACCCACAAAATACCACCTAAGCAGGCTTGTCATCACTTTTCTGCCAATGATTTCCATGTAATTTAACATACTGAATAAGCCTAATAAGTTTAGTATCTTTCCCCTTATAGGAAGAGAGCAAATTTCTTTGAGAAGTTCCAGGGCCCTTTGAAAATTCTCAAAGAAAAAAAGACTTATTTTAAAATATGAATTTTGGTGGAGCTTGTCAAAAATATAAACAATCAAAGCAAACAGAGCATTAGCAGTCCAAAAAGCCTTAATAGAGAGACCTCAGTCTTTTGAATGTAGGAAATTATTTTAACAGGTTTTTTTTTTTTTTCTGTCTTTTAGGTAGACTTACCCAAAGGTAAAGAAAAATCTTTTATAACCTCTTTATCAAGTTTAAGCAAATTATCCCTTTAAGAGAAATAAGACCAAATTTTAATTTTGCACCAGCTTACTTCTGCTATTAAAACTCATTTACTTAATTAAATTCATTTCAATCTTAGCCAACTTGACCATGCAAAAACTCCTTTTCCAGAATTCCTCTTCCACAAACCTTCTATAACTTTCTTTTTACATTCAGAATTTGTCCCATGTCTTTCTTTTGCCTCCTAGTACTTGAGGACAAATTTATCTTTCTTAAGCAAACAAAATATTTCCATTCTTTGTTCCTTCTTTATACATCTTACTTTCCTTGTACACAGACATATTTTTCTTAATATTTAGTAGCTTCAATCACATATACTAATTAGAAATGTTAACCTTTAGAAACCTTAATTTGTAAGTAAAAACTAAGTAAACAATTATAAACTTTCTTTTACATTAGTATCTTGTGGCTTGGAAAATTAATAAACACTTCATAATTTCTAGACATATGTTACTTTATAGTATAATCTTTTAATAAAACACGTTTACCTATAGACCCAAAACACCTTTTAGTTTTCCTGTAATGAAAAGCCAAAAGTGGACAAATGTAAGTTTAGCAATCAATGTCTAATATCTTATTTGGAAATGATGATACTCTGAATTTTTTTCATAATATTTAGCAAAACTCTAAAGTTTTAAGTCACCAAAAAGAGTTTGGCAGCTGTAACCACCATAACACATAATTATTGTTTAAAGTTCATCCAACATTCATCTTTTTCACAACTATTTTTAGTTTCTTATTCCCAATAATTATTTAGATTGCCTACAAGACTTCATAAGACTTCAGATAAAATTAGCCGTCATTTAAATTACTATTTTTCTTAACCAGTTCTGTAATAGAAATAACATCAGTTTTTTTCTACAAAATTTTATGTAAATTTCATCACTTCTTATACCTTTAGACATAGTTTTCATTTAAGATTTTTATCAATAGGTCGTGGTCTTCTAATTTTGGACAAGGGAAGCATTTCCAGTCAGACATTTTAAAACATACTCAGGCTAAGTTGATGTAACCTCTTTATATAAAATTAGCTCAAACATTCCAACCTTTATAATCTTATCAACACTTACACTTTTACATGTTCTCAATTCAATTGTAACCTGTCTTCTTATTTGTCCAGCCATAAGAACCTTAAGGAAAAGGGCAGAGGGAGAGTCTCCCTCTCCCCCCACACAGGAGAAAACAATACCAAGTTTAATAACATGTATACATGGGATAAACTCAGAAATGAGCAACTAGTCCCTCTGTCTAAGCTGTCCACTTAAGTACTACATCTAAAGGCGAGGAAGGTGTTGGGGGTGGGTAGTGGTCTGGGACCTCTGAGTGCAAGAAGACAACTCACATGGAGATAGAAATGCAAATGTTTGTCTGACAACTCTTCTCAGGGTCATCTATAGATAATGTGGTCAGGGAGAGATAGAGTTTTTGATAAAAGGTGCTTGGTGCCTTTCCTATTGTAACCTCTATCCGACATTAACTTTACAGCCATCATGATAATAACTCCTTCCTGAAACAGATCTTTTGTTTTAAATTCTTCAGGCAGTTTTGGAGGGGAAACTCAAATATTCTTCCTGAGTTCTCTGAGTCCATATTGTCTTCAGCTCGAAATAATCTGCATGCCAGAGTGGTGCCTCCTGGGGTAGCTTGCCCTGAGCACCATCACTAGGATCACCTAATGGGCCAGCAACAAATTTTGGCCTTGACTCCAGTAGGGTGTTGGACTTCTGACTGCAAATGAGAGGTAGTGTCAGGGGAAGAGGGAGAATCTCCCTCTGCCCTTTCCCTTAAGGTTCTTATGGCTGGCCAAATAATTAACAAGACAGGTTAGCAGGAGAAAATAATAAAAGCACAAGAAACTAGTTTCCCAAATATTTTCTCCTGCCAATCTAAATTTAGAAAGAGAAAAAATTCTCACCCTTTCTTTCCGCCGGACTCTGCAGATAGAGATGCCAGGAGGCTGACGTGGTAGGAAGTCTTACCTTTTTGCTGGCTTTCGTCAGGCGTTCCCGTATCTCATCATCTGCAGTAGTCCAGGGAGAAGGTAGGTCTTCCAGCCAGAGAAGGCAACTTGTCAGCCAGTGTGGCTCCTGGCGACTACGCCAAAACTGTAGGGGGAAGAGGGAGAATCTCCTTCTGCCCTTTTCCTTAAGGTTCTTATGGCTGGCCAAATAATCAACAAGACAGGTTAGCAGGAGAAAATAATACCAAGTTTAATAACATGTATACATGGCAGAAAGCAGGGACACTGCGTTTCTCAACACAATAGCAGAAATTCTCGTCTTAAATACCATGTTCAGCCAATGACAAAGGAGGATTTTGGGGTTGGGGGAGTCAGTTACAGGAGATTACCACTAAAGCACAGTAAACAAGAGTAAGGTTATTATGCAGCTTTAAGACCTCACTTTCCACATTGATAAGTGTCTAGAAATGAGGCCATCCCCCTCTCTTCTCAAAACAGAGAGGAAGATTCCTTTACAAATGGAGATTTCCCTTATAAATGTAAATGATTGTCTGGCAACTCCTTGCAGGGTCATCCAGAGAATGTGGCCAGAGAGACAGAACTTCTGATAAGAGGGGCTTGTTGGTGCCTTTTCTATTGTAACCTCTATCCTACATTATCTTTACAGCCATGGTGATAGATCTGTTCCAGGAAGGAGTTACTATGTCAAATTCTTTAGGCAGTTAGTGGGGGAGGTCAAAGGTCCCTAGAGAAAACAACCAAGGTAAAGAGACAGATTTCAGGGTGGCCAAATCTTGATCTCCCACAGTAGCAACTGATTGCAAAGAAGGAAATGCTGCTAATTTCATCTCTTTAAAAGTTATTTTCCCAATTTAGCAGTTAATGAGGTTTCATTACTTTCTTATATGCTTACTTACAAGTGACATTTCCTCTGGGGAAGTCTCTTTAATTGTTATTATTAGCCTAAGGCAATACAGATGCCCTCATTTATTTGTCCTGCTTAGCAACAGAAGTCTAGCCACTTCCTAAAATAAAAGGAATCATGGGAAACCCACTTTCTGTGCCATATCAGAATGGTTGTTTATTCTGTTTTATTGTGAGAAGTTTAAAAACAATGGAAACAAATTAAAAGTTGTTAAAAATACTGAGAGAGGGAGCTATAAAACTGTTGCAAAGCATAACTTCAGTTTGATGTCTAATGTAGACAAGGGTGCTTTTGAGTTTTTTAAATGTTCAGATTATGGACGTGAAAGAACCAAATTTTCTGAAATTTAATATTTTAGCAATCTAATATAGATTTAGAGTGATTAGTAGATGATGAATAACTTAATGGCTGTGTTTGTTTGCAGAAGGCCCATATAATTCAAAATTTAGAGGAAACCCTCTTACAGGAGACTGTACCATCTAGGAGATATTACCCAGAATGTCCAAGTAGATATAATGGGAACTCATTATTCTGTTAAACATTATTCTGTTTAACAAACAAGCAGTCTTTTGTTTATACCAGGTGTCTAAAATACGTATGATCTAAAAATCTAATAATGTCAAGAATATGGAAGAAAAGTCAGAGGAAAAAAATCAAGAGTATTTTGTCCTCCAAGCACCAGCAGCAAATACTATAGGCATAAAAATTTATAACACCATAATAATTTTCTTTTTAAAAGCCACCTTGATTATGCACCAGTGTGACAGATTAGGAAAATGCACTATAGCTATATTACAGGATAGTGCAATATGGTTTGATTTCCAAGACCCTCTTTTGCCAGTGTTTAAAACAACCTACACAGAGAGTAAATGCCCCCTGTTCACACATCTTGAATAATGTAGACAGAAAGAGAAAATTGGAAAAAGGTAAGGGCTTTCCAGCTGCTTCCTACAGTCTCTTGTGTGGTTCGCCCTTGATTGCTGTCATTGGCTTTAAATAATGTGTTGCTCTGTTTATGCCTGTCTCCTTTCTTTTGATGAAAGCCAGAAGTTAAAAAGATAGGACGATCCAAACAAAACCAAACAAAACAAATAAAGCCCTCTGCATGAATTTTGAGGGATTTTAACCTGTCACAATGCTATATAAATTTTAGAGGAATTCAAAACGCTTAAAACATTTTTGACCCAAGAACAACCAGGAATCAGGAATCAGGAAACTAAAGGCATTTTCAGTATTTTAAGTTAGGAATAGTTCATGCTAAAAAAGTGTGTAGGGAAATATATTTTTTTTTATTTCTGAAAATTTACTAGTTTTTCTTTCTTAAGAATATATTTTAAAAGTAGGCTAAAGGGGTGCTGGCCCAGTGGCTTAGTGGTTAAGTTCACACACTCTGCTTTGGTTGCCCCGGGGTTTGTGGGTTCAGATCCTGGGCGCAGACCTGTGCACCGCTTATCAAGCCATGCTGTGGCAGTCATCCCACTATAAAATAGAGGAAGATGGGCATGGATATTAGCTCAGGGCCAATCTTCCTCAGCAAAAAGAGGAGGATTGGCAATGGATATTAGCTCAGGGCTAATCCTCCTCATCGAAAAAAAATTAGGCTAAAGTTAACTCTCATATTAACCCAAATTAAAACATTATCAATTTATTTGGAAAGATGGTTCTTCCACTATGGAACTAAAACCTAGAAAAATTACATACGACCTTTCATATTGTTTTAGAAAAGACATTAATATAAAAGTTGATATTCTTCTATAGTTTCACTTTGCCAGCAATAACAAAGTTTTGTAAAATATACATCCTTTGGTCTCTAAAATGTGTTAAAGATAAAGCCAGACAGTAGTTAAAGTGGTAAGGAGAGATTGTTTTCCAGTTTTATTGTGATATAATTGACATATAGCACTGTATAAGTTTAAGGTATAGAGCATGATGATTTGACTTTCATATATTGTGAAATGATTACCACAATAAGTTTAGTTGGTATTCATCATCTCATCTGCTCATATAGATACAAAAAAAAGAAAAAGAAGAAAAAAATGTTTTTTTCCTTGTGATAAGAATGCTTGGGATCTACTCTCTTAACAACTTTCAAATATACCATGTGGCAGTGCTAACTATAGTCATCATGTCGTACATTACATCCTCAATACTTATTTAACTTATGACTGGAAGTTTGTACCTTTTGACAACCTTCATCCAATTCCCCCTTCCCTTACCCCCTGCCTCGAGAGTAACCACAAATCTCATCTCTTTCTATGAGTTTTTTTCCAGATTCCACATATAAGTGAGATCATACAGCATTTGTCTTTCTCTATCTGACTTATTTCACTTAGCATGATGACGTCAAAGTCCATCCATGTTGTCACAGATGGCAGGATTTCCTTCTTTTTATGGAAGAATAATATTCCATTGTACATATATAGACCACATCTTTATACATTCATCAATGGACACTTAGGTTGTTTCCATGTTTTGGCTATTGTAAATAATGCTGCTATGAACATAGTGGTGCAGCTATCTCTTTGGCATACTATTTTTGTTTCCTTCAGATCTATTCCCAGAAGTGGAATTGCTGGATCATATGGTAGTTCTATTTTTAATTTTTTGAGGAATCTCCATATTGTTTTCCATAATGCCTATATCAATTTACATTCCCACCAACAGTGCATAAGCGTTCCCTTTCCTCCACATCCTCGCCAACATTTATCTCCTGTCTTTTTGATGATATACATTCTAACAGGTGTGAGGTGATATCTCATTGTGATTTTTATTTGCATTTCCCTAATTATTAGTGATGTTGAGCACCTTTTCATGTCCCTGTTGGTCATTCATATATCTTCTTTGGAAAAATGTCTATTCAGGTCCTTTGCCCATTTTTTAGTTGGTTTATTTGTTTGTTTTTGCTATTGAGTTGTGTGAATTCTTTATGTATTTGGGCTATTAATCCCTTATCTGATATATAGTTTGCAAATCTTTTTTCCCATCCCGTAAGTTGTTGATCATATCTTTTATTTTGTTGATCATATCTTTTGCTGTACAAAAGCTTTTTTCATTTGATGTAGTTCCACTTGTTTACTTTTGGTTTTGTTGCTTATGCTTTAGGTATCATATCCAAAAAATCATTCCAAGACCCACGTCAAGGAGCTTTTTTCTTATGTATTCTTCTAAGAGTTTTATGGTTTCTGATTTTATATGTAAGTTTTTAATCCATTTCAAGTTAATTTTTGTGAGCAGTGTAAGATTGGGGTCTAGTTTCAATCTTCTACAGTGAATATCCAATTTCCTCAGCACCATTTATTAAAGAGACTCTCTTTTTAATTATTAATATAATATTGCAATAAATAAAAGTCCAGCATGAACTGAACTCAACTTCAATTTGTACAGAGGTGACAGGGCATTTTAAAGGAGAATGAAGTGATAGGAAGGGGGATGAGCAGAGGCTTAATGGGGTCAGGAAAGTGAAAAATTATAAAAACTAGGAAGGAAATGCGTTGTTCCATGCGAAATCTACCTGGGTTTGTTAACTGGTGCTTATTAAAGTTAGGCTCCTACTCTACCACATAGACTGGGTGACAGGGGTTCCATCTTCAGGTGTTGGCTGGAACAAATAGTAAATTATTTTGAAAGCTTTTAGTTTTCTCAGGTAAGCACTTTAAGGGGGACTAGAGTCATCCTAGGGATGTGGCCTTGAGCTGTTAAAAATTATATTAGTGTTTCTTCAAGTTTTTATAGGCCAAGATTGAGGACTAATCTAGAAGAGGTCTCAGAGGAGCCTGGCTAGAGTTTGGTTAAGGAAAGAATTTTTGTCAAAGGTCCTGTAGGTAAATATATGTTTCACATGAATAACCTCACCACCATCAAGTACTTCATTTTGGTAAACTACTTCAAACAATTGGCATTCCCTTGTTCTATAGCTTTTCTGAGGATTGATCAATAAACCAGACAGAGTCCTTGCTCTCAAGGAGCTCATATTCTGGTGAAGGGACAAACCAATAAGCATTTAAACAAGTAAATATATCATATAATATTAAATTGTAATAAAAAGTATGAAAAATAAAATGCATAAGGGAAAAGAGAAAGATGTGATTTTTATTATAAAGGATAGTCAAATTTACAAAGGACAGCCAAAACAACATTTGAAGTGAATGGAGCCTGCCATAGGAAAATCTGGTGGAAATGCATCCCAGGCAATTGGAACAGCAAATGTAAAAGCTCTGAGGCTGACATAAACTTGATGTTTTAGAGAACAGAAAGGGCAGAATAGCTGGAATAGAGTGATCAAAGGAGAGATTATTATGATCTATAGTCAGCAGGCAATCAAGCGCCAGATGAAAGAGGGCCTTGTACCTTTGTGTGTCAAATGAAACCAACCCTCTTACTTCATCAATACTGAAAAACAGGAATTGTTATCTGAGGTGATGGACAGGAGGGAAGTCCATCCTTCCACAAGGTGATTTCATATGAAACTATGTCCAGTATTAAATCACAACAAATTGATCCACTCAGATTATCTCTCCTATGAAGGTGAATCCAGGAACACAAAGTACAACACTGAGCTACATACATATTATGGATGATAATGAGCTATTGTTGTGACTATCACTCCAGGAAGCCTAGTCTTAGAACTGCTTAGGCCCAGAGTGACTAGATGGTTGTCAAAATGATTCCCCCTGTTACCTCAGTTTTCTGTGTAACTTTAACAATAAATCCTCTTCATTGAAGGAAATATAGGCAAGCATAGGTACTGTGTGATTTTAAATGGCCTAATACAGTCACCTTGTATGGTTTACTATTCCTCTATCCTTTGTTTTGTGTGTATGTACTTTTCTGTTATTTAATTAGGATGAAAATTATGGCCTCCAAGATTTTTAGCTTCTCTCTGTTTGCCTAGAAGACAGTGCTTTGATTAGCCAGCTGCAGAAGTCTAGCAGGACAGAAGCCTAGAGCAATCTATTTAAGGGTCTTTATGTAACCAAATTGATGATAAATAAGCAAATAGGTGGGTACTTAATTACCTTAGAAATCTCTCCAGATAATGAATATCAAATGGCTGAAGTAAGTGAAGTTATACTTGTCCTGAAAGGATTTTGATATAAGCCAGAGACAGCATTATGAAAGTATTTAAAAGAAGGATTGTGTTAGCCAGTGCTATGGTCTGATTTATTTTATTATTTTTTTAGTTTTCAGAAATGTTCTTTTCCAAATGGCTTAACCATAAGTACTATTTTTTTCTCTATTGAGTGATTTTAATGTAAGAAAATATATGTATATCTACAGGCCTTGCATTTGAGTTTACCCCATAATATTTTAAAGCTAATAACTGGACAGTAAAATAATTTCCTCTGTTCTATGACTAATTTTTGTCACCAATTTGCTGTGATTTCTCTCTCCAATGATAACATACCTCACTTTTATAAGGACGTGCTTTTGGATCTCTTCTATTACGATGTATGGAAAAACAATCTAAATAATTATAGACTGCTAATTACTATGATAAACAGAAAATGAATAAAACATCCTAAATATACAACAATAAGGCAATTTTGAAGTAAATTCTAGTATATTCATTCAATATCATATAACTATTAAAATTGTTGATAATTAATGTTGAGTTGAGAAAATTAGAAAAGATAAATTCATATGTATATTATAATCATAATTATGTAAAAAGGAAAATTTTAAGTATTTAAAAAATGGAAGAAAATACAATGGAATTAAATTTAATTTTAATAGTCATTCTGTAAGGCAGAACTATGAGTATTTTTCTTCTATGTTTTAACTTTTTTAATTTTATAAATTAGGATACATTGTTTTTATAGTGGAGAGAAACAAAAACTTTAATCAAAAAGTAAAAAGTCTTGGGGCTGACCCTGTGGCCTAGTGGTTAAGTGTGGCATGCTCCACTTTGGTGGCCCAGGTTCAGTTCCCAGGTGTGAACCTACACCACTCATTGGTGGCCATGCTGTGGTGGTGACCCACACACAAAATAGAGGGAGATTGGCACAGATGTTAGCTCAAGGTGAATCTTCCTCAGGCAAAAAGGGCAAGACTGGCAACAGATTTTGGCTCAGGGTGAATCTTCCTCAGGAAAAAAAAAAGATAAAACAGTAAAAAGTCTAAAGATACTTTTCTTCCTAAACACACTACGATCTGAAACTCCAGGTCATATATCTGAGCACCCCAGTTCCCATTCCTTGATTCCCTGAGCTTATATATGAAACTGTAGGAACAAGAGATCACAATATCTAGGATACATACAAACACACACACACACCATGGAAGTAGTGATAACTTATTAGATTTCCTATAAATTGAACAAAAGAAGAAACCTTGTTAATTGAAGATTCTGGTAGTTTTGTTCCTATTTAATATAGGGTTTTATCATGCTATATTTTGTTTCAATTATTCCGGGAATACATAGAGCTATGATAACAGATATATTAAAACAATTTTTTTCTCCTCCAGTTTAGAATAGTTAATATTTCAGAAGGTTATTCTCCCACACACTCAGGAATCATTTTCTAATTTATTTGAGTTAATTTATAGTCTAGACAAATCACTCTTTGTAAATAAAGTTTTATTGCTACAGTGACACCTATTATTTAGGTATTGTCTATGTCTACTTTCATGCTATAAGCACAGGCAGAGTTGAGTAGTTGTGACAGTAGCCTCCAAAGGCTAAAATGTTTAGTATCTGGCTCTTTGCAGAAGAATTTTGCTGAAAACTGGTTAGCAATATAGTAGGCACAAGCTGCATGTGAATATTAAGCACTTGAAATGTGGCTATTGTGACTGAAGAATGGAATTTTTAAGTTTAATTAATTTAAATTTAAATCACCACGTGTGACTAGCACTTATTAGACAGTGCAGATCTAGAGAATGAAAACATTAATTTTTTGCAAAATAAGGAAAAAAATGAATTAGAGAGTATAGAATAAAACCAAGGAAAACGTGGATATGATTTTAAATCCAGAAAATCGACAGGAAACATGAATTTTACCAGATACAGCATAGTATTTTATAAAATGTTCCTCTATCTTTATGGTTCGCTTTAATGGTTTTCAAGATTGTGTAGTGGGTTTCTCAAACTTAAAAACAGTTTTGTATGGCTGATTGTCAGCTCTTGCTAGTGGTTTCTTTTGGAACTTAAAACAAGTGTTAAACAAGCAGATATCTGTCTAATATTACTGCAACTATGCTAAACAATCAAAACAATAGAAATATTAAAAAATTCTCAAGTACCGCTAATGGTTACTGCAAATTCTGCAGTGTGGAGAGGTAGGAAGAGGAGGAGGGTCACTTGGAGGTCAACAAATCCTTAGCTTACACTTACCTTCCTGCTCCTCTTTAAAAAAAAAGCAGCAAAGAAGACCAAAAAATAAAGGAAAAAAGAAGAATGAAAAATCTCCCATAAAAATCATTTTTTATGCAACCAGAAAGACCTCCTACTTACATCTTTGCTTATGTCCAGTGGTATGCTGGTAAACTGGCTCTTTAGGGGGAAAAAAGTCTTAATTTGTAGTGTTTGCTCATTTCCATGGTATAAATATTCCCACCATGGCCAATTTCAAGATATGAATAGTTTGACAGTCAAATTCCTGAATATTTAACAATCATCTCTCTGGACCATTGCCAATCATTAGACTAGTTCAGATCTCAAGTGGTACAGATGTGTGTGTGTATCTATGTGTATATATGTAATAGAAGAGGTAGTTGCCCTCCGTGACAGAAATGCTTCATTACTTGATCATCTTTCTAGATCTCTGTTTCTGCTCATGCATATGTATTTGAAATCAGAAAGCAAGACACACAGAATACAAAGTATGATAAGGCACATTTAACACATGGTAAATTTCCTCCCCTTTTAGCTTCTGAAGCCAAAATTCAAAAATTAGGGTGATTTGTTGTCTCTATAAATTATTGGGGGAATTGTGACAACAACTCTCTCTTTGGCCAAAATTTAGACAGGCTCCTCTGAGCTCTCTTTTTTTTTTCTTTTTTTGTTTTTGTGAGGAACATCAGCCCCGAGCTAACACCCATGCCAATCCTCCTCTTTTTGCAGAGGAAGACTGGTCCTGAGCTAACATCCATGTCCTTCTTCCTCCACTTTATGTGGGACACTGCCACAGCATAGCCTGACAAGTGGTGCGTCGGTGCGTGCCCGGGATCCAAACATGGGCCGCCAGCAGTGGAGCGCATGCACTTAACCACTACACCATGAGGCCAGCCCCTGAGCTCTCTTTTAAACTAGGCCTCATGCCTGAGAACTGTCTTCGGCCTGCCTAGGTCAGTTGGAGCAAGAATCGTGCTAAGTTAGTTTAGTGAGTGTCTCCCACCATTGAAATTTAATTTTCCTCAATATCTGATCAAATTCCTCATCCCTCACCCTTGATCTGTGATCACCCTGGTCTGCCTTCAGAAAGAATCCTATTAAGTCAGTTTAGCCAGAATCCCCCCTGTCCTTGATGCTTCCTTTTAGTAAATTTCCATTCACTGATCTCCTCACTCTGCTGTCTTTGCTGTATTGAGTTGAGTCCAATCTCTCCTATTGTAATAGTCTTGACACCTATAGAAATAGCCCTGAGTCAAGTCTTCTTTACCATTTTAACAAGTGTCTTTAAAAGTTATGGTGCTGCAACTTGGACAGGATCAGATTTGTCAGTGGAATCCTGAACATTTCACCCAGGACTCCAAAAGTGCACCATTGAAGCCTTTGTCATCACTCCTGACTGATTAGGAATCCCATTGGTGAGTCTAACTCACGAGCCAGTGCTCCAGATAATGGTTCCTTGAAGCATAATAAGGACAGATTTTGATTCCTAAGATTCTGAGTGTACACGCTGAAGCTGTGTTAAACTCCCAGTCTTCTTTGTTTGAAAGGTACCTCCTGGGCTGTAAATTCTTACTAGATGCTTGTTATGAGTGGGGATACACTGACTTCTGGACTGGAAATTATTTTGCTGGCTCCATCTGAGGCCTCTTTGTGGTTTTTGATCATGCTTTTTTCCCATGGTAACTTCTCAGTCAACTGAAACACTCCTTCTCAAAACCCTTAAAACTATATGTTCCACCACTATGGCACTAACTCCATCCACTTCCTTTCTTGTTGATAGGATTTTACTAAGGACAATTTGGAACTTAATTGACTTCTTTGGGAAACTTAAGATCTCCCCAAACTGGCTCCTCTAAGACCTCTCCATTCCTATCACCTCCCCTTTTTCCTCCTTTTATCACTTTTGATCTTCCCTTCAGGTCCCTTGAATCCTTTACATGTCTCCCTTCAAATCTTTATCTCCTCTATCTCTCTGTCTGTCCTTGCCAGGCTTTTTCCTTCCCACTTCAACCTACAGTCTTTAGGCTCTTTGCTCCCCATCACAGGCTCTCAAAGGACTCAGGAACTCCCAAAGCAACTACATATCAGGGCAAAAGAAATCTTAAAATCTCTTCCATAAACATTAGTGAAAAGAATTAGCCCTCATATTGAGAGTAAACTTAATTTGTTCCATCTGCAAGAAGCACAATTTGCATAAAAATATAAAGTATAACAAAGATGAGAGCCAACTATTTTATATAAACTACTAAGTTTTGTATTACTGTGTTTATCTGACTTATGACCAAAATTTTAGACTGAAAGAAGCTATAAGGTCTCCATTTGCCTTTGTCTGTATGCTTATGTATGAAAGTAAGTTATGTATATGTAATATTTTCCTACCTCCAGATGGTATTACCAAATTAATTCATAAAATCTTATAAATGAGCTCTATTTTTATTGACTTAGAGATATAAATAAGCACTTATATGAATTATTCTTAAAACTCCCAGAAATATGAAAACTAACAAATGTTTTTCAAGTTTACATAATTTAGGTATATATTTGGTAAATAAGACTAGTTTGGTATTATTAGTTTAATAAAAATGGGTATATATTCTCAGTTGTCAGCATTCAGCATAATTCAAACATACATTTTTATTATACTTGGATTTATTAGTGAAATAAAGTAATATTATATCTACTAGATGTTTAAGATTATAAAAATTATAGATTCAACTTAAGAACAAATGTACAAGTAAAGATTCAGTAAAAATGAATTACTTCATGCATGTCAAACACAGCAGCAAAACAAAAAAAAACACATATTTAACTTTTTTTAGTTTTTTTTGGTTTTCAATACTTGCCTAACCTATATGTTCTGCAAAAATAGTTAACAGGGAAATAACTTGAGATGATGGCTACATTTGCTTAATTCTATAATATGTCTGCTTAAAAGTCATTTCTAAAATCTTTTTGGGGGTTGACCCAGTGGCGCAAGTGGTTAAGTGTGCACGCTCTGCTGCGCTGGCCCGGGGTTCGCCGGTTCATATCCCGAGCGTACACTGACGCACTGTTTGGCAAGCCATGCTGTGGCGGCGTCTCATATAAAGAGGGAGAAGATGGGCACAGATGTTAGCCTAGGGCCAGTCTTCCTTAGCAAAAAATGAAGAGGATTTGCAGATGTTAGCATAAGGCTGATCTCCTCACAAAAAAAATAAAATCTTTTTGGAAACTTGCAACCTTAAAATTATGCTAAGTTATGTAATAAATATTCATTTATTTTATAGAATAAATATTCTATTCTCTAGATCATTTTTTTTTTTTTTTTGCTGAGAAAGATTTGCCCTGATGTAACATCTATGCCAATCTTCCTCTATGTTGTATGTGGGTCACCACCACAGCATGGCCGCTGATGAGTGGTGTAGGTCTGCATCAGGGAACTAAACCTGGGCCACCAAATTGGAGTGGACTGAACTTAACCGCTAGGCAACATGGTCAGCCTCATAGATCATTTCTAAGTAACACACAATACTGAAGTATTCATAAGTTTAAGTTTATATAATTTTAGCTTCTTATTTTTATATGGTACGAAGAGGCTAAATATATTTGAGTCTGTTAATAAAAATGTTCTTTTTGCCATATGGAAAATTGTATGAGGAAACATGCCTATAAAATTGTGAGTATGTTCATAAAATTTACTAGTCTGCTACAAAATTCTGGTATGTGACAGACAATTCACAGTTGTCTACTTCCTAGTTTTCTCTATAAGAAAAAATCACTGATGGTTAAAAATTGTAAGCAATATATGAAAACAAAATTAGCAGAAATAATGAGTGAAGGGAAACAACATTGTATGCAAAGTATCAATGAAGGTAGGATGTGTTTTTGATAAGGAAACATATACATGATATAAAGTATTATTTTAAGTGAAAAAAGAGAGAAATTTTGTCCTAAAGTAAAATAATTGTTTTTTTCCCAGAATGAGAAAGAGGAAAATATAGGACAAAAGCTGAATAGATATAAAAAGTTGTAGAGTGTTTGTGGAAAAAAAATCTTATATTGCATGGTCAAAGCTGGCAAAGGTTGGATGGGCTTATTTATAATGCGTTTTTTTTAATGAACTTAAATAATAAAAGTATACCGATGCAAAACTAGAGTTTGGTATTCTCTCTGTTAAAAGGACAAAGTTTTCTTGGATTATTGGTCTCCTCTTAAAGAAATTGTGAAAGGTTTTTTATCTTTTGAGTAGTCAACATAGGAAACCAAGATTTTGTGTCTCATCAGAATAATTTCTTGAGCTTTATGTTAATGTTTATGGTGTCCTTGATTATTTAAGAGAGTGGAGGTTTCCTACTTTTTATAAGATTTAAGGTTTTTAACAACCATATTATCTCCTATAGTTACTTTTGAATTATTTTATTCTCACTTTGTTTAATAGATAGTCAAATATTGTTTCATAGTGACCTAGGTTCTTACTTCACCCAGTGTTCAAAAATTTTTTACATTTTGATAACTTTTGATATTTTTGCTTCCCAGATTAAATCCTAAATGAAATCCTGGTTTTGAATTAACCTTGAGGCTTCCCAGAGGGCCCCCAGAAAAGATCAAAGGATTTGTCATTTTGTTTTATGTGAAAAGAGAGATGTTAAACATAATTAGGTTTATTTAATATGTTGAATTGCATGAAAACTGTTGCCACATAAGAAGAGATGCTTAACTTTCCCCAAGTTATATTTGTATGGGTTATTGTTACTGATATAAATATTTCAGAAGTTGTATGAAGTTCATAGAAATTTGTCAATGTACTCAATGTCTATGGTATATGCTGGTATGATGTTATCCGTCGTAGTTCCACTTGTTATTTTAAAATGTTGTATGCCACAAAAATAACCAAATTTCTTTGTTAATTCTGTTATTTTTATGATAAACTTTCAACAGATCTCTAACCACGACCATTTTAAGTCCTTTGTTACTGTCAGGTAGTTTTTGTTTTACTCTCATTCTTCTAAGAAAGCATTTGCAATCAGCTACAGGCCAGAGAGCTACATCTTCAATAAAAAGTGACTATCTCAGAGACCGAAGGAAAATACTATGACAGGTACTTTGGGTTACAGGCTTCTGATAGTGTTGCTTAAATAACTGTGAGACCATAACACTGTACTGAGTAAGCATTTCCAGAACTCTAGGGAAGAAACTGATGGGTTCATAAAACTGCTAACTCAAGATCAAGCAGAACAAGCGTTAATTACATGGGACTGAATGAACTGATGAAGAATAATTATGATTGTTTTATGGCTTTCAGTTTGGAACATTGCTGGTTCTTTAATATTCTATTTTCTGGATATAGAGAATCCTTTTCCATTTTCTCCTAAATTATCTATAATATTTAACAATTAGTAGAACATATATTTGTGAGGACAAATGAAATGAACATTTATCTTTATCCCTATCTGATCCTTCCAGAGTTCAGAAACTCTCATTTGGTGTTCTTATTTCATGGCAATATAATTATTTGCATAAGTTCAATAAGAATTTGTCCTTGAAACAGGACATAATTGGAAAATAATTGGAAATATTGGTTATATAACTAAAGATTTGAATGAAATAACATATTTTAGAATGATGTGCATAGAATCTGATATGAGAACACAGTATTAAGGAATTAAGCCCCCTTGGAAAAATCAGCTTGGTACCTGACTCACGGGGTTCCCAACCTTACAGATGAGTAAGGAAGGTCACTTCCTGCAGAACCAGGAACGCTAGGATATTTTGGGGACATTAACAAGAGAGTAATTCACCCAAATCTATACTATTTCAAGTGAAGTCTGGTGGTAAGTTCTTGGCTTAGCTTCTTACCCTCAAGAGGCTTTTAAAAGTCTAATCTGAAAGTCCTAGTGAAAAGTTACAGCAAAGCAAACTTAAAAAGGCCTATATGGTTAATTAACCTTCTTGTTGAATTTACATGAGTAATCAGGCCAAATATAATAAAATCAGCATTATTTTGTTAACAATAATCAAAAAAGGGAAAGGTTGTAGAGAAAAATTTAATGTTTCAAAGGAAAAACTATAGCATACCCTGTATGATATTAGATTTTAGTCCTATTTGTTGTCTTTAAGGTTTTTTACCTACCTGTAAACTGGACTGGATCCTACTGTCTTGCACATTTTGTCATTTCTTACCAAATTCTGAATTCTAGTTTCCTCGAATATCTAGCTACAACGCTCAAAGTAATATTTCTAATTTTTTTCTCCCACTCCCTTGACTTGGCATCACTAAGAGCTAAAACCTGACAGCTCATGTCCTTATTGGGACTATCTAAAGAAGCCCTGTGAGTAGAAGCTGGGTGCTCCCATGATCTGCTCTTGGAAATGATCATGACTGTGACACTGATGTTTATTCCATCACCAAAGACGTTCAATCTGCAAACCAGGAAATCAATCAGACTGCTACTGCTGTTCTCACTCACCATCTGAAGAAGCTTTGAGCCTAAAATCTAGAAATCTTCTCAACTGACTGCCCTCTGGACTCAGAGAATGGGTTTATAGTCTGCTTTAACCATCAATCATTGTTTTCCTTTTATTTTCATATGCCCCCCTCATTTAAATACTTGATGGTTTGCACCATCCAGCAAATATCCTCTACTACCAAGTCCAAACAGATGGTTCAGCTGGTTCTTAATGAGAAAAAGGCAACCAAATGACAAACTAACATATTGTTCAAAGGAAAGAAGAATGTCTCTTCTTTCTTTGAACCAGAAGAGGAACTGACAAAGAGTCTCCCCTTGGCCAGGCTTTAGACAGTCTCCTTTGAGCCCTCTTTTAAACTAGGCCTCATCCTTTGGTCCCATCTTTGGCCTGCCTAGTCCAGTTGTAGAAAAAATCCTGCTAAGTTAGTTTAGAGAGAATCCTCCACCTTTGATTCCTGATCACCTTGGTCTGCCTTCTTTAACAATAATCCTATTAAATTGGTTTAGCAAGAAACCCCCTACACTTAATGTCTCCTTTCAGTAGTTTTCCACTTAATGATAACCTCACTCTGCCCATTAGCTATAAATCCCCAGTTGTCTTTGCTGTATTCAGAATCAAGCCTGATCTCTCTCCTCTGTTGTGATAGTCTTGACACAAATAGCAATAATCCTAAATAAAGTCTTCGTTACTTTTTTAACAAGTGTAAGAATAACTTTTCTTTAACAATTGAAACAGCAGAGTTAGGAGGCGGAGTCAAGATGGCGGCATAAGCAGACTCTGAACTCACCTCCTCCCGTGGACACAGCCAATTTACAAATACTCGTGGAAAAATTACCCCTGAGACAGAACTGAAAACTGGATAAGAGGAACTCCTGCAACAACGGACAATCCTAACTGAGGTAGAAGAGGCAGAGACCCCCTTCCGGAGAGGAAAAACGCCGCCTTCACAAGCCGCCAGCTTCACGGCTGCCAGGAACAGCTCACAGGTATGCACCCTCCATGGAGGTGCGGGGTCCTGAGCAGGGGAGCGCCCCTGCTGTGGGCATTTTGTGAACCCAGCACAATCGACACCAGTGGCATAATATCTGACTTTGCTTGCTACTAAAGCATTGGGGAGCACCCCCAGAAAACCCGGTTCACAAAGAAACTAAAACTGGCTCTTAAAGGGCCCACGCACAAACTCACCCGTTCCAGAAAGCATCCGAAAATCACCAGAAAGAAAGGTGCACAGTGCTTTGGTGACAAGAGACTCACCTAATAGGCCCTGAGTGCATCTAAGTGAGGGGTGAGACCTCTCCAGGGACTGGGTCATTGGCGGCGGCCATTGTTGTGGCCTGGTGTGGGCGTGCTGACACAGACACCATTGGAGTTCTCCCTGAGGCCTGCTAGCCCAGGGTCTGCTTCACCCACTAGAGCACCGATTTAATCCAGCTCAGCCAGGGCAGGCAGCCCACCCTAGAGACAGGCCCCACCCAACAACAAGCCCTCAGGCAACGTGTGGGCCTGCATAGATTGGTGACTGGATTCTCTGCAGCCTGGCAACTGAGCCGACTTGAGCAGGCAGGGTGTGCACAAGGAGCGGGTGGAGAGTGTGGGGCTCCCGCCGTGGTGAGACTGGGTCTGCTTGGGGAGGTCGGGGCGCTCACACGGGGCAGGACTGTGTTGACGGTGTGTGTGGACCTGTGGGCAACAGGGCTTGTCAGCTGCAGAAGACTTGTGCTTCTCAAAGACCCACATAGGAGGTTTATCCCACCTTCCAAAGCCTGAAAAAATTGGGTGCTCCTGAACCTGAGGCCAGCTCCACCCAGCTGCAATCCTCAGAGAGCTGACAAGAGACCTAATAGGCTAGAGGCTTACAGCAATTGTAAGGCCCTGAGACTAACAACCTGCCACGCTGGGGACCTACTCACTTAAAAGAAATACTGCAACACAAATGTGGTATTAGAACTTACAGCCAACTGTACTGGGGCTCCCCACACTTGATAAAGAGACTGAAGGGCCCACAACAACTAAAGCAGCTGAGCATAACAACAGCTGGCCAGGAGCATAACTCAGCCTCCCTGGGTGCCAGTAGGGAGAGCTAACAGGCCACAATAGATGGACACACGTAGCCCACATAGGGGCCACCCCTGGAACATTGAGAACTGAGGGAAGCACACTGGAAGCCTCCTAAGGCATCAGTTACATAAGGTCACCTATCCAAGAGCAGGAGACGTAGCTGAACTACCTAATACGTAGACACAAGCACAGGGAAAGAGGCAAAATGAGGAGGCAAAAGAATACATTCCAAGTAAGGGAACAGGACAAAACCCCAGAAAAGGAACTAAGTGAAACAGAAATGAGCAACCTACCTGACAGAGAGTTCAAACTAAGAGTGTTAAGGATGCTCACTGATCTGGGGAGAAGAATAGATGAACTCAGTGAGAATGTCAACAAAGAGATGGAAGATATAAAAAAGAACCACTCAGAAATGGCGAATACAATACTGGAAATGAAAAATTCGTTAGAGGGACTCAAAAGCAGAGTAGAGGATACAGAAGAACGGATCTGTGAGCTGGAAGAAAGACTAGAAGAAATTACGCAAGGTGAACAGGTAAAAGAGAAAAGAATTAAAAAGTGTGAGGACAGTCTAAGGGACCTCTGGGACAACATCAAGCGCACTAACATCCGTGTTATAGGTGTCCCGGAAGGAGAAGAGCGAGACAAAGGTGCAGAGAATCTATTTCAAGAAATAATAGATGAAAACTTCCCTAACCTAAGGAAGGAAACAGACATCCAGGTACAGGAAGCACAGAGAGCCCCAAACAAGATAAACCCAAAGAGGCCCACACCAAGACACATCATAATCAAAATGTCCAGAATTAAAGATAAAGAGAGAATCCTAAAAGCCGCAAGAGAATGTCAAGATATGTACAAAGGAAACCCCATAAGGCTATCAGCTGACTTCTCAGCAGAAACCTTACAGGCTAGAAGAGAATGGCACGATATATTTAAAGTGCTAAAAGGAAAAAACTTACAGCCAAGGATACTCTACCCAGCAAGGTTATCATTCAAAATGGAAGGAGAGATCAAAACTTTCCCAGACAAGCAAAAATTAAAGGAGTTTGTCACCACGAAACCAGTGCTACAAGAAATGTTAAAGGGACTGATTTAAGGGGAAAAGAGAAGACCAAAAATAGGAAAAATTATCTATTTCTATCATTAGAACGTAATGGATACAAATACACAAAAAAGAGGTTAGATATGATATCAAAAACATAAAAGGAGGGAGGAGGGGAGTTAAAGAGTACAGCTTTCAGACAGAGGTCAAACTAAAGTGACCATCAATTCTGTATAGAAGTAAGGAACAGAGAAGGACTACTAAAACACTGAGATAAAAAAAAGTTAAAAAATGGCAGTAAGTACATACTTATCAATAGCTACTTTAAACGTCAATGGACTAAATGCTCCAATTAAAAGGCATAGGGTGGCTGACTGGATAAAAAAACAAGACCCATATATATGCTGCATACAAGAGACACACTTCAGACCTAAAGATACTCACAAACTGAAAGTGAAGGGATGGAAAAAGATATTCCACGCAAATGGCAATGAAAAGAAAGCTGGGGTAGCAGTACTCATATTAGACAAAATAGACTTTAAAACCAAAACTGTAAAAAGAGACAAAGAAGGGCATTACATAATGATCAAGGGAACAATCCAACAAGAGGATATAACACTTGTAAATATCTACGCACCCAATGTAGGTGCACCTAAATATATAAAGCAATTATTAACAGACATAAAAACAGAAATAGACAGTAACACAATAATAGTAGGGGACTTTAACACTCCACTTACACCAACGGATAGATCATCCAAACAGAAGATCAATAAGGAAACATTGGCCTTAAATGACACACTAGAACATATGGACCTAGTAGATATATAGAGAGCATTCCATCCAAAAACCGAAGAATACACGTTATTTTCAAATGCACATGGAACATTCTCCCGGATTGATCACATATTAGGCCACAAAACAAGTCTCCATAAATTTAAGAAGATTGAAATAATACCAAGCATCTTTTCTGACCACAACGGTATGAAACTAGAAATCAACTATAGGAAGAAAATCAGAAAAGCCACAAATACGTGGAGATTAAACAAAATGCTACTGAATAACGACTGGGTTAATGAAGAAATCAAAGAAGAAATCAAAAAATACCTGGAGACAAATGAAAATGAAAATACGACATGCCAGAATTTATGGGATACAGCAAAAGCGGTTCTAAGATGGAAGTTTATAGCGATACAGGCCTATCTCAACAAACAAGAAAAATCTCAAATAAACAATCTAACAATGCACCTAAAGGAACTGGAAAAAGAAGAACAAACAAAGCCCAAAATCAGTAGAAGAAGTGAAATAATAAAAATCAGAGCAGAAAAAAGTGAAATAGACAACAAAAAAACAATAAAAAAAATTAATAAGACCAAGGTCTGGTTCTTTGAAAAGATCAACAAAATAGACAAACCTTTAGCTAGACTCACCAAGAAAAAAAGAGAGAAGGCACAAATAAGTAAAATCAGAAATGAAAGAGGAGAGGTTACAACAGACACCTCAGAAATACAAAAGATTATAAGAGAATACTATGAAAAGCTATATGCCAACCAATTCGACAATCTGGAAGAAATGGATAAATTCTTAGAATAATACAACCTTCCAAAACTGGATCAAGAAGATGTAGAGAATTTGAATAGACCAATCACCAGTAAGGAGATCGAAACAGTAATCACAAACCTCCCAAAAAATAAAAGTCCAGGACCAGACGGCTTCCCTGGTGAATTCTACCAAACGTTCAAAGAAGACTTAATACCTATCCTTCTCAAACTCTTCCAAAAAATTGAGGAGGGGGGGAAGCTCCCTAACTCATTCTACGAAGCTAACATTACCCTGATACCAAAACCAGACAAGGACAACACAAAAAATAAAATTACAGGCCAATATCACTGATGAACATCGATGCGAAAATCCTCAACAAAATACTAGCAAATCGCATACAACAATACATTGAAAAGATTATACAACATGATCAAGTGTGATTTATTCCAGGTATGCAGGGATGGTTTAACATTCGCAAATCAATCAATGTAATACACCACATTAATAAAATGAAGAACAAAAATCACTTGATCATCTCAATAGATGCAGAGAAAGCATTTGACAAGATCCAGCATCCATTTATGATAAAAACTCTGAATAAAATGGGTATAGAAGGAAAGTACCTCAACATAATAAAGACCATATATGAGAAACCCACAGCTAATATCATCCTCAATGGTGAAAAACTGAAAGCTATCCCTCTAAGAACAGGAACCAGACAAGGATGCCCACTGTCACCACTCCTATTTAACATAGTATTGGAAGTCCTAGCCAGAGCAATCAGGCAAGAGAAGGAAATAAAAGGGATCCAAATTGGAAAGGAAGAAGTGAAACTGTCACTATTTGCACATGACATGATTCTATAGATAGAAAACCCTAAAGAGTCCACCAGAAAACTTTTAGAAGTAATAAAGGAATACAGTAAATTTGAAGGATACAAAATCAACATACAAAAATCAGTTGCATTTCTGTACACTAACAACGAAGTAGCAGAAAGAGAAATTAAGAATACCATCCCATTTACAATTGCAACAAAAAGAATTAAATACCTAGGAATAAACTTAACCAATGAGGTGAAAGATCTGTACACCGAAAAGTATAAAACATTTCTGAAAGAAATTGAAGAAGACACAAAGAAATGGAAAGATATTCCGTGCTCTTGGACTGGAAGAATTAACATAGTTAAGATGTCCATACTTCCTAAAGCCATCTATAGATTCAATGCCATCCCTATCAAAGTTCCAACAACATTTTTCACAGAAATAGAACAAAGAATCCTAAAATTTATATGGAACAACAAAAGACCCCGAATAGCTAAAGGAATCCTGAGAAAAAAGAACAAAGCTGGAGGTTTCACACTCCCTTATTTCAAAATATACTACAAAGCTATAGTAACCAAAACAGCATGGTACTGGCACAAAAACAGACACACAGATCAATGGAATAGAATCGAAAGCCCAGAAATAAACCCACAGATCTATGGACAGCTAATCTTTGACAAAGGAGCCAAGAACATACAATGGGGAAAAGAAAGTCTCTTCAACAAATGGTGTTGGGAAAACTGGATAGCCACATGCAAAAAAATGAAAGTAGACCCTTACCTTACACCATGCACAAAAATTAACTCCAAATGGATTAAAGACTTGAATGTAAGACCTGACACTATGAAACTTCTAGAAGAAAACATAGGCAGTACGCTCTTCGACATCGGTCTTAGCAACATCTTTTCAAACACCACATCTGACCGGACAAGAGAAACAATAGAAAAAATAAACAAATGGGACTACATCAAACCAAAAATCTTCTGCACAGCAAAGGAAACCATCAATAAAACGAAAAGACAACCTAACAATTGGGAGAAGATATTTGCAAACCATACATCTGATAAGGGCTTAATCTCCAAAATATATAAAGAACTCATGCATCTCAACAACAAAAAAACTACCAACCCAATTAAAAAATGGGCAAAAGACCTGAACAGACATTTCTCCAAAGAAGATATACAGATGGCCAACAGACACATGAAAAGATGTTCAAAATCACTAACTATCAGGGAAATGCAAATCAAAACTACAATGAGATATCACCTGACGCCCGTCAGAATGGCTATAATTAACAAGACAGGAAACAATATGTGTTGGAGAGGATGTGGAGAGAAGGGAATTCTCATACACTGTTGGTGCGAGTGCAAACTGGTGCAGCCACTATGGAAAACAGTATGGAGAGTCCTCAAAAAATCAAGGATAGAACTACCATATGATCCAGCTATTCCACTGTTGGGTATTTATCCAAAGAACTTGAAAACACCAATTTGCAAAGGTACATGCACCCCTGTGTTCATTGCAGCGTTATTCACAGTAGCCAAGACTTGGAAGCAACCTAAGTGCCCATCAAGGGACGAATGGATAAAGAAGATGTGGTATATATACACAATGGAATACTACTCAGCCATAAGAAACGATGAAATCTAGGCATTTGTGACAACATGGACGGACATTGAGGGTATAATGCAAAGTGAAATAAGTCAGAGGGAGAAGGTCAAATACCATATGATTTCCTTCATTAAGTAGTAGATAATAACAACAATAAACAAACACATAGGGACAGAGATTGGATTGGTGGTTACCAGAGGGGAAGGGGGGAGGGAGGAGGGTGAAAGGGATAATTCGGTACATGTGTGGTGATGGGTTGTAATTAGTATTTTGGTGGTGAACATGATGTAGTCTATGCAGAAATAGAAGTACAATGATGTACACCTGAAATTTTTACAATGTTATAAACCAATGTAACTGCAATAAACAAAAAATTTATTAAAAAAAAAAAAGAAACAGCAGAATATCATAGAAAGAGCTCTATACTTAATTTATTCCAAAGGAGAATAAAGAAACTGTGGCTTTAAATGAGTTCACACTGAACATGTTGTACTGAATAAGAATGTGTGCTGTAATCAATGCTGTATGCAAGTAGGGAACACATTTGCCAGAAAAATCCATAAGGTTCCAAAATTAACTATTTTTCTAGAATTGAAAAATTATCACAGATGCAGTCCAATATGGTCACAGAGAAAAATCAGTGAAGTGTTTACACAAATAATCCATAATCAATCTATAAATCAAAACTGGGGTGAGTTTATTATGAGCCAAACCTAAGGACCCTATAGCGTGGGAGAATACCTTCATGAAGGAGGGAAGCACTCTGAAGAAGCGGGGTGTACAGAGTGGCTATATACCATCTTGGAACAAAGAGCCCACATCACATGTTGTAGGAATATCCCTTTTACAACAGTCACAAGATTGCTTTGCTAGCACAACAGGTCAGTGGTCACAAGGTGAACACAGCAAATTAGCAATTAATCCTTAGTTTCTGTGAAGAGATGTTTATCTTTAAAGAAATGCCAATATGGGGGAGCCACATCCTTATCTTTAAAGGCATCATTCTTGGTTTTGGGACATTGTAAATGTTTAAAGAAGATGTGCAATGCATGCTCAACAGGCCACATCAGGCCTTTCTGGAAAAACAAAGTCAGGCTGAATTAGTTCTAAACAAAATTGTTTCCTCATATACTCCAATATATCCTATTGCTTGTCATTTATTCATCAAGAGCAAAGGTAGGATTAAACTGAAGCTGGTACCTGGGGGGTACTGTAGATATTAAATCAATTTGCTGTTTTTCCTGTTTAACTTGAGGGGTGACTCAGGGGTCTCAAGGATTTGCAAGTTTATTTTCCAGAGGACTTGTGAGCTTGTTTTGCAGGAGAAAGAGAATGCCTTTGGGGGGGTTGCAATCACTGGATGGCTGGCCCTCAGCAGCTGTTGAAGCCCAGAAGTCAGGTTGCCCAGAGGCTTATTGGGAGTGAGCCCTTTGTTTCCCTGAAGCCCCTCCTGCCAAGCTCTATAAAATCCCCTTGCTTTCTGTTCTTGGGTAGGTGGATTTGAGTGAACTCAGGCTCCTACCTACTCATTTTGGCCAATTTGAATAAATCTTTATCCATTTCCAAGCACTGATGTCTCAGTGTTTGGCTTGCTGGGCATCAGGCACACGAAATTGAGGTTAATAGGTTTGATATCAATTTTGGCAATCCAGCCAGGAGTCTTGTGCCCATGGCTGGATGGCCCCGGTGAGGGTTAGGGTTTGAGCAGTTGGTGATCCCCAGCAGCTGTCCGGCTGTCTTTGCCTGGGGGACTTCCCTTGCCACTCCCCCCTTCCCACCGGCATTAGCCACCCTAAGCCCAACGCTTGCCTGGAGTGGAGAAACGAATTGGACTTCAGTCCTTGTGTGTGAGTCTGCATTTGTCTTGTATGTGAGTCTGTTGTCAGGTGAGTCACCATGACACACGCAGTCATGAATTCCCTGTCTCTCCATTTGCATTTTGTGTGTGATTAGAAATAAGGGACCCTCATTTGGGAGAGATCCAGGGGATTGTTGGACTTCACCTTCTATTTTTGTCCTTTGTGAGTCAGTTTCGCACTTGCTTAGTGAGCCAATCTGACATGCGTTGTCATCAATCTCTGTCTCTCGGTTTTCATTTTGTATGAAAGCAGGGACCCTCATTTGGGAGACAGTGGGTGATTGTTGGACTTCATCTTTTGTTTTTGTGCTGGATTTTATCTTTTTTTTGGGTGCATTTGTCTTGTGTATGTGTATGTGTGTGTAAGTTTGTTGGTTTGATTAAGATGGGGATGTCCTCAGAGTTATAAGTAGTGGTGGTGGCATGGATGGGAAGGTGGTATGGATGGGAAGGCAGCACAGAAGACAGAGTGGAGCAGAGCAGAGTGGCCTGGTGTTCCCTGACCCATCACAGCAGCAGTGGTGGCCCAAGCTGCAGTAATGGTGGTGGTGGTGGGAGTGGTTGCCTGAGGGCAGGTGGGCACCTATGTGCTCAGCCCAGTCCAGCTCAGGCCCGGAGGCCATGAGCAGCAGCACCAGTGATGGTGGAAGAGGCTTGGTACCCAGTGACTTCACTGCAGGCTGGACACCAGGCTGGAGCCAGAAGAAATATGTCACTGAGTCAGAAATTCATGAGTCCAGTGGGAGAGCTATGCTGGGTGCTGACCCTGGGTGGAATCCCAATGACCCTGATGATTAAGAAAAGCTAGGACATTTTTATGTTCTTGGTCTGAAATTAAAAGAGATCCAACAAGGCCCTGAGGAAAAACCATTTGTCTTTTCCTTTTTTTCCAGTGGCTACAGGACTGCCTCAGGTAATAAAACCTGAGGCCCAGGGCAGTACAGTTAATGCCAATTTCATATCTCAAAGTGCTCCAGATATTTGTGGGAAACTCCAAAAGTTGGCTATGGGTCCTGATGCTAATTTTGCACAGCTAGTAGAGGTTGCCTTTGAGGTGTTCAATAACCAGGATGCAACTGAGGATGAAAGAGGGGACATCTTCTTGTCAGAAGATGAAAATGATACTGGCTCAATACAAGGTTGACATAAGGGAAGCCATATTGTAGAAAAGAAACGATATTGTAACTTAGAATGACCTCTGACTAACTCTGGACTTTATAGCCCCTCCCAGCTGCTGTAAGTTGGTAACTTTGTTCTTTTGAGTTCCTTAGCAATGTGATGATCCCCAGGCACAGAGTCTATGCTGATAGCCATCATCAATGACAACTGAAAGACCCTGGGACCAGACGCCACCCCCACTTGGAGACCAGCCCTCTATATAACTGGCCTGTAGTCTTTATTCTGTAAGATGGTTCTTTGAGACATTAGTCGGCCGTCTTCCCCCTTGCTAGCAAGCTGTAATAAACTGCCCTTTCTTTTCCACCATCTTGCCTTTTGATGATTGGCTTTTGTCTCTCAGTGAGCAGATTGTGCCCTTTGTGAAGTAACAAAAAGGCAAACTGCCCTGCTAGTTGTGGCCCTCCAGATGCTCAAGGTAACCCAAGGGAAAGGAAGATGCCATGGGTTAGGGATCCCAGCCCCCACCAAGGGACCACAAGGCCACCAACAAAGTTGTGGGCTAATCAATGTGCATACTGCTAGCAGGAAGGCCATTGGTGCCAGGACTGTCCAAACCCTCTCCAGAGAGGGAGGGGATTGAACAGGACTGGATCATGCCAACTTCCCTTGACTACAGATGAGATGTGATGGGGCTGTGGGGCTCCCCAGTTGGCTCCGGGAGCCCTGGGTGACCTTGGTAGTAGTAGGAGAGCACTTTGAATTTTTGCTCAACACTGGAACCATATTCCTGGTGTTGAATGCCCGTAAAGGAAACCTTTCTAAAGGAAAGTGTGACATAAAAGAGATACCAGGAAAAGGAGAGACCAAAAGATTTCTGGAGCCTTTGACCTGTGACAAGAGATTTTCACCTATTGAGGTATATGGGTAACTATTCAGGTTCAAAACTGATTCAGCTTGAACTAAAAAGCCTGACTTATGGCCTATCAAACATACGTTGTACATCTGCTTAACCACTAAAGTAAAGAATACACTCTCTTAAGATAAGAATGCATACTTCCCCTCCTACGTGCTATTGGTAACACCTTATTGGTAACACCCAGATTTGTCCCTTTCCTGACATCACTGTCACATTGATCTGCTAATTTTCAATTGAATACCTCTTTGAAATTTTGATAAAAATGTATCCTGGGTGTGTTTAATGTATGTTCTTTGTTCTAAGAAGATATAAGACTGTACTGAAAACCATGCTCCTCTGGAACACTTTCTAAGGCCTTCCTGGGTTATAATCCTCACTCTGGCTCAAGTAAAGTCACCTTATTTCTCTTATCTATAGAATGGTCGTTGGTTATTTTCCTTCGACACCTGTGAAATAGGACCAAAACGCTGAAGCATTCTTTTATGTATTTACCAGAATGCCCTGTTCTCCCTCTAGGGAGGGACATGCTATCTAAGTTAGGGGCCTCAATGAGCTGGGACCAAGTCCATAAAGTCAGGGAGTTGAGCTCATGGAAAGAAAATTAGCTCAGAAGTATGGGCACAAGGACAGGTAGGACGAGCAGCCAGTGCTATGCCAGTGTGGGAGATCAAGATTTGGCCACCCTGAAATCTATCTCTTTACCTTGATTTTTTCTATGAGGGACATTTGACCTCCCCCATTAACTGCTTAAAGAATTTGACATGGTGGCTCCTTCCTGAAACAGATCTTCTATCATGATGGCTGTAATGATAATGTAAAATAGATGTGACAATGGGAGGGGCACCAAGCCCCTTTTATCAAAAAACTCTATCTCTCCCTGACCACATTATCTATAGATGACCCTGAAAAGAATTGTCTTCTTGCCCTCTGAAGTCCCAGAGCACTACCCACCCGCAATACCTTCCTCGCCTTTAGCTACAATACTTAAGCAAGCAGCTTAGACAGAGGGACGAGTTGCTCATTTCTGAGTTTCTCCCATGTATACATGTTATTAAACTTGGTATTATTTTCTCCTGCTAACCTGTCTTGTTGATTATTTGGCCAGCCATAAGAACCTTAAGGGAAAGGACAGAGGGGGATCATCCCTCTTCCCCCACAACAGTAAAGGTAAAATTGAAGCAGATGGATCAGTGGCCCTGGGTGAAACAATACCCTTTGAAGCTAGAAGCCGTAAGAGGAACATTTTCTGTAATCAAAAGGCTTTTAGAACAGGGATTGATCAGACCATGGAAATTGCCATGGAACACTCCCATTTTACTCATTAAAAGGCTGGGAACAGGGGAATATAGATTTTTTTCAAGACCTTAGGGCTGTCAATGCTACACAGTGCTGGATTTAAAAGATGCTTTGGGGTCTTTATCTGCCACCATCCCCAGGTGATGTCTGATCACCCTGCTCTGCCTTCAGTAGGAATCCTGTTGGGTTGCTGTGATATTGTGATTTAAAATAAACCCCTAAAACCCTTGTAATTTCTGATATAAGAGCCATAGAGGCATCTTTTGCCGTCCTCAGCTCCAGAGGAATAAAGGTGAAATGGGTGTACTTTGTTATTCTTAACAAGCCCCTTTCAATCACACCTGAATTTATGTTAATAAGGTGACTTTTGGGAAGCCCCTAAGGGTGAGGGCTGGTTGCCAGGGGAACCAATTGTGTGAGTAGAGGGTTGGAAATTTCAGCCCCATCCCCCTCACCATACCTCTGAAGTAGGGAGAGGGGCTGAAGATTGAGTTCAATACGGGATTCAGAGAGCTTCCAGATTGGTGAACATGCAGAGACTTGAAAAGAGTGGCAAGCCCAGAGAGAGCTTGGGAGCTCCACATCCCTCTCCCACATATCTTGCTCTATGCAATAAAGGTGAAATGGCTGTCTTGTGCTATTCTGTTAAGTAAAATGTTTTCTTTACTGTGAGCCACTCTATCAAAATGTTTTAATCAAACCCAAGGGAGTGGGGGTTGTGAGAACCTCTGGTCTGTGGCCAGTTGGTCAGAAGCACAGGTAACAACCTGGACTTGCAATTGGTATCTAAAATGGGAGGCAAAGTGTAATCTTGTGGGATCTGATGATATCTTCAGGTAGGTAGTGTCACAAGTATCTAAAAAGACTGTTAAATACTTAAGATTTGAACCCTCAGAAGGACAGAGAAGCCTGCTCTTAGAGAGGAGGGAAGCAATCGCTGGAATTACAACTCCTACTACCTGTTGACAAATGCAGGGATTTTTTTTTTAGGAATAGCAGGCTTCTGTTGAATTTGGGTGCCCAACTTCGGATTAATTGTAAAACCTCTATATGAGGTCTTAAAGGGAAGAGATCTCAAGCCTTTGATGTGGATACGAGAGCGCCAGAATGCGTTCAATCATGTTAAAGAAAAATTATGAACTGCTCTTGTCTTGGGACTCCCAGATTTGAGAAATCCCTTTGATCTTTTTGTACATCAGAAACGGGACTTTACTTTGGGGGTCCTGACCCAGGACCTTGGAGCCACGAGGAGGCCTGTGTCTAGTTTTCTAAGCAGTCAGATCAGATGGTCAGGATGGCCACCTTGCCTCTGAGCCATTGCTGCCACCTGTGACATACTACAAGAGGCCAAAAAGTTCATGTTGGAGCAGCCCACCATGGTGCACTCTCCTCATTGTGTCCTCTCTTTACTAGCACAAAAAAGAGGATATTGGCTAACCTCAGGATCAGGCTATTTTATGAGACAACCCAGAGGTAAAGTTAAGGGCTATTTATACCTTAAACTGTGCAACCCTGCTACCTACCATTGTCGAACAGATCCCCTTTCATGGTTGTCTTCAGATCGTTGAACAGATGTTCTTGAGCCTACCTGATTTGACTGACCCATGGAGCAGCTGGACTTGGAACTGTTCACTGATAGAAACAGCTTCATGGACCAGAGGCAACGTCAAGCAGTTGTCACCCTACAGGACGCCATGGAAGCAAAGGCTCAACTTCCAGTTACCTCAGCTCAAAAGACTGAGCTTGTAGCCCTAACTAGGGCTCTTCAAATAGGTAAAGAAAAAAAGAGTACATACTCAAAATATGCCTTTTTAGTGGTCCATGTCCATGGGACCATATGGGAAGAGAGGAGACTCTTAAAAACTGGAAAGAGGGACATAAAATATTCCCAGGAAATATTGACCTTATTAGAGGCCATTAATGACCCCATGGCAGTAGCCATCATGCACTGCCCTGAACATCAGAAAGGGGACACTTTGGAAGCCAGAGGCAATCAACTGGCTGATTAGGCAGCAAAGACTGCTGCTAGGACTATGAGTTTTGAGGCACTCCTGGCCCCCTTAGTTCCCCAAATTGACTTTGCTAGATTCCAGTCTAGCTGCACCCAGAAAGATTTAGAGAGAGCCAGAGAATGGGGATTTGACTTCTCCTTTCTGGAGCATCCTGCTGGAAGTGTAACTTGGAAGGACCCATCCTGGTACCTGAAACCCTTCTGGGAGAAATTGTTAATCAAATCCATCAGAGCACTCACTGTGGGAGGGATGCCAACTTGCAGTGGATCCAAAGGTATTTAACTGGTCCTAATTTGCAATGGACCATTCAGAAAGTTACCCAACAATGTGTTATCAGTGCCAAAGACAATCTCAGGACAGGACCGCCTTCCTTGAACAAGGGGATTCAACATCGAGGAGTGGCCCCCTGTGAGGACTGGCAGGTGGATTTTACTATGATGCCTCGAGCCTCTGGGAATGTCAAGTACCTCCTAGTATTCATAGATACATTCACAGTATGGGTTGAAGCTTTCCCTTACAGAACTGAGAAGGCCGCTGAAGTGACCAAAGCTTTGCTAAAGGAGATCATTCCCAGATATGGACTCCCACTGTTGATCCAGAGTGACAACGGAGCCACATTTATCTCCCAAATAACCCAGGAAGTATCAAGAACCTTGTCAATCCATCGGAAACTCCACACCTCATGGCAGCCCCAGTCAACAGGAAAGACTAAAAAGGTGAACCACACATTAAAGAAGACGATTGCCAAAATTTGTCAGGAAACTAATTTAACCTTAAATAAGATGTTACCCTCTGCCCTGTTGAGGATCCATGTATGCCCCAAAGCAGGCTTCAATTGAGCCCCTCTGAAATGATGTATGGGAGACCATTCTCAGCTTCACCAATGGGAGAGTATATACAACATAAGGAAATAGCAGTCAAGTAGCACTTAAAATTTTTAAATGAAATTCTAACTTTGTTCATGAGTTTGCCTCTCACAGGTCCCCATTCCTGTCAGATGTTCCACTCCACCACATCAAGGCAAGTGACCAGGTTCTCCTTAAGTCTTGGAAGAAGCATGGACCAGAGGATCAGCTAACACCCAAGTGGACCAGGCCTTATGAAGTCCTCCTGACCACCCATTCATCAGTCACGTTGGCTGGAGTCAAGCCGTGGACTCATCACACCCAAGTGTGTCTGAGCTCACTTGTGAGCTTATTTTCCAGGTGACTTGTGAGCTTGTTTTGCAGGAGAAAGAGAATGCTTTTGGGGAGGTTGCAATCACTGGATGGCTGGCCAGCCCTCAGCAGCTGTTGAAGCCCATAAGTCAGATTGCCAAGAGGCTTATTGGGAGTGACCCCTTTGTTTTCCTGAAGCACTTCCTGCCAAGCTCTATAAAATCCCCTTGCTTTCTGTTCTTTTGGAGGTGGATTTGAGGGAACCTAGGCTCCCACCTACTTGTTTTGGCCAATTCAAATAAATCTCCATCTCCAAGCACCCATGTCTCAGTGTTTGGCTTGCTGGACATTGGGCACACAAACTTGAGATTAAGAGGTTTACTATCAAAACAAAATCACAAAATTTTGCCTGGTGCCAGAAGTTTTCTACATGACATTAATTAAAATCTTGGCCTTGACAAACAGATATCCACAAAATTTATGCCAAGGGCCTTTTTAAGCTAATATGTTCTAGGTTATTTTTCATAGAGTTTACTTACATTTTTTTTCTTCTTTTAGTAACTCAGACACTCATTTTATGTAACATTGATGTCTCATAAAATGCAAGTTCTCCTAACATGCTTTATTGAAAATGCCATAATACATTAACATATTTTAACATAAATCTTACAAATGCATTCATCCAAGACAGGAAAAGCCAATTCATTTTAAATATGTTGCTATCCTTAATAGTTAACTCTGAAAAAAGCTTAAGTTCTAGATAGAGATTTTCCTTTATTCTTAACTGTCAAATCATGCAAAGAAGATGAGAAAAATGAATTAAATGTACACCCTAAACAAGTTTTCAGGATTCAGTGGGAAGTGTTCTTTGAATATGGTGAAGTGACGTGCATTTAAATCTGGCTCAGGGAGAAGGAAAGAGAAAGGAGATCAAGTTGAAGTTTCTAGTTATATAAGGGGCAAAACAGGAAATAACTAGAGAGTAATGGGATTCAGGAAACTCTACCCAAAAATATGGCATTTTGACATATGAAGTATTTTAAGCTGAAAGAGTTTGAGAAAATGGCAGAAGCAGGAAGGTGACTCTGACCTCCTCCTTCCCTCTCCTTTCCTGAAACAGGCAGTAAATCTCTCATGTGAGAAGTGTCCTCCCCTATGCTCAGAAGAAAGTGTGGGGAGAGAGGGAGAATCCCCCTCTGCCCTTTCCCTTAAGGTTCTTATGGCTGGCCAGATAATCAACAAGACAGGTTTGCAGGAGAAAATAATACCAAGTTTAATGACATGTATCCATGGGAGAAACTCAGAAATGAGCAACTCGTCCCTCTGTCTAAGCTGCTTGCTTAAGTATTGTAGCTAAAGGCGAGGAAGGTGTTGTGTGAGTAGTGGTCTGAGGGCAAGAAGACAATTCTTTTCAGGGTCATCTATAGATAATGTGGTCAGGGAGAGATAGAGCTTTTTGATAAAAGGGGCTTGGTGCACCTCCCATTGTCACATCTATTTTACATTATCATTACAGCCATCATGATAGAAGATCTGTTCCAGGAAGGAGCCACCATGTCAAATTCTTTAGACAGTTAATGGGGGAGGTCAAATGTCCCTCAGAGAAAACAATCAAGGTAAAGAGATATATTTCAGGGTGGCCAAATCTTGATCTCCCACAGTCCCGCCTTTGAAACCAAAAGTTTCACAGTCCTTTTGAAACTTGAAGAAGTTTCACAGTCCAGAAGCTGAGTTGGTAGATTGTTTCATCTCACTGAACACATTTCTTAGTCCTGATAATAGATCAGTTCAATTAAGTTCATTTTAGAAGGTGGTGATGCAGGTGGGCTCTCAAGGTTATGCCTATATTGTGGACGCAAGCAATCAAGTATTTAATAGAAGCATTTCTATGTAAACAAAAGAAAAGCAAGGTTAATGGTTGGAGCAAGTTGTAAACCAGTTTCTTAGTTTAGAGGACAGCCAGTTAAGAAGATTTTTAGATGTCAGCATCAAAGCATCTTTTGCAGTTTAAAATGTCTCTGATGATGTCATCAGGTAATCTCTTAAGTTTATATCAAGTCCATCAGCTTCAGTTTGTAAGGCTTCAGGAAAAAGGGCAGGTTCAGTTTTCAGTGATTCCAAATGAAAATGATGGAAAAAATACACAACGTTTGTTTGGATATCTGTAGCCAGATATTTCAGGAGACTAGAAGAAATCAGGGTCCAGTCCAGTCAACAGATATAAAACAAAAACTTCAAAAGACAATTAACAAAACTAGGATCTAATATACGCAAATGTATACTATAGTTTTTACTGAAATATAATTTTTCTTTCTAAAGTGACCCTCATTTTTATCAAAGATAGCCAAATTAAAACTAACTAGTTTGCAAAATAAGTCTAGTTCTAATAGAGTTGGCCCAATTATTTACATAAGTACAGCAAGAAGTAGCAATTGATCATATAAACTCTTTTAAATCCGCTTTGCTGGAACTTTTTATAAGGAATCTCAGATTGAACTTTAAAGGCCTCTCGACGCCAGGAAAGCCAAGCCAAGGATTTTGTCATTAGACTTCGCCTGTAATACCTACAGATTTGCGTGAATTTCTCTCTTCTGAGGTTCCCCCCAAATATTTCAAGGTTCCTTGTACCTGCCAGATAAATGACATTCTTTACTTATCCTGGTAAGTGCTGCTTGGAACATAAGGTACCAGGCCAATATTTACACATGGCTTTACTCCATAAAGTCCAATCTTCATTCCTCAAAAGCTATATGGCCATATCGCAAATATGATGTTCCAGTCACAGCCTTGGTAATATAACCAGTGTTTTCAATTGTGTCCTGTTATAAGGAGAACAGATTCCTATTGAAGTTATGCAAATAACTATATTGCCATGAAAACAACAATACGTACTAAGAGTTTTTAAACTCTGGAGGGATCAGGTAGAGAGAAAAAGAGAAATATTATAATTTTACTTACAAAAGTATCATTTACCAAATTGCTAAGTCATAGCTACCTCAGGAGGAAAGAGAAAAAGTTTTCCTTAAATCTGAAAAAACAAAACATTAAAAATTCAGCAATACTTCAAATGAAAAATTATAAAAATTATAATCATCCTTATCAGTTCATTTAGTCCTGTGTAATCCATTCTTGATCCCAAACTTTTTGTTAGCAGCTTCATGAAGTCATCAGTTTCTCCATCACATTTCTGTAATTTCTTACCAAGTTCAGTTTTATGATCAGACAGTTTGTCAGAAACCTGTACTCCAGTGTAAATGTCAGAGTCCTTTCCCTGAATTTTTCTGAAGTTGAAACATATTTTGCAAAAGCATTAGAGCAAAGAAATAAGTCTGTAAACAACAAGACCTCAAAATGGCAATTCACAAAGAAATTTGGTTAATTTTGTGACATACAACACTTTAAATAATAACCAGAATTATGACTGATAACCAGGACAGAGCAGAATTTCAGTAATTTTATACAATTTTAAAACACCTATCTCAATAACACTTACCCACAAAATACCACTTAAGCAGGTTTATCATCACTTGTCTGACAATGCTTTCCATGTAATTTAACACACTGAATAAGCCTAATAAGTTTAGTATCTTTCTCCTTATAGGAAGAAAGCAAATTTCTTTGAGAAGTTCCAGGGCCCTTTGAAAATTCTCAAAGAAAAAAAGTAAAAAAAAAAGACTTTATTTAAGATATGAATTTTGTGGACCTTGTCATAACTATAGAAAGTCAAAGCAAACAGAGCATTAATAGTCCAAAAAGCCTTAATAGAGAGACCTCAGTCGTTTGAACGTAGGAAATTATTTTAACAAAACATAGATTTTCTGTCTTTTAGGTAGACTTACTCAAAGGTAAAGAAAAATCTTTTATAACCTCTTTACCAGGTTCAAGAAAATTATCCTTTTAAGAGAAATAAGACCAAATTATAATTTTGTACCAGCTTAATTCTGATATTAAAACTCAATTACTTAAATTTATTTTAATCTTAGCCAACTTGACCATGCAAAAACTCCTTTTCCAGAATTCCTCTTCCACAAACATTCTATAACTTTCTTCTTACATTCAGAATTTGTCCCATGTCTTTCTTTTCCCTCCTAGTACTTGAGGACAAATTTATCTTTCTTAATCAACAAAACAAAATATTTTCATTCTTTGTACCTTCTTTATACATCTTACTTTCCTTGTACACAGACATATTTTTCTTAATATTTAGTAGCTTCAATCACATATACTAATTAGAAATGTTAACCCTTAGAAACCTTAATTTATAAGTAAAAACTAAGTAAGCAATTATAAAATTTCTTTTACATTAGTATCTTGTGGCTAGGAAAATTTATAAACACTCCATAACATCTAGAAATATGTTACTTTATAGTACAATCTTCCAATAAAACACATGTTTACCAATAGACCCAAAACACCTTTTAGTTTTCCTGTAATGAAAAGTCAAAAGTAGACAAAGGTACACTTAGCAATCAATGTCTAATATCTTATCTTTGGAAATGATGATACTCAGTGAATTTTTATCATAAAATTTTGCAAAACTCTAAAGTTTTAAGTCACCAAAAAGATTTTGGAAGCTGTAACCACCATAACACATAATTATTGTTTAAAGTTCACCCAACATTCAGCTTTTTCACAACTATTTAGTTTCTTGTTCCCAATAATTATTTATATTGCCTGCAAGACTTCATAAGACTTCAGGTAAAATTAGCCATCATTTAAATTACTATTTTTGTTAACCAGTTCTGTAATAGAAAGAACATCAGTTTTTTTCATACAAAATTTCATGTAAATTTCATCACGTCTTATACCTCTAAACATAGTTATCATTAAGATTTTTATCAATAGGTCTTGGTCTTCTAATTTTGGACAAGGGAAGCATTCCCAGTCAGACATTTGAAAACATACTCAGGCAAAGTTGATGTAACCTCTTTATATAAAATTAGCTCAAACATTCCAACCTTTATAATCATATCAACTCTTACACTTTTACATGTTCTCAATTCAATTGTAACCTGAGTCAAGGTCTTAAGGCTATTCAAATGATTCCCTTCCTTTTTTCTGGCCTTTTTTTTTTGGTACTGTTGTGTGAGAGCTCTCAAAACATTTTTTTCCCCTGTGGGAGATCAAGATTTGGCCACCCTGAAATCTATCTCTTTACCTTGGTTGTTTTCTCTAGGGACATTTGACCTCCCTCACTAACTGCCTAAAGAATTTGACATGGTGGCTCCTTCCTGGAACAGATCTATCATGATGGCTATAAAGATAATGCAGGATAAATGTTACAATAGGAAAGGCACCCACAAGCCCATCTTATCAGAAGTTCTGTCTCTCTGGCCACATTCTCTGGCTGGCCCTGCAAGGAGTTACCAGACAATCATTTACATTTAAATGGAAATCTCCATTTGTAAAGGTATCTCCCTCTCTGCTTTGGGAAGCGGGGGGATGGCCTCATTTCTAGGGGCTTATCAATGTGAAAGGTGAGGCCTTAAATCTGTATAATAACCTTACTCTTGTTTACTGTGCTTTACTGGTAATCTCCTGTAACTGACTCCCCCCACCCCCAACATCCTCCTTTGTCGTTGGCTGAACATGATATTTAAGATGAGAATTTCTGCTATTGTGTTGAGAAACGCAGTGTCCCTGCTTTCTCCCATGTATACATGTCATTAAACTTGGTATTATTTTCTCCTGCTAAGCTGTCTTGTTAATTATTTGGCCAGCCATAAGAATCTTAAGGAAAAGGGCAGAGGGAGATTCCTCCTCTTCCCCCAACAGTTTTGGCGAAGTCGCCAGGAGACTCACTGGCTGGCAAGTTGCCTTCTCTGGCTGGAAGACCTGCCTTCTCCCTGGACTACTGCAGATGATGAGATACGGTAACGCCTGAGGAAAGCCGGCAAAAGGTAAGACTTCTTACCACGTCAGCCTCCCGGAATCTCTATCTGCGGGGTCTGGCGGAAGGGAGTGGTGAGAATTTTTTCTCTTTCTAAATTTAGATTGGCAGGAGAAAATAATTGGGAAACTAGTTTCTTGTGCTTTTAGTGACGCTTGGTTTAAATTTGGTAGAGTACTCTTGGTTTTGATCTGGATCCCTTTTCTTCCCAGAGTAGTCTCTGTCTTGTTCTGTGTCCTGAGAACTTGGCTTTGTGACCTGTGAGAATATTCTCCTTGGTCTCCACCATACAGAAGGTGCATTTACCGGAGTGCACCTTGGTGGCCAGTCGAGTAGATTGGGGTTCAGAACTGTCTCTTTGTCTGGCTGTGCCAAGCTCTCAGGGGAGTTTGTCATAAAGTGCCATAAAGGGCTTTTGTGGTCTTAACCTTTGTTGCTTGTTAGTGCTGGAAAAATCCCATTCCAGTATCGCCTGTCTGGTGTCACAGATTAGCGGGTCTGTGACTGGAGGCGTCCCACACTATTGTGGGAGACCGGAGACACCGTTTTCACTACACCATCCTTACCGCCTGTGCAATGAAGGCCTTTACTTTCTCTGAATATCTTTGGGAGTGAATTCTGTGGATCATGGGGGCTACATCATCTGCACCCTCACCAGGGATGCCTCTTGCATCCCTGGTAAAGATATATTCTAAGCGTGGAAAGTTACCTCCAGGTCTTTCCTTAAAAAGGCTTATTGGATCGAGTCACTATTGGAATAAATATACAAATGAAGATCCTACTCGTCAATGGCCAGATGAAAGATCCTTTAAATTGGAAAAACTTGTAAATTTGGGGGAAAAATTGTTTTGAGAGCTCTCACATAATTGTTTAATTGGTACCTAAGAAAAGACCAGAAAAAGGAAGGGAAAAATTTGACTAGCCTTAAGACCTTGACTCAGATTACAATTGAATTGAGAACATGTAAAAGTGTAAGTGTTGATAAGATTATAAAGGTTGAAATGTTTGAGCTAATTTTATATAAAGAGGTTACATCAACTTTGCCTGAGTACGTTTTCAAATGTCTGACTGGGAATGCTTCCCTTATCCAAAATTAGAAGACCAAGACCTATTAATAAAAATCTTAATGATTACTATGTTTAAAGGTATAAGAGGTGATGAAATTTTCATGAAATTTCGTAGGAAAAAACTGATGTTCTTTCTATTACAGAACTGGTTAACAAAAATAGTAATTTAAATGATGGCTAATTTTATCTAATGTCTTATGAAGTCTTATAGGCAATCTAAGTAATTATTGGGAATAAGTAACTAAATAGTTGTAAAAAAGATAAAAAGATAAATGTTGGATGAACTTTAAACAATAATTATGTGTTATGGTGGTTACAGCTTCCAAAATCTTTTTGGTGACTTAAAACTTTAGAGTTTTGCTAAATATATGATAAAAATTCAGTTGAGTAGATCATTTCCAAATAACATAAGTTATTAGACATTGATTGCTAAATGTACGTTTGTCTATGTTTGACTTTTCATTACAGGAAAACTAAAAGGTGTTTTGGGTCTATTGGTAAACATGTGTTTTATTAAAAGATTGTACAAAAAGTAACATATTTCTAGAAGTTATGAAGTGTTTATAAATTTTCCAAGCCAAAAGATACTAAGGTAAAAGAAAGTTTATAATTGTTTACTTAGTTTTTACTTACAAATTAAGGTTTTTAAAGGTTAAAATTCCTAATTAGTATATATGATTGAAGCTACTAAAAAAATTAAGAAAAACATGTGTACAAGGAAAGTTATAGGTTTGTGGAAGAGGAATTCTGAAAAAGGAGTTTTTGCATGGTCAAGTTGGCTAAGATTAAAATGAATTTAATTAAGTAAATGAGTGTTAATATCAGAAGTAAGCTGGTAGAAAGTTATAATTTGGTCTTATTTCTCTTAAAAGGATAATTTGCTTAAACTTGATAAAGAGGTTATAAAAGATTTTTCTTTACCTTTGAGTAAGTCTACCTAAAAAAAATAAAAACTGTTAAAATAATTTCCTGTGTTCAAAAGACTGAGGTCTCTCTATTAAGGCTTTTTGGACTGTTAATGTTATGTTTGCTTTGATTTTTATATTTTTGACAAGCTCCCCAAAATTCATATCTTAATTAAAGTCTTTCTTTTTTACTATTTTTCTTTGAGAATTTTCAAAGGGCCCTGAAACTTCTCAAAGAAATTTGCTCTCTTCCTATAAAGAAGAAGATACTAAACTTATTAGGTTTATTCAGTATGTTAAATTACATGGAAAGCATTGTCAGACAAGTGATGATAAGCCTGCTTAGGTGGTATTATGTGGGTAAATGTTATTGAGATATGTGTTTTAAAATTGTATATCATTACGGAAATTCTGATCTGTCCTGGTTATCAGTCATAATTCTAGTTATTATTATTTCAAAGTGTTGTATGTCACAAAATTAACCAAATTTCTTTGTGAATTGCCATTTTGAGGTCTTGTTTAGAGACATTTCTTTGCTCTAATGCTTTTGCAAAATATGTTTAAACTTCAGAAACATTCATAGAAATGACTCTGACATTTACACTGGAAGACAGGTTTCTGACAAACTTTCTGATCATAAAACTGAACTTGGTAAAAAAATTACAGAAATCTGATGGAGAGACTGATAAGTTCATGGAGCTGCTAACAAAAAGGTTGGGATCAAGAATGGATTACACAGGACTGAATGAACTGATAAGGATAATTATAATTTTTATGATTTTTCGTTTGAAGTATTGCTGAATTTTTAATGTTTTATTTTTTTCAGATGAGGAAAACATTTTTTCTTTTCTCCTGAGCTAGCTATGACTTATAGCAATTTGGTAAATGATACTTTTGTAATTAAAATTGAAATATTTATCTTTTTCTTTCTACCTGATCCCTCGAATTTGGAAACTCTTAGTGAGTATTGTTGTTTTCATGGCAACATAGTTATTTGCATAAGTTCAATAAGAATCTGTTCTCCTTATAACAGGACACAATTGGAAACACTGGTTATATTACCAAGGTTGTGACTGGAACATCATATTTGCGATACAACCATACAGCTTTTGAAGAATAAAGATTGGACTTTATGGAATACAGCCACGTGGAAATACTGCTCTGGTACCTTATGTTTCAAGCAGCACTTACCAGGATATGTAAAGAATGTCACTTATCTGGCAAGTATAAGGAACCTCGAAATATTTTGGGGGAACCTCGGAAGAGAGAAATTCACGCAAATCTGTAGGTATTACAGGCAAAATCTGATGACAAATTCCTTGGCTTGGCTTTGCTGGCCTCAAGAGGCCTTTGAAGTTCAATCTGAGATTCCTTATAAAAAGTTCCAGCAAAGCAGATTTAAAAGAGCCTATGTGATCAATTGCTATTCTTGCTGTAGTTATGTAAATAATTGGGCCAACTCTATTGGAACTAGACTTATTTTGCAAACTAGTTAGTTTTAATTTGGCTATCTTAATGAAAATGAGGGTGATTTTAGAGAGAAAAATTATATTTCAGTAAAAACTATAGTATACATTTGCAGATATTAGATCCTAGTTTTGTTAATTGTCTTTTGAGGTTTTTGTTTTATATCTATTTACTGGACTGGATCCTGATTTTTTCTAGTCTCCTAAAATATCTGGCTACAGATCGCCAAACTAATGTTTTTCACTTTTTTTCCATCATTTTCATTTGGAATCACTGAAAACTGAACCTGCCCTTTTTCCTGAAGCCTTACAAACTGAAGCTGATGGACTTGATATAAACTTGAGATGACCTGACGACACCATCAGAGACATTTTAACCTGCAAAAGATGCTTTGACGTTGACATCTAAAAATCTTCTTAACTGGCTGTCCTCTAACTCAGAAACTGCTTTACAACTTGCTCCAACAATTAACCTTGTTTTTCTTTTGTTTACATAGAAATGCTGCTATTAAATACTTGTTTGCTTGCTTCCACAATATAGGCGTAACCTTGAGAGCCCACCTGCATTACCACCTCCTAAAATGAACTTAATTGAACTGATCTATTTTCAGAACTAAGAAATGTGTTCAGTGAGATGAAACAATCTACCAACTCAGCTTCTGGACTATGGAACTTCTTTAAGTTTCAAAAGGACTGTGAAACTTTTAGTTTCAAAGGCGGGACTGTGGGAGATCAAGATTTGGCCACCCTGAAATATATCTCTTTACCTTGATTGTTTTCTCTGAGGGACATTTGACCTCTCCCACTAACTGCCTAAAGAAAATAATACCAAGTTTAATAACATGTATACATGGGAGAAACTCAGAAATGAGCAACTCGTCCCTCTGTCTAAGCTGCTTGCTTAGGTATTGCAGCTAAAGGCGAGGAGCATGTTGGGGGTGGGTAGTGTCCTGGGACTTCAGAGGGCAAGAGGACAATTCTTTTTGGGGTCATCTATAGATAATGTGGTCAGGGAGAGACAACCTCTATCCTACATTATCTTTATAGCCATCATGATAGAAGATCTGTTCCAGGAAGGAGCCACCATGTCAAATTCTTTAGGCAGTTAGTGGGAGAGGTCAAATGTCCCTCAGAGAAAACAATCAAGGTAAAGAGATATATTTCAGGGTGGCCAAATCTTGATCTCCCACAAAAAGAACATCCTTATCTCCAAAGACAGAGACACCAAGAAGACTTCTAACAAACAGGCCTTGCTAAGTTTCCCCCAGTTAACTACAATTATCTCTTATTCTTTAACCTATTATATTTCTTCATGACTATGTACTCTTCATCAAATCCAGCATAAAATACACATGCCTAACTGTTTCCTTGGGTCTTCATTTCCTTATAAAAGATCTTGTCATATAAAACTTATATTAAATGAATATGTATGCTTTTCACCTGTTAATCTATATTTGTCAGTTTAATTTTGAGACCCAGCAAGTGATCCTAAGTGGATGAGGAAAGTTTTTCCTCCCCTACAAGAGTTAGTGCTCAGTGATGGTGCTCAGGCTAAGCTACCCCAGGAGGCACCACTCTGGCATGTGGATTATTTTGAGCTGAAGACAATAAGGACTCAGAGAACTCAGGAAGAATATTTGAATTTCCCCTCCCAAACTGCCTAAAGAATTTAAAACAAAAGATCTGTGTCAGGAAGGAGTTATCATGATGGCTGTAAAGATAATGTAGGATAGAGGTTACAATAGGAAAGGCACCAAGCCCCTTTTATCAAAAACTCTATATCTCCCTGACCACATTATCTATAGATGACCCTGAGAAGAGTTGTCAGATAAACATTTGCATTTCTATCTCCATGTGAGTTGTCTTCTTGCCCTCTGAGGTCCCAGACCATTACCCACCCCCAACACCTTCCTAGCCTTTAGCTACAATACTTAAGTGGGTAGCTTAGACAGATGGTCGAGTTGCTTATTTCTGTGTTTCTCCAATGTATACATGTTATTAAACTTGGTATTATTTTCTTCTACTAACCTGTCTTGTTAATTATTTGGCCAGCCATAAGAACCTGAAGGAAAAGGGCAGAGGGAGATTCTCCCTCTCCCCCGACAGTTTTGGCACGCAACGTGGGGCCACACTGGCTGGCAAGTTGCCTTCTCTGGCTGGAAGAACTGCCTTCTCCTTGCACTACTGCAGATGATGAGCTATGGGAACGCCTGACGAAAGCTGGAAAAGGTGAGACTTCTTACCACGTCAGCCTCCCGGAATCTGTATCTGCAGAGGCCAGTGGAAGAAATTTTTCTCTTTCTAAATTTAGATTGGCAGGAGAAAATATTTGGGAAACTAGTTTCTTGTGCTTTTAGCGACTCTGGTAAATTTGGTAGAGTACTCTTGGTTTTGATCTTGATCCTTTTTCCTCCCAGAGATAGTCTCTGTTTTTCTCTTTTGTCTCTGTCTTTCATGTCGTGTGTCATAAGAAGGAAATACCATAGGGTAGGACACAGGCATAGGCCCTATAAGCCTGCTGTCTGGGCCTGCCTGACAAACTGGTGAGTTTGTGGGTCTCACCAGACTGGCGTCTATTTAGACAAACTTTGCTGTGAGTTAATATGCACATGAAGTGAAGGCCATTGCCAAGGGCATCTTGGAAGCCAAAAAGGCTGCAAATTTGGTGGGCATGGGTCGAGCATTTAAGAGCCATTAGGGCACTCCCCACTTTCAGAAGACTCCCTTGACAGGATAAGTTGGGTCACGGAACAGGGTAGATGACACAAGTCCCCGCCAACTGCAAGAAAATGTCCGTGCAAGGACGAGGTTCTCTGTAAAGCACACAGTCCCCAACCCTGAGCCCCCCACCCCCAGGTACTATTCTGGCTCAAAGAGACCTAAGGCATGGCTAAAGCTGTCATTGTGCACATAAGAAAAAAACCAGATGAGGTTTTTCCTTCTGTCTTGTTCTGTGTCCTGAGAACTTGGCTTTGTGACCAGTGAGAATATTCTCCTTGGTCTCCACCATATGGAAGGTGCATTTACCAGGGAGCCCCTTGGTGGCCAGTTGAGTAGCCTGGGGTTCCAAATTGTCTTTTTGTCCGGCTGTGCCAACCTCTCAGGGGAGTTTGTCATAAAGGGCCCAGTCCATAAGGGCTTTTGTCATCTTAACCTTTGTTGCTTGTTAGTGCTGGAAAAATCCCATTCCAGTATCGCCTGTCTGGTGTCACAGATTAGCGGGTCTGTGACTGGAGGCGTCCCACACTATTGTGGGAAACCGGAGACACCGTTTTCACTACACCATCCTTACCGCCTGTGCAACGAAGGTCTTTACTTTCTCTGAATATCTTTGGGAGTGAATTCTGTGGATCATGGGGGCTACATCATCGGCACCCTCACCAGAAACGCCTCTTGCATCCATGGTAAAGATTTATCCTAAGAGTGGAAAGTTACCTCCGGGTCTTTCCTTATAAAAGCTTATTGGATTGAGTCACTATTGGAATAAATATACAAATGAAGATCCTACTCTTCAATGGCCAGATGATGGATCCTTTGAATTGGAAAAACTTCTATATTTGAAAAATATTTTAGAGAGCTCTCATCCCAAGCAGCTGCCTTATTGATATTTATGGGAAGATCAAATTGAAAAGAAAACCCAGAAAAATATAACGGCTAGGCTTAGGGAATATCTTAACAAAATGAAAGAACAAAAGTCGGAGTTAGAACAAAGATTGAAAAGCAAATTTACTGAAAATTCCCTTTCTCCTCCCTCCTACACTCCCTTATATCCCCAACTCTCTGTCCCTGACTCCTCAGAAGATCTTTTGGATCTCTGGGCCCCTTGTCCAAACCCTCCTCCTCAAGACTTAGCTCCTCAGCCTCCTCCTCAGCCTGTTTCCTTAGGTCTCAGAACTCCAACATCTCCGAAGGGCATTCCGCTGCCTGTTTTAACTTCTCTCACTGTTGAAGACTTACAGGGGGCGCTTAAGCCTGACCTCCAGGATAGGGGCATACAGATTACTTCTGTAAATGCTGAAAACCAAGAAGTAAATTTAGTAGAAACACCCAGGAAGGGCAAGAAGTTTCATTTTGCTGTGTCTTACAACTCCTCCTACTTTCCAGGGCTCTGTAATCAGGCTCTGTCAGCTTCAGACATTCCTATGCAGTGTCCTTTGCGGATGTATCCTGGACCTCCACTGCAGAGAATTCATGTCCCCTGGACAGCAGCTGATCTATTAAATTATAATACTCTCCTGCCTCCATTGTCAGAAGACCCTACTAAATTTAGAGAGGAATTAGAAAGATTAGTGGCTATTCATAACCCCACCCACAGAGACCTTGACTGGCTGCTAAGGGGCATTCTTCCAGCCCATGACTACGCTGTAGTTATCAGACAGGCCAGACGACCCCCTGGAGAAAACCCCCCTCAAAGAGGAAATAGATGGCCAGACCCTCTCCCAGGCCATCCTGCAGATGACCAGGAAGTGGCACAGCTAAAGGCTGATATTCAAGGTTTAATAGGAGCGATTCTAGAGGCATTTCCTCCTAAAGTTAATTCGTCAAAAATTGAATTATGCACTCAGAATGAGGGGGAACATCCTAAAGCTTTTGTTGAAAGGTTTATTCAGACTTTCCAAAGACACACTGCTTTGAATCCGGAAGCCCCAGAGCATAGGAATCTCCTAATTTCTGCTTTAGTTGGAAATTTTCTCCCTGATATAAAGAAACAAATTCAAAACAGTGTGGTTGGTTGGGCAGGGCAACCATTAAGTGTAATAATGGAGGCTGCTACACAATTCTTTGAAAATCGTCAGCAAGAAAGCAAAAGGAAAAGAGAAATAAGACAACCCTTCTTGCTTTGCAAATTGAATCTTTTGGAAAGCAAAAATTCAAACCTGAAAGTAAACTAAAGCCCACTCAAGGTCTCCCTATCTGCCTTCGGATGACAATTGTAGGTATTGCAAGAAACCAGGTCATTGGAAAAGGGCATGTCTCGCTCTTAAGAGAAGGGAAAGTTTAAAAAATGTTCCCGCTTGGCCCCAGCACCCCCAAAAGGCACATTTTTCTCCACCTGAGGGGCACTTCTCCCTCAAATGATGGGGTCAGTCGATCCTCAGTCACACCCCTGAGCCTACAGTTAAACTTAAAATAGAGGATCAGGAACTGGATTTCCTAATTGACATTGGTGCGACATTCGTTCGAAGGATATATCTCTACCTGTTACCTCTGATTCTATTCAAGCTGTTGGAGTCTCTGGACAGCCTATTTCACTGCCCATATCTAAGCCCACTCCAATATCTTTAGGCCCCCTTAACACACATCATGCCTTTTTAGTCTCTGACTGTTCACCAGCAAACCTCTTTGGCAGAGATTTGTTATGTAAATTCAATGCCACTGTAAATTGTAGTGAAAAAGGTGTTTTTATCTCCTTGCCTTCTGACCAAGCCCCAATCTCCTACTTTCCATGATGGAAACTCGTCCTGATTTAAATCTTTCTGGGGAGGATGAGTCTTTAAAAAATGTCTCAATCAGTCTCTGGGCTACACATGCAAATGAGGTAGGATTGTTGCTTAGTGCTCAACCCATGCACGTTTCTTTGAAAAAAAATAAACCATTCCATCAGTAGCCCAATACCCGCTCTCCAGAGATGCCGAGCGACGAATTGAACACATAATAGTCACCCTGTTGCAACAGGGTGTACTAGTTTTTACTTCCTCGCCCTGTAACACTCCAATCTTGCCAGTAAAAAAGGAAGGCAAATTTGACTCAGACGGGAACCAAATCTACAGATTTGTACAAGACCTCAGAGCCATAAACTCGTTTGTAATTTCTCAGCATCCTGTGTTCCCTAATCCAGCTGTCATCCTTACCTCAATACCTGCTGATGCAGTCTGGTTTACAGTAGTTGACCTCTGCTCAGCTTTCTTTTCAATCCCATTGCACCCTGACTCACAATTTCTTTTTGCATTTACATTTAAGGGAAGACAATTAACATGGACTCGAATACCTCAAGGATATTGTGAGCCCCCCTCAATATTTTCCCAGGTCCTTAAAGCTGACTTGGATTCTGTAGTCTTTACTCAAGGCTCCACTCTTATTCAATATGTTGATGACCTTTTACTCTGTAATCCAACTAAGCAGGGGGCTCTTACAGATTGTTTCATTCTCCTGAAAGCCCTAGCTAAACGAGGCCATAAAGCCACCAGATCTAAACTTCAGTGGGTGCAAATGACTGTTACCTACTTAGGGCATGAGATATCTCAAGGCATTCAAAAGCTAACCCCCAAACGCCTTGAGTCAATTTTATCCATCCCTCTCCCCAAAATAAAGAAACAGCTACGTAAATTTCTAGGAGCTGCTGGTTACTGCCGCCAATGGATTCCTAATTTTGCAGCCCTTGCTAAACCTCTGTATTCTCTTCTCCCAGATATCGTCCCAGAGCCTATTTCCTGGCCCTCAGAGGCATTAATCTCCTTTGAGACTTTAAAAATAGCTTTGTCCACGCCTCCGGCTCTTGGCTTACCTAATTTTGACAAGCCTTTTCATCTATACTATCATGAAAATAATGGAATTGCTGCAGGCATTCTAGGGCAATCTTTTGCCTCTCAAATACGTCCTATAGCATATTTCTCATGCCAACTAGACCCTGTGGCATCAGGCATGCCCCCATGCTTACGTGCAGTGGCAGCAGCTGGCACCCTGATTGATAAAGCCAGTACTCTTACATTAGGCTCTCCCATTCACCTCTATGTCCCACATTCTGTGTCAGCTATTTTGCAAGTTCATAGGACACAACACCTCTCTACATGGCGACATTCCACCTATGAACAGGCTCTTTTAACTAACCCTTCCATCATCTTACATTGTTGCAACACTTTAAATCCAGCTACTTTACTGCCCCTTCCTGATGATAGAAAGCCCCACTCCATTCCACATGATTGCCTTGCAACTATAGAAATGGTCTCGAAGCCACGAGAGGATCTCTCAGACATCCCTTTAGACAATCCAGACTTACTTCTGTTTTGTGACGGCTCCTGTAAACGAAATTCCCGGGGAAGCATAATAACTGGTTATGCCATAGTTTCCCCACATGAAACTCTTGAATATTATTTTTTGCCCACCATAAAATCAGCCCAAGATGCTGAACTCATAGCTCTTACTAGGGCCTGCACATTAGCAAAAGGAAAAACTGCCACTATTTACACAGACTCCAAATATGCTTTTGGAGTCTGCCACGCTGTTGGCACAATTTGGAAATCTCGTTGATTCTTAACTTCTGCAGGAACTCCTATTGCTAATGGACACTTAATTGCAGCCTTATTACAAGCTATTCACCTTCCTTCTAAAATTGCCATTGTTCATTGTTCAGCCCATACTAAGGAGACTGATATCATATCTTTAGGGAATGACAGAGCTGACAGAGCTGCTAAACATGCAGCTCACTACGGACCCCCTTATCCGTTTTCCACCCAATTTTTAAACCTGCCTTTATCACTGACTGATGTTATTAACTATCAGGCAAATGCCCCACAATCTGAAAAAGACAATTGGGTACAAAAGGGTGCCAAACAATTATCAGATGGATTATACATTGGGCCAAATGGACTTCCAGTAGCTCCCTTTCTTTTGACTTTTTTGCTTGCACTTATCTCCCACCAAATGGGACATATGTGCAAACGGGGGATAGTTAAGTAACTAAAAGACAATTGGTTTTGCCCTGGCATCCATAAAATTTCTGACCAAATTACCTCCCAGTGCATAACTTGCAAATCTTACCAAGTTTCTGGGAGAAATCGGTGTGCTCCAGGAAGTCCACCTAGGCCCACGCCGCCCTTTGCGGCACTCCAAATGGATTTTATAGACTTGCCCTCAGCTTTAGGTTACTCTCAGTGTTTGGTTATTGTCTTCATGTTTAATGGATGGACTGAATGTTATCCAACCAGACATGCAGATGCCACAACAGTGGTAAAGAAATTAATAACTGAAGTTATTCCTTGCTTTGGCCTTCCTTTATGGATTGAATCAGACCAAGGAACTCATTTTACAGCAGAGATAAACCACTTGCTTGCAAAAACTCTGGGGTACTCATTAAAATTTCATACCGCATATCACCCTCAGTCATCAGGACAAGTGGAACGTAAAAGTCTAGATATAAAAAGAACTCTAGGAAAAGTCTGTCAAGAAACTGGACTTAAATGGCCAGAAGCTCTGCCCTTGGCCCTTATGAAGATTCAAAATGCTCCAAATAGAAGACATGGATTGACTCCTTTTGAAATAGTTTTTGGATGTCCGATGCCTACTGGCATCTCTAAACCTTCAATTCCTGGATTAAGTGAATATTATGGGAACTTAAGTGAACAATTTGATGCTATGACTAGTTATATACAAAATTAACTAGTATACTTGAAGCATATCATCAATAGGTAAAAGAGGCATGGCCCCCACCTTCTGACAAGCCTTGCCATCCCTTTCGACCAGGATACCGGGTATGCATCAAGGTCTTTAGAAGAAAACATGCACTGTCACATCGCTGAGAAGGACCTTATGAAGTCTTGCTGACGACCTTCACTGCCATCAAAATACAGGAAAAATCTTCCTGGATCCTTGCAAGCCACGCCAAAATAGACCCAGAACATCGCTCTCAGGACAACTGGGAGATAATCCCCACAGGTGACCTTAAACTAAGGATTTCGAAGTCCAAAACCCAGGCCCCAGAAGCAGCCGACATCACGAAGAAGACAGGTTTTCTCAAGATCACGGATCAAGAAAACCTACTTTGACGCATTTTCTCCCCCTTGCTTTAAAACTCCCTATACATATACACACTCACACGCACACACAAACTATTAGTGGATATATATATATTTTTTTTAATCATTTATTAGAAAGCTAACTGGTGAGTGCTGGTCTCTGTCTCTCTTCCCCTCTCTAAGTCTCCGCTATGGGCTCTTCTCCAATCTGTGTCTTGCTTTTACTAACCCTCTCCTCTTCAACAAGTCGGGCACAGACCAAACACCACCTTATGCCTGTTTACCAAGCCCTAGACATGCTAACTAATCAATCTGACTGTTGGTTATGTCAACAGCTAGATAGCGCAAAAGAACCTGATCTAGTCTTTTTTCCTGCTGATGTGAACACCTGGTGGACTAAGTATGGAAAATGGATGAATGACAGAGTATGGTATCCACAACAAGGGAAACTTCACTCTGCTTCTTCTCCTGGTGAGTCACTTGGGCCCCAGAAAGACTCCTTAGAAGATCAAGGACTGTCCCTTGCCCAAGTACAAGCAATAAGTGAAAGTTTTTCCCTCTGCATTGAAAGTAAACATGGTGCTGGACCTTTCCTGGGTGACATACTGAGACAATATTGCAGTCAAACTCTGTGGTTTGATTCCGCAGGTGGCATCTTTAGAACTCTCAAGGGAAGTGTAAGTGACTCTATCACTACTCGCTCTGGCACTAACATTTGCCAAATCACCAAGTGCTCTGGATGGCTTATGAGCCACCCGTGTACAACTTGGGGTATCGCAGCTATCTGCATTGATAAGCTGCCCAATACCACAGACTATATATGGGTGGATCAAAAATCTGGACTCACCTGGTCAGGTGACAAGACCAGGCTTTATAGCTGCCAAAATCAGACTGATGGCCTAATGTACCAGCTATTCCACAATCTGTTCTGTTCTCGCAGACTGACAGGAGCTCATGGGAAATGGAGATGTTTAGGTAGTAACAGTGCAAGTGGCAAAGATCATGAGATAGTCCAGATCCTGGGAACTACAGACTCAATTCTAACCTTGTCTGTAAACTACACTGGTCTTTTCATTTTATGTGGCAACAAAGTATATAAAGGATTCCGACCTAATTGGTCAGGTCAATGTGGACTTGGATACCTGGCTCCTTCTGTCACCAAACACTCCAGCTTAAATGCCAGCCAAATTACAAACTTGGGTTTGTTTGTGTGGGAGATCAAGATTTGGCCACCCTGAAATATATCTTTTTACCTTGATTGTTTTCTCTGAGGGACATTTGACCTCCCCCACTAACTGCCTAAAGAATTTGACATGGTGGCTCCTTCCTGGAACAGATCTTCTATCATGATGGCTATACAGATAATGTAGGATAGAGGTTACAATAGCAAAGCCACCAAGCCTCTTTTATCAAAAAACTCTGTCTCTCCCTGACCACATTATCTATAGATGACCCCAAAAAGAATTGTCCTCCTGCCCTCTGAAGTCCCAGGTCACTACCCACCCCCAACATGCTCCTCGCCTTTAGCTGCAATACTTAAGCAAGCAGCTTAGACAGAGGGACAAGTTGCTCATTTCTGAGTTTCTCCCATGTATACATGTTATTAAACTTGGTATTATTTTCTCCTGCTAACCTGTCTTGTTGATTATTTGGCCAGCCATAAGAACCTTAAGGAAAAGGGGAGAGGGAGATTCTCCTTCTCTCCCGACATCAGAAAGCACTAGTCGAAATGAGAAAGGGAGGGGGGCACAAAACTAGGCTTTAAGTCCAGCAACTTCGGTGTCCAAAAGATAACAGAGAAATAGAATTTAACAAAACCTTATAATATAAAAATGTTGCAGGAGTGGAGTAAATAGGAGGAGGAAGGAGGAAAGAGAGAGGAGGGTGGTGATGGTGCTCAGGGCAAGCTACCCCAGGAGGCACCACTCTGCGAGCTGAAGACAATAAGGACTCAGAGAACTCAGGAAGAATATTTGAGTTTCCCCTAGCAAACTACCTAAAGAATTTAAAACAAAAGACCTGTTTCAGGAAGGAGTTATTATCATGATGGTTGTAAAGATAATGCAGGATAGAGGTTACAATAGGAAAGGCACCAAGCCTCTTTTATCAAAAACTCTGTCTCTCCCTGACCACCTTATCTATAGATGACCCTGAAAAGAATTGTCTTCCTGGCCTCTGAAGTCCCAACCACTACCCACCCCCAACACGCTCCTCGCCTTTAGCTGCAATGCTTAAGCAAGCAGCTTAGACAGAAGGACGAGTTGCTCATTTCTGAGTTTCACCCATGTATACATGTTATTAAACTTGGTATTATTTTCTCCTGCTAACCTGTCTTGTTGATTATTTGGCCAGCCATAAGAACCTTAAGGAAAAGGGCAGAGGGAGATTCTCCCTCTCCCCCAACAGTTTTGGCACCCAACGTGGGGCCACACTGGCTGGCAAGTTGCCTTCTCTGGCTGGAAGAACTGCCTTCTCCTTGGGCTTCTGCAGATGATGAGATACGGGGACGCCTGACGAAAGCCGGCAAAAGGTAAGAGTTCTTACCACGTCAGCCTCCCGGAATCTCTATCTGTGGAGTCCGGTGGAAGGAAGTGGTGAGAATTTTTTTCTCTTTCTAAATTTAGACTGGCAGGAGAAAATATTTGGGAAACTAGTTTCTTGTGCTTTTAGTGACTCTGGTCAATTTGGTAGAGTTCTCTTGGTTTTGATATTGAGCCCTTTTCCTCCCAGATAGTCTCTGTCTTGTTCTGTGTCCTGACAAAACTTAGCTTTGTGACCAGTGAGAATATTCTCCTTGGTCTCCACCATACGGAAGGTGCATTTACCAGGGTGCCCCTTGGTGGCCAGTCAAGTAGACTGGGGTTCTGAACTGTCTCTTTATCCGGCTGTGCCAAGCTCTCAGGAGAGTTTGTCATAGAGGGCCCAGTCCATAAGGGCTTTTGTCGTCTTAACCTTCATTGCTTGTTAGTTCTGGAAAAATCCCATTCCAGTATCGCCTGCATGGTGTCACAGATTAGCGGGTCTGTGACTGGAGGCGTCCCACACTATTGTGGGAGACCGGAGACACCATTTTCACTACACCATCCTTACCGCCTGTGCAACAAAGGTCTTTACTTTCTCTGAATATCTTTGGGAGTGAATTCTGTGGATCATGGGGGCTACATCATCTGCGCCCTCACCACGGACGCCTCTTGCGTCCACGGTAAAGATTTACTCTAAGCATAGAAAGTTACCTCTGGGTCTTTCCTTAAAAAGGCTTATTGGATCGAGTCACTATTGGAATAAATATACAAATGAAGGTCCTACTCGTCAATGGCCAGACAACGGATCCTTTGAATTGGCAAAACTTCTAAATTGGGGGAAAAAAATGTTTTGAGAGCTACCACATAATTATTTATTTGGTACCTAAGAAAAGGACAGAAAAAGGAAAGGAAAAATTTGACTAGCCTTAAACCCTTGACTCAGATTACAATTCAATTGAGAACTTGTAAAAGTGTAAGTGTTGATAAGATTATAAAGGTTGGAATGTTTGAGCTAATTTTATATAAAGAGGTTACATCAACTTTGCCTGAGTATGTTTTAAAATGGCTGACTGGGAATGCTTTCCTTGTCCAAAATTAGAAGACCAAGACCTATTGATTAAAATCTTAATGATAACTATGTTTAAAGGTATAAGAAGTGATGAAATCTACATGAAATTTTGTAGAAAAAAAACTGATGTTATTTCTATTACAGAACTTGTTAAGAAAAATAGTAATTTAAATGATGACTAATTTTATCTGAAGTCTTATGAAGTCTTGTAGTCATTCTAAATAATTATTGGGAATACGTAACTAAATAGTTGTGAAAAAGATGAATGTTGGATGAACTTTAAACAATAATTATGTGTTATGGTGGTTACAGCTTCCAAACTCTTTTTGGTAACTTAAAACTTTAGAGTTTTGCTAAATTTTATGATAAAAATTCAATTGAGTATCTAGATCATTTCCAAATAACATAAGATGTTAGACATTGATTGCTAAATGTATGTTTGTCTACTTTTGGCTTTTCATTATCGGAAAACTAAAAGGTGTTTTGGGTCTATTGATAAACATGTGCTTTATTAAAAGATTGTATTATAAAGTAACATGTTTCCAGAAATTATGAAGTGTTTATAAATTTTCCAAGCCACAAGATACTAATGTAAAAGAACGTTTATAATTGTTTACTTAGTTTTTACTTACAAACTAAGGTTTCTAAAGGTTAAAATTTCTAATTAGTATATGTGATTGAAGCTACTAAAAATTTAGAAAAATATATCTGGGTACAGGGAAAATAAAATATATAAAAAAGATACAAATAATGAAAATATTTTGTTTGATTGATTAAGAAAGATAAATTTGTCCTCAAGTACTAGGAGGGAAAAGGAAGACATGGGACAAATTCTGAATGTAAAAAGGAAGTTAAAGAAAGTTTGTGGAAGAGGAATTCTGGAAAAGGAGTTTTTCATGGTCAACTTGGCTAAGATTGAAATGAATTTATTTAAGTAAATGTGTTTTAATATCAGAAGTAAGCTGGTGCAAAATTAAAATTTGGTCTTCCGTCTCTTTAAAGGATAATTTTCTTGAACCTCGTAAAGAGGTTATAAAAGATTTTTCTCTACCTCCGGATAAGTCTACCTAAAAGACCAGAAAAAAAAAAAAACTGTTAAAATAATTTCCTGTGTTCAAAAGACTGAGGTCTCTCTATTAAGGCTTTTTGGACTGTTAATGCTCTGCTTGCTTTAAATTTTTATATTTTTGACAAGCTCCCCAAAATTCATACCTTAAATAAAGTCTTTTTTTTACTTTTTTTTTTCTTTGAGAATTTTCAAAGGGCCCTGGAACTTCTCAAAGAAATCTGCTCTCTTCCTATAAGGAGAAAGATACTAAACTTATTAGGCTTATTCAGTATGTTAAATTACATGGAAAGCATTGTCAGACAAGTGATGATAAGCCTGCTTACGTGAAAATTGTATAACATTACTGAAATTCTGATGTGTCCTGGTTATCAGTCATAATTCTGGTTATTATTATTTTAAAGTGTTGTATGTCACAAAATTAACCAAATTTCTTTGTCAATTGCCATTTTGAGGTCTTGTTTACAGACTTATTTCTTGGCTCTAATGCTTTTGCAAAATATGTTTCAACTTCAAAAATATTCATAGAAAGGACTCTGACATTTACACTGGAACACAGGTTTCTGACAAACTTTCTGATCATAAAAGTGAACTTGGTAAAAAGAATTACAGAAATCCGATGGAGAAACTGATAACTTCATGAAGCTGCTAACAAAAAGTGGGATCAAGAATGGATTATACAGGGGCCGGCTCCGTGGCTTAGCGGTTAAGTGTGCGCGCTCTGATGCTGGCGGCCCGGGTTCGGATCCCGGGCACGCCCCAAGGCACCACTTCTCCGTCCAACGCGAGGCCGAGTCCCATGTACAGCAACTAGAAGGATGTGAACCTATGACATACAACTATCTACTGGGGCTTTGGGGGGAAAAAAATGAATAAATAAAATCTTTAAAAAAAAAAAAAAGAATGGATTATACAGGACTGAATGAACTGATAAGGATGATTATAATTGTTATGATTTTTCATTTGAAGTATTGCTGAATTTTTAATGTTTTCTTTTTTCAGATTTAAGGAAAACTTTTTCTCTTTTCTCCTGAGCTAGCTAGGACTTATAACAATTTGGTAAATGATACTTTTGTAAGTAAAATTAAAATATTTATCTTTTTCTCTCTACCTCATCCCTCCAGGATTTGGAAACTCTTAGTGAGTGAGTATTGTTGTTTTCATGGCAATATAGTTATTTGCATAAGTTCAATAAGAATCTGTTCTCCTTATAACAGGACACAATTGGAAACACTGGTTATATTACCAAGGGTGTGACTGGAACATCATATTTGCGATATAACTGTACAGCTTTTGAGGAATGAAGATTGGACTTTATGGAATAAAGCCACATGGAAATATTGGCCTGGTACCTTATGTTCCAAGCAGCACTTACCAGGATAAGTAAAGAATGTCACTTATATGGCAGGTACAGGGAACCTCGAAATATTTTGGGGGAACCTCAGAAGAGGAGTTCACCCAAATCTGTAGGTATTACAGGCAAAGTCTGATGACAAAATCTTTGGCTTAGCTTTCCTGGCCTTGAGAGGCCTTTGAATTTCACTGTGAGATTGCTTATAAAAAGTTCCAGCAAAGCAGATTTAAAAGCGCGTATGTGATCAATTGCTATTCTTGCTGTACTTATGTAAATAATTTGGCCAACTCTATTAGAACTAGATTTATTTTGCAAACTAGTTAGTTTTAATTTGGCTATCTTAATAAAAATGAGGGTGATTTTATAGAGAAAAATTATATTTCAGTAAAAACTATAGTATACATTTGTGGATATTAGATCCTAGTATTGTTGTCTTGTGAGGTTTTTGTTTTATATCTGTTGACTGGACTTGACCCTGATTTCTTCTAGTCTCGTAAAATATCTGGCTACAGATCTCCAAACCAATGTTTTTCATTTTTTTCCATCATTTTCATTTGGAATCACTGAGAACTAAACCTGCCCTTTATTCTGAAGCCTTACAAACTGAAGCCGATGGACTTGATATAAACTGGAGAGATTACCTGATGACATCATCAGGGACATTTAAACTGCAAAAGATGCTTTGAGGCTGACATCTAAAAATCTTCTTAACTGGCTGTCCTCTAAACTCAGAAACTGGTTTACAACTTGCTCCAACCATTAACTTTATTTTTCTTTTGTTTACATAGAAATGCTTCTATTAAATATTTGATTGCTTGCTTCCACAATATAGGCATAACCTTGAGATTCCATCTGCATCACCACCTTCTAAATTGAACTTAATTGAACTGATCTAGTATCAGGAGTAAGAAATATGTTCAGTCATATGAAACATCTACCAACTCAGCTTCTGGACTATGAAACTTCTTTAAGTTTCAAAAGTATTGTGAAACTTCTAGGGAAGTTTCAGAGGAGGGAACTGATGGTGCTCAGGGCAAGCTACCCCAGGAGGTACCACTCTGCAAGCTTAAGACAATAAGGACTCAGAGAACTCAGGAAGAATATTTGAGTTTCCCCTCCCAAACTGCCTAAAGAATTTAAAACAAAAGATCTGTTTAAGGAAGGAGTTATTATCATGATGGTTGTAAAGATAATGCAGGATAGAGGTTACAATAGGAAAGGCACCAAGCCTCTTTTATCAAAAACTCTGTCTCTCCCTGACCACCTTATCTATAGATGACCCTGAAAAGAATTGTCTTCCTGGCCTCTGAAGTCCCAGACCACTACCCACCCCCAACACGCTCCTCGCCTTTAGCTGCAATACTTAAGCAAGCAGCTTAGACAGAGGGACGAGTTGCTCATTTCTGAGTTTCTCCCATGTATACATGTTATTAAATTTGATATTATTTTCTCTTGCTAACCTGTCTTGTTGATTATTTGGCCAGCCATAAGAACCTTAAGGAAAAGGGCAGAGGGAGATTCTCCTTCTCCCCCGACAGTGGTAAAGGAGTAAAACTCCAAGCAAGCCTAATATAATAGTACCTGATTTGCAAAATAATGTAACATGCATTGTCACCTACTATTTCTCTCATTTTAATTTGATGGTGGTGAATAAAAGAAACTTATAGTGGCTACTTCAAGGCCTCTCCATGACTTCTGGATTAAAATAATCATTTTCCTTTTAGTCTGATCCCTTTTGATATATATGCAGTCAAATACAAGTTTCCAATTCTCTTTCTGGATCTTTGCAATGCATGAAGTGAGCCTTCTAACTCCGCAGACTCTGCTACTTTTCTTGAGTGATGTTATAAATCCTGTGAATATTTGCTGGGTTGAAACCAAAAACATGTTCAATTGCAGAACTTGGAAATTTTCATTTCCACAAACCTTCTCACCCAAATCACTGAGACTGGCAAAATGCCATTGATGATTAAACAGCTAGTAACTATGGGGGATTAGAATTTTTGAACTCACAATATGTCTCAGCCTGAATGACATTTTGACCCCCTCCCCCACTAACTGACCAAAGGAGTTTGGAATGGGAGGCCTGCTGCAGAAAAGACCATTACTATAGACCTCTCCGTGTACCTGGGTGGGTCCTGCTAAACCCATTCTTAGTTCTAGTTACCCTTTATGAGAGATATTTACATTTTTAAAGAAAATCTCCATTTGTAAATGTATCTTCTTCCCTGCACCAGAAAGAAGGGGGGATGGCCTTACCTAGAAACTTATCAGAATGGAAGGCAAGGACTTAAATCTGCAGGATAAACTTACTCATTGTTAACTGCGCTGTTTGGGCAATATGCTATCTGACTCCCACTAGGTTCCTATAGATGACATCTCCCTGGAGCCTGGGTTACCATGGTAATGGGTATTTAAGCTATTTTTTTCAGGAACTGAGCTCCTTGTCCACTTCAGGCTGGACTGAGACCACCAACCCTTCAACTGGGCCCTTTTGATGGTAAGAGGCTGGAACTCCACCCTCAGGGCATGCTAATGATGCCATTCTGTGAGGATGCGTCCTAAGAAGAAACATGAAGACTGACTATGCTTGCGCAGATCATCAATTACCTTATCTCTCCTCACCTCCAATTATTTCAGACCACCCTGCCCCCTTCCTCATAAATACTCCTGAGTCCTTATTTTTGGGGAGGCAGATTTGAGACTTGTTCTCCCATTTTCCTCACTTGGTTGCCTTGTGATTAAACCCTCTCTCTCTGCAATCTCGTCATCTCGGTGATTGGCTTTCTGGCCAGCGGGCAAAAACGGAACTGCTGCGGTAACATCACCACCTTCCATATTGCAATTTCTTTCGTTTTGTGTCTGGAAGGAGCTACTGATATTCTCTCTTACCTATACTCTTTCCTGCCCAGAGTGAGGGCAGATAAAAGCAAGTAAGTGAGGCAGTGATTCCAATAACAAACATTCTCATGTCAACAAATTCTATTGAAACTTTTTTTCGACTTTTTTACTAGTTGTACTTTGGCTAAAAGGTCCACTCTATAAACTCACTCTAGAGTTATATCTAATAATATTAAGGTCACTTATTTTCCCTTTCAAAAAATAACCCCTCAAAAAAGCTTCTTATTACACTGAACTTAACATCAAACAAAATTTATATTTTAAAGTGATGTTACAACAATTTTTTTGAAGAAATAATCCTCCCTGATATTTTTGTAACATAGTAATCAATATTAAAATTTGCTCTAACACATAAAACTCTGTAAAATGTTCTCCAGTAAATCAAATAGCTGAATTTTATCTGAGGCCAAGAGAACTTCCTGCCAGTTTATTTTTACGCTTTGGAGTTTTGGTGTAAAAGGTCCTCTGATTATTTATCATGGTGGCATATCAGGGCTATTTCACCTCAGGAATCATTCCAGTGACTATTTGAAAGCCTGTAGTTGCTGAAGTAATTTTGCTTCAATGACTTTAGAGTGGAATATTTTGTTTCTACAGAGAAGATACCAGAAATAGAGAAGAAAGACAGACCCTAAAGCTTTATCCTAATGATTAGCAAATATAACCCGTCTCCTTACCACTCACCGTCTCTTCGGAAACAATTCACTCTTCACTTTACTTTTGCTAGTAACCTCAGAATCTACATTATTTAAGTAAACTTGAATATAAGAGTTAATTGGTTTATTAGCTGTCACATAAAGTTTGGTTGCTCTAATAACATTTACTTATTTGTACCTGTAACAACTCAATTAGATTGCCGGGAAAGTCCTTATGAACAGAAATTTAACATGTACAAATTCATAAAGTTTGACAGCTGAGAAATCATCACCACAATCAGAAGAGTGAACATTTCCATCACCTCTAAAATCTGCTTCATGTCTTTTTGTTATCCCTTTTTCACCTTCTCTCACATCCACTCCCTAAGCAACAACTGATGTGCTTCCTGTCATTACAAGTTAGTCTGAATTTTCTGGAGTTTCATATAAATGGAATAATAGAATGTATGTTCTTTCTTTATTGTCTTGCTTCTTTCATTCAGCATATTTATTTCTATATCAATCAATATTTTGTATACAATCATGTGTCACAACGACAGGGACAGCTTCTGAGAATTGCATCATTAGGCAATTTAGTAGTTGTGTGGATGTCATAGAATGTACATACACAAACCTATATGTTATAGTCTACTACACACCTAGGCTATGTGGTTCTAAGTTTATGGGACCACCATCATACATGTGGTCCATCGTCAATTAAAACTTCATTATGTGCCACATGACTGCATTGATAGTTCATTCATCATTATTGCTGAATAGTATTCAATCCTATAAATACACCCCAATTTGTTTATTCATTCATCCATTGATAGATATTTGAGTTGTTTCCAGTTTTGGACTATTACAGACAAAGGTGCTATGAACATTCATGTGCATGCCTTTGTATGACCAGACATTTCATTTTTCCCTTGGGTAAATATCTAGTAGTGGAATGTCTGGATTACATGGTATGTGTATATTTAAATTTTTAAGAAACTGTCAAACTTTTCCAAAGTGGTTGTGCCATTTTACATTTCCACTAGCATTGTTTTGGAGTTACAGTTCCTGCATATCCTTGACAACACTTGAGATGATCAGTCTTTTTCAATTTTACCTATTCTAATAGGTTTGCATTTGTATCTCATTGTGGATTAATTTCCCTTTCCATTATACCTAATGATGTTGAACATCTTTTTATGTGCTTACTTACCATTCCTATATTTTCACTGATGAAGTATCTATTCAAATATTTTTCTAAAGTTTATTAAGTTGTTTGTGTGTTTTTTTGAGTTTTGAGACTTCTATATATATTCTGGATCCAAGTCCTTTATCAGATATATGATTTGTAAAGATCTTCTCCTAGTCTATGGCTTGTATTTTAATTCTCTTAATAGTGTCTTTCAAAGAGCAGACGTTTTAAATTTTAATGAAGTCAAATTTATCAATTTATTCTTTTATAGATTATGCTTTTTGTGTGGTATATAAAATCTTTGCATAAGTCAAGGTCACAAAGATTTTCCTCTATGTTTTCTTCTAGATGTTCTATAGTTTTAGGCTTTCCATTTAGGTGTGTGATCTGAACAATTTTTATATATAGTGTAAGGATGGACCAAAGTTCATATTTGCATAAAGATATCAATTCGTTCCATCACCACTTGTTTACAAAACTGTTTTATCCACTCAATTGCCTTTGAACTTTTGTAAAAATAAGTTGTCTTTCTATATGTGGATTTATTTGTGTATTATATCTTATGTTCAATGGGTCAATTTCTCTGTCTTTAGGCTAATACAACACTGTTTTGATTACTGTAGCTTTATAATAATTCTTGAAATTAGGTAGAGTTAGCCTTACAACTTTGTTCTTCTTGAAAACTGATTTGGCCATTCTAGCACTCTTGCATTTCCATATGAAATGTAAAATAATCTTGTCAATTTCTGAAAAAAAATAATATGCTGGGATTTTGATTGGGATTGCATTGAATTTGTAGATGAATTTAAAGAGAAATGATATCTTAACTATGCTGAGTCTTCTAACTAATGAATAAAATATCTCTCTCAGTTTGTTTAGGTCTTATTAAATTTCTTTTCGCAATGTTTTATACTTTTCAGCGTATATGTTTTTCACATCTTTTGTCATATTTACTCCTAAGTATTTCATATTTTTGATGATGTTATAAATGGCATTGTTTTTAATTTCACTTTCCAATTTTTCATTGTTAGTATACAGAAATACAATTGAATGTTGCATATTGATCTTATGTGTTGTGACCTTGCTAAACTCACATGTTAGTATTAGGGACTTTTTTGTATATTCCATTAGATTTTCTAAATAGATGATCATATTGTCTGGTAAAGAAGAAAATTTTACTTCATCCTTCCAAATCTAGGTTCCTTTCATTTATAATTCTTGCCTTATTTCACTGGCTAGAAACTCCAAATTAATACTGAATAGAAGTCAAAAGAGAAAATCTTCCTGTATTGTTCCTGGTCTTAGAGGGAAGCATGCTGTCTTCCATGGTCAAGTATGATGTTAGTTGCATGTTTTGTGTAGAGGTTGTATATCAAGTTGGGGAAGTTCCCTTCTGTTGCTAGTATGCTGAGGATTTTCATGAACAATGGATGATGGATTTTGCCATATTTTTTCCAGTGACTATGGAGATGATCATATGGTGTTCTTCTTTAATTTATTAATATGGAGAAATACTTTGATTGAATTTTTTTTAATTTTTTGTTTATTGCAGTAACATTGGTTTATAACATTGTATAAATTTCAGGTGTACATCATTATACTTCTATTTATGCATAGATTACATCATGTTCACCACCCAAATACTAATTACAACCCAACACCACACACATGTGCTGAATTATCCCTTTCGCCCTCCTCCCTCCCCCCTTCCCCTCTGGTAACCACCGATCCAATCTCTGTCCCTATGTGTTTGTTTATTGTTGTTATTATCTACCACTTAAAGTAGGAAATCATACGGTATTTGACCTTCTCCCTCTGACTTATTTCACTTTGCATAATACCTTCAATGTCCATCCATGTTGTCACAAATGGCTGGATTTCATCATTTCTTATGGCTGAGTAGTATTCCATTGTGTATATATACCACATCTTCTTTAACCATTCGTCCTTTGATGGGCACTCAGGTTGTTTCCAAGACTTGGCTATTGTGAATAACGCTGCAATGAACAAAGGGGTGCATGTATCTTTATGCATTGGTGTTTTCAAGTTCTTTGGATAAATACCCAGCAGTGGAATAGCTGGATCATATGGTAGCTCTACCCTTGATTTTTTGAGGAATCATCATACTGTTTTCCATAGTGGCTGCACCAGTTTGCACTCCCACCAGCAGTGTATGAGAGTTCCCTTCTCTCCACATCCTCTCCAACACATGTTGTTTCCTGTCTTGTTAATTATAGCCATTCTGACTGGTGTGAGGTGATATCTCATTGTAGTTTTGATTTGCATTTCCCTGATAGCTAGTGATTTTGAACATCTTTTCATGTGTCTGTTGGACATCTGTATATGTTCTTTGGAGAAATATCTGTTCAGGTCTTTTGCCCATTTTTGGATTGGGTTTTAGTTTTTTTGTTGTTGAGATGCATCAGTTCTTTGTATATTTTGGAAATTAAGCACTTATCAAATGTATGGTTTGCAAATATCTTCTCCCAATCATTAGGTTGTCTTTTCATTTTGTTGATGGTTTCCTTTGCTGGGCAGAAGCTTTTTAGTTTGATGTAGTCCCATTTGTTTATTTTTTAATTGTTTCTTTTGTCCGGTCAGACATGGTGCTTGAAAATATGTTGCTAAGACAGATGTCAAAGAGCTTACTGCCTATGTTTTCTTCTAAAATTTTCAGGTCTTACACTCAAGTCTTTAATCCATTTGGAGTTAATTTTTGTGTATGGTATAAGGTAAGGGTCTACACTCATTTTTTTGCATGTGGCTGTCCAGTTTTCCAAACAGCATTTGTTGAAGAGACTTTGTTGTCTCCATTATATGTTCTTGGCTCCCTTGTCAAAGATTAGCTGTCCATAGATGTGTGGGTTTATTTCTGGGCTTTCCATTCTATTCCATTGATCTGCATGTCTGTTTTTGTGCCAGTACCATGCTGTTTTGGTTACTATAGCTTTGTAGTATGTTTTGAAATCAGGGAGTGTGATACCTCCACCTTTGTTCTTTTTTCTCAGGATTCCTTTACTTATTCGGGGTCCTTTGTTGTTCCAAATAAATTTTAGGATTCTTTGTTCTATTTCTGTGAAAAATGTTGTTGGAACTTTGATAGGGATTGCATTGAATCTTTAGGTGGCTTTTGGAAGTACAGACATCTTAACTATATTAATTCTTCCAATCCAAGAGCACGGAATATCTTTCCATTTCTTTGTGTCTTCCTCAGTTTCTTTCAGCAATGTTTTATAGTTTTCGGTGTACAGATCTTTCACCTCTTTGGTTAAGTTTATTCCTAGGTACTTTATTCATTTTGTTGCAATTGTAAATGGGATGGTATTCTTAATTTCTCTTTCTGCTACTTCGTTGTTGGTGTATAGAAATGCAACTGATTTTTGTATGTTGAGTTTGTATCCTGCAACTTTACCATACTCGTTTATTACTTCTCAAAGTTTTCTGGTGGATTCTTTAAGGTTTTATATAAAAAATCATGTAATCTGCAAATAGTGACAGTTTCACATCTTCTTTTCCAATTTGGATCCCTTTTATTACTTTCTCTTGCCTGAATGCTCTGGCTAGGACGTCCAGTACTATGTTAAATAGGAGTGGTGACAGTGGGCATCCTTGTCTGGTTCCTGTTCTTAGAGGGATAGCTTTCAGTTTCTCAACATTGAGGATGATATTAGCTGTGGGCTTCTCATATATGGTCTTTATTATGTTGAGGTACTTTCATTCTAACCCCATTTTATTCAGAGTTTTTATCATAAATCCATGCTGTATCTTGTCAAATGCTTTCTCTGCACCTATCCAGATGATCATGTGATGTTTGTTCTTCATTTTATTAATGTGGTGTATAATGGTGATTGATTTGCAAATGTTAAACCATCCCTGCATAACTGGAAAAATCCCACTTGATCATGGTGTATAATCTGTTTAACGTATTGCTGTATGTGATTTGCTAGTATTTTGTTGAGGATATTTGCATCTATGTTCATCAGTGATATTGGCCTGTGTTTTTCTTTTTTTGCGTTGTCCTTGTATGGTTTTGGTATCAGGGTAATGTCAGCTTCGTAGAATGAGTTAGGGAGCTTCCCCTCTCCTCACTTTTTTGGAAGAGTTTGAGAAGGATAGGTATTAAGTCTTATTTGAATGTTTGGTCGAAGCCGTCTGTTCCTGGACTTTTATTTTTGTGGAAGTTTTTGATTACTGTTTCTATCTCCTTACTGGTCATTGCTCTATTCAAATTCTCTACTTCTTCTTGATCCAGTTTTGGAAGGTTGTATGATTCTAAGAATTTATCCATTTCTTCCAGATTGTCGAGTTGGTTGGCATATAGCTTTTCATAGTATTCTCTAATAATCTTTTGTATTTCTGAGGTGTCTGTTGTAATTTCTCCTCTTTCATTTCTGATTTTACTTATTTGTGCCTTCTCTCTTTTTTTCTTGGTGAGTCTAGCTAAAGGTTTGTCAATTTTGTTTATCTTTTGCAAGAACCAGCTCTTGGTTTTATTAATTTTTCTATTATTTTTGGTCTCTGTATCATTTATTTCTGCTCTGATTATTATTATTTCACTTCTTCTACTGATTTTGGGCTTTGTTTGTTCTTCTTTTTCCAGTTCCTTTAGGTGCATTGTTAGATTGTTTATTTGATATTTTTCTTGTTTGTTGAGATAGGCCTGTGTTGCTATAAACTTCCCTCTTAGAACCGCTTTTGCTGTATCCCATAAATTCTGGCATGTCGTATTTTCATTTTCATTTGTCTCCAGGTATTTTCTGATTTCTTCTTTGATTTCTTCGTTGACCCAGTCATTGTTCAGTACCATTTTGTTTAATCTCCACGTATTTGTGGCTTTTCTGATTTTCTTCCTATAGTTGATTTTTAGTGTCATACTGTTGTGGTCAGAAAAGATGCTTGGTATGATTTCAGTCTTCTTAAATTTATGGAGACTTGTTGTGTGTCCTAATATGTGATTAATTCTGGAGAATGTTCAATGTGCATTTGAAAAGAACGTGTATTCTTTGGTTTTTGGATGGAATGTTCTGTATATATCTACTAGGTCCATCTGTTCTAGTGTATCATGTAAGGCCAATGTTTCCTTATTAATCTTCTCTTTGGATGATCTATCCGTTGGTGTAAGTGGAGTGTTAAAGTCCCCTACTATTACTGTGTTACTGTCTATATCTGTTTTTTTGTCTGTTAATAATTGCTTTATATATTTAGCTGCACCTACATTGGGTGCGTAGATATTTACAAGTGTTATATCCTCTTGTTGGATTGTTCCCTTGATCATTATGTAATGCCCTTCTTTATCTCTTTCTACAGTTTTTGTTTTAAAGTCTATTTTTTCTAAGTACTGATACCCCAGCTTTCTTTTCATTGCCATTTGCGTGGAGTATCTTTTTCCGTCCCTTTACTTTCAGTTTATGAGTGTGTTTAGGTCTGAAGTGTGTCTCTTGTATGCAGCATATATATGGGTCTTGTTTTTTTATCCAATCAGCCACCTTCTGCCTTTTAATTGGAGCATTTAGTCCATTGAGATTTAAAGTAGCTATTGATAAGTATGTACTTACTGCCATTTTTTAACTTTTGTTTTTCTCTGTTTTAGTAGTCCTTTTCTGTTCCTTTCTTCTTCTATATGGAGTTGATGGTCTCTTTAGTTTGACCTCTGTCTGAAAGCTCTACTCTTTAACTCCCCTCGTCCCTCATTTTATGTTTTTCATATCATATCTAACCTCTTTTTTGTGCATTTTTATCCATTACCATCTTATCTTGGAAATAGATAAGTTTTCCTATTTGTGGTCTTCTCTTTTCCCCTTAAATCAGTCCCTTTAACATTTCTTGTAGCACTGGTTTCTTGGTGACAAACTCCTTTAATTTTTGTTTGTCTGGGAAATTTGATCTCTCCTTCCATTTTGAATGATAAGCTTCATGGGTAGCGTATTCTTGGCTTTAAGTTTTTTCCTTTAGCACTTTAAATATATCATGCCACTCTCTTCTAGCCTGTAAGGTTTCTGCTGAGAAGTCAGCTGATAACCTTATGGGGTTTCCTTTGTATGTAACTTGACTTTCTCTTGTAGCTTTTAGGATTCTCTCTTCATCTTTAATTCTGGGCATTTTGATTATCATGTGTCTTGGTGTGGGCCTCTTTGGGTTTATCTGGTTTTGGGTTCTCTGTGATTCCTGTACCTGGATGTCTGTTTCCTTCCATAGGTTAGGGAAGTTTTCATCTATTATTTCTTGAAATAGATTCTCTGCCCCTTTGTCTCGCTCTTCTCCATCCGGGACACCTGTAACACGGATGTTAGTGCGCTTGATGTTGCCCCAGAGGTCCCTTAGACTGTCCTCACTATTTTTAATTCTTTTCTCTCTTAATTGTTCAGCTTAGATAATTTCTTCTAGTCTTTTGTCCAGCTCACAGATCCATTCTTCTGTATCCTCTACTCTGCTTTTGAGTCCCTCTAGTGAATTTTTCATTTCCAGTATTGTATTCTTCATTTCTGATTGGTTCTTTTTTATATCTTCCATTTCTTTGTTGACATTCTCACTGAGTTCATCTATTCTTCTCCCCACATCAGTGAGCATCCTTAACACTCTTTGTTTGAAATCTCTGTCGAGTAGGTTGCTCATTTCTGTTTCACTTAGTTCCTTTTCTGGTGTTTTGTCCTGTTCCCTTACTTGGAATGTATTCCTTTGCCTCTTCCTTTTGCCTCTTTCCCTGTGCTTGTGTCTACGTATTAGGTAGGTCTGCTACGTCTCCTGCTCTTGGATAGGTGACCTTATGTAAGTGATGGCTTACGAGCCCTGCCATGTGCTTCCCTCAGGTCTCAATGTTCCAGCGGTGACCCCTATGTGGGCTCGTGTGTCCTTCTCTTGTGGTCTGTTTGCTCTCTCTGTAGGCGCCCAGGTTAGGTGAGTTTTGCTTCTTGCCAGCTGTTATAATGCTCAGCTGCTTGTAGTTGCTGTGGGCCCTTCAGTCTCTTTATCAGGTGTGGGGAGCCCCAACACAGTTGGCTGCAAGTTCTAATACCACATTTGTGTTGCAGTATTTCTTTTAAGTTAGTAGGCCCCCAGCGTGCAGGTTGTTAGGCTCAGGGCCTTACAATTGCTATAAGCCTCCAGCCTTTAGGTCTCTTGTCAGCTCTCTGAGGATTGCAGCTAGGTGGGGCTGGCCTCAGGCACGGGAGCACCCAATTGTTTCAGGCTTTCAAGGGTGGGTCAAACCCCCTATGTGGGTCTTTGAGAAGCACAAGTCTTCTGCAGCTGACATGATGTGCCGCCCACAGGTCCACACACAGTCAACAGAGTCCTGTCCCCTGTGCGTGCCCTGATCTCCTGAAGCGTACCCAGTCTCTCCACGTCAGGAGCCCCACACACTCCACCACTGCCCCATGCTCTCCACCCACTCCTTGTGCATGCCCTGCCCCACTGAAGTCGACTCAGTTGCCAGGCTGCAGAGAATCCAGTCACCAATCTATGCAGGCCAACAAGTTGCCCAAGGGCTTGTTGTTGAGTGGGGCCAGTCTCTAGGGTGTGCTGACTGGCCTGGCTGAGCTGGATTAAATGGGTGCTCTAGTGGGTGGGGCAGACCCTGGGCTAGCAGGCCCCAGGGAGAACTCCAATTGTGTCTGTGCCAGCACGCCCACACCAGGCCACAACAATGGCCGCTGCCAATGTCCCAGTCCCTGGAGAGGTCTCACCTCTCACCGAGATGCACACAGGTCCTATCAGATGAGTCTCTTTTCACCAAAGCACTGTACACCTTTCTTTCTGGTGATCCCAGGTTGCTTTCTGAAATGGAGGAGTTTGCGCATGGGCCCTTTAAGAACTGGTTTTAATTTCTTTGTGAACCGGGTTTTCTGGGGGTAGTCCCCATTGTTTTAGTAGCTGGCCAAGTCAGATATTATGCCACCCGTCTCGATTGTGCTGGGTCCACAAAATGCCCACAGCAGTGGCGCTCCCCAGCTCAGGGCCCTATGCCTCCAGGGAGGGCTGGGTACCTGTGGGCTGCTCCCGGGTGGCCGTCAGGCGTTGCGTCTTGTGAAGGTGGCGTTTTTCGTCTCCAGAATGGAGTTTCTGCCTCTTCTACCTCAGTCAGGATTGTCTGTTGTGGCAGGAATTCCTCTTATCCAGTTTTCAGTTCTGTCTCAGGGGTAATTTTTCCACAAGTAGCTGTAAATTGGCTATGTCCGTGGGAGGAGGTGAGATCAGAGTCTGCCTACACCGACATCTTGACTTCCTCTCCCTGACTGATTTTAAATGTTAATATAACCCCACATTCCTGAGATAAATCCCACTTGGTCATGATTTTTTATCTTTTTAATATATTGTAGGATTCAACTTGCTAAGATTTGTTTCATAATTTTACAACTATGTTCATGTGGGATCTATATATATATATAACTGATTTGCAGTTTCCTCTTCTTGTAATGTCTTTGGTTTTGGCATCAGGGTAATGTTGGCCTCAGTTAATGATTAGAGAAGTATTCACTCTGTTTCAATTTTTTGGACAAGTTAGAGTAGATTTGGTGTTACATGTTTGCTAAAAGTTACCAGTGAATTAATTTGGGCCTGTTGTTTTGTTTATGGGAAAGTTTTTCATTACAATTTTTATTTATTTAATAGCTATAAGGTTATTCATATTATGTATTACTTCTTGAGTAAGTTTTGGTAGTTTCTATTTTTCAGGGACTTTGTCCATTTCATCTAGGTGTCAAATTTATTGCCATAAAGTTTTTCATAGTATTTTCTTAATATCCTTTTTTAATATTGTAAAATATGCTAATATTTACCATCTTAACCATTTTTAAGTGTACAACTCAGTTGCATTAAGTGCGTGCACATTGTCGTGTAATCATTACCACCACCCATGTCCAGAACTTTTTCAGTTTCACAAACTGAAACTTTGTACCCATTAAACAATAACTCCCCATTTTTCCCTCCCCTAGATCCTGAAATCTACCTTTATACTTTCTGAATCTATGAATATTAATACTCTAGGAGCCTCATTTAAGTGAAATAATATGCTATTTGTCCTTTTGTGTCTGAATTGTTTCACTTAGCATAATATTTTCAAGGTTCATCCATGTTGTAGAATGTATCAGAACTTAATTCCTTTTTAAGCCTGAATAACATCCCATTGTATGTATACACCACATCTGTTTATGCATTTGTCTGTCATTGGACATTTGGATTGTTGCTACATCTTGGTTATTGTAAATAATGCTGCTATGAACTTTGCTTTACAAATAACTGTTCAGGTCTCTGCTTTCAATTATTTTGGGGGTATACCCAGAAGTGGAAATGCTAGGTCCTATGATAATTCTGTTTAATTTTTTGAGGAGCGGCCATACTGTTTTCTTGCAGTGGCTGCACCATTTTAAATTCCAGCCAGCAAAACACAAGAGTTCCAATTCCTCTACATTCTTAGCAAAATTTATTATATTTTTTTGATAATAGTCAACTTAATGGCTAATTAGTTGGAAGTGGTATCTCATTTTGGTTTTGATTTGCATTTCCCTGATATTAGTGATGTTAACCATCTTTTCCTGTGCTTATTCATCATCTGTATGTCTTTTTTGGAGAGATGTCTGTTATAGTCCTTCATCCATTTCTGAATTGGGTTGTTTTGTTGTTGTTGTTGAGTTTTAAGTGCCCTTTATTCTAGATATTAACCCCTTATAATGTATATGATTTTCAAATATTTTCTCACAATTACGTCCATTGTGTGGGCTACATTTTCACTTTATTGATAGTCTCTTTTGATTCATAAAAGTTTTTAATTTTGATGAAATTCTATATATCTATTATTTATTTAATTGCTTGTGTTTTTGTGTCATATTCAATAAATCATTGAGAATTCCAATATCATGAAGCTTTCTCTGTGTTTTTCTAAGAGATTTACAGTTTCAGATTTTGCATTTAAGTTTTCTGATGCAATTTGAGTTAATTGTATATGGTATAAGGTAAAAGTCCAGATTCATTCTTTTGTGTGTGTATATCTTTTTTTCCTCACATCATTAATTAAAAACACTGTCCTTTGCCTATTAAATGGCCATGGCATACATGTTGAAAATCATTTGATAATATAGATGAGTGTTTATTCTTGGGCTCTATATTCTATTCCATGGGGCTATATGTCTATCTTTATGCCAGTATCACACTGTTTTGATTACTGTAGATTTGCAATAACTTTTAAAATCAGGAAGGGTGAGACCTCCAATTTTGTTCTTGTTTTTTAAGACCATTATGGCAATTTGGAATCCCTTGAGGTTTCATATAAATTTTATAATGGATTTTTCTATTTCTGCAAAACTTCTCTGGTACTTTGATAGGGATAGCATTAAATCTGTAGATCACTTTGAGTAGTATTAGCATCTTAACAATATTAAATCTTCCAGTACATAAACTCTGAATTTCATTCTATTTATCTTTAATATTTTAAGACTATTTTTTAAGAGCAGTTTTAGGTTGACAACAAAATTGAAAGGCAGGTATAGAGATTTCCCATACACCCACAGATGCATAGCCTCCCCCATTAACATCACTCACCAGAATGGCAGTTTTTACCAAGGATATAACTACATTGATACATCATAATCATCCAAGGTCCATAGTTTACATTACAGTTCACTCTTGGTGTTGTACATTCTATGAGTTTGGACAAATGTATAATGACATATATCCAACATTATAATATCATATAGAGTATTTTCGCTGCTCTAAAATTCCTCTGTGCTCTACCTATTCATCCTTACCCCTCTTATAATCTCTGGCAAGCACTGATCTTTTTTTACTGTCTCCATAGTTTGTCTTTTCTAGAATGTCATATACTTGGAAGGGTAGAGTGTGTAGCATTTTCAGATTGGCTTCTTTAACATAGTAATATGTATTTAAAGTTCCTCCATGTTTTTTCATGGCTTCATAACTCATTTATTTTTAGCACTGAAAAATATTCTACTGTCTGAATGTACCACAGTTTATTTATTCATTCACCTACTGGAGGACATCTTGATTGCCTCCAAGTTTTAGAAATTATGAATAATGCTGCTATAAACATCTGTGTGCATGTTTTAGTGTGGACATAAGTTTTCAACTTTTTTGGGTAAATACCATGGAGCACAATTGGTGGATCATAGGGTAGAGTATGTTTAGTTTGGTAAGAAAGTGACAAACTGTCTTCCAAAGAGGCTGTACCCTTTTGCATTCCCGCTAACAATGTATGAGAGTTCCTGTTACTCCACATTCTCTTCAGCATTTGGTATTGTCAGTGTTGTGGATTTTCGTCATTCTAATAAGTGTTTAGTGGTATCTCATTGTTGTTTTTATTTGTACTTCCATGATGACATTTGCTGTGGACCATCTCTTTATATGCTTATTTGCCCTCTGTATATCTTCTTTGCTGAAATATTTGTTATGGTTTTTTTGCCCATGTCTTAATTGGGTTGTTTGTTTTCTTATTGTTGAGTTTTGAGTGTTCTTTGTATATTCCGGATCACAGCCCTTCATCATATCTGTCTTGCAAATATTTTTTCCCAGTCTGTGGCTTAAAGTCTAATTCTCTTGATATTTGCAGAGCAGAAGTTTTTAATTTTAATAAAGCCCCACTTATCAATTATTGCTTTCATGGGGTTCATCTTTTGTATCATATCCAAAAAGGCATAACTATTTTCTTTAATTTTCTAAAGCATTGTTTCATAGTTTTCAGTATTCAAGTCTTTTGCCTCTGATTAACTTTTTCCTAAGTATTTTAATTTTTGGTAATGGAAATGTTATGAGTGTATAGAAATACAGGGCCGGCCCTGTGGCTTAGCGGTTAAGTGCGCCCACTCCACTGCTGGCGGCCCGGGTTCGGATCCCGGGTGCGCACCGCTTCTCCGGCCAGGGTTTGAATCCCGGGCGTGCACCACTTCCCCGGCCATGCTGAGGCCGCGTCCCACATACAGTAACTAGAAGGATGTGCAGCTATGACATACAACTATCTACTGGGGCTTTGGGGGGAAAAATAAATAAAATCTTACAAAAAAAAGAAATACAACTGACGTTTGTGTATTGATTTTGTATCCTACAATTTTGCTGAATTTATTCATGAGTTTTAACTATTTTTTGTCTGGAATCTTCAGCGTTTTCTACATAAAAAATTATGTCATTTATGAACTAAGATAATTTTATTTCTTTTTATTTCCAATTTGGATGGCTCTTCTTAATGCATATTTTCTCTTTCTAGCACTTCCAATACTGTTGAACTAAAGTGGCAAAAGTAAGCATCTTTGTTTTGATCCTGATCTCAGAGGAAAAGAGTTTAATATTTCAACATTGACTGATGTTAGCTGTGGGTTTTTCATATATGATCTTTATCATGTTGAAATAGTTTCCTTCTATTCCTAGATTGTTGAGTGTTTTTATCATGAAATGGTGTTAAATTTTGTCAAATGTTTTTCTGCACTTATTTCATGTATGATCTTTATCATGTTGAAGTAGTTTCCTTCTATTCCTAGATTGTTGAGTGTTTTTATCATGAAATGGTGTTAAATTTTGTCAAATGTTTTTCTGCACTTATTGAGATGATCATGTGTTTTTATTCCTTCACTTTGTTCATGTGGTGTATTACATTAATTTATTTTCATATGTTGGACCGCCCTAGCATTACAAGAATGAATCCCAATTAGTCGTGGTGTATACCGCTTTTAATATACTGCTGAATTCTGTTTGCCAGTATTTTGTTGAGCATTTATGCATCAATATTTATAAAGGATATTGGTCTGTAATTTCTTTTCTTGTAGTGTTCTTGTCTGACTTTGGTATCAGGGTAATGCTGGCCTCCTAGATTGTATTAGGAAGTATCCCTTAATCTTTAATTTTTTGGAAAGATTTTAAGGTTTTTGGTGTTAACTCTTTTTAAATGTTAGGTAGAAATCACCAGTGATGTCATCTGGTCCAAGGATTTTGTTTCTTGGGAACTTTTTGACTACTGATTAAATTTCCTTACTTGTAGGTCTGTTCAAATTTTTTATTTCTTCTGAGTCAGTTTAAGTAATCTGTGTGCTTTTGGAAATTTGTTAATTTCATCTAGATTATTCAATTTGTGTACAATTGTTCATAGTACTAATTTATAATCTTTTTTATTTCTGTAAAATTGTTAGCATAGTCTACCTTTTCATTTCCTATTCTAGCAATTTTACTCTTTTCTCTTTATTCTTAGTCAATCTAGCTACATGTCTGTATTTTTTTTTTTGATCTAAGATCCAATTTTTGGTTTCATTTTTTCTATTGTTTTCATATTCTTTGTTTTATTTACCTCTGCTCTAGTCTTTATTTTTCCCTTCCTTTTAGTAGCTTTGAATTTATTTTTGTCTTGTTCCTTGGTGTGTAAATTTGGCTTGTGGATTTGAGATCATTCTTCTTTTTAAAATTTGTTCAAAGTTAAAAATTACCCTCTTAGCAATCCTTTCTCTGAATCTCATCGGTTATGGTCTTTTCTCAGTTTCANTTGTTTTAAGGTATTTTCTTTTTTTTTTTTTTTTTTAAAGATTTTATTTATTCAGTTTTTCCCCCCAAAGACCCAGTAGATAGTTGTATGTCATAGGTTCACATCCTTCTAGTTGCTGTACGTGGGACTCGGCCTCACGTTGGACGGAGAAGTGGTGCCTCGGGGTGTGCCCGGGATCCGAACCCGGGCCGCCAGCATCAGAGCGCGCGCACTTAACCGCTAAGCCACGGAGCCGGCCCTTAAGGTATTTTCTATTTTCCCTTGTGGTTTCTTTTTTGTCACAGTGGTTGCTTAAGAGTATCTTATTTAGTATCTACATATTTGTGACTTCTAGTTTCATTAGTCTGTAAAGAGAATAGATACTTTGTATGACTTCAATATTTTAAAATTTATTAAGACTTGTGTGGCCTAAAATATAGTATACCTTGGAGAATGTTGCATATGGACTTGAGAAGACTGTTTCTTCTATTTTTACCTGGAGTGTTCTGTGAATGCATTTAGGTTCAATTGGTTTATAATTTTTTTCAAGTTCTGTATTTCCTTATGGATCATCTATCTGATTGTTCTATCTGTGTACTTGCCATAAACTGAAAATAAATGGTCTTAAGTTACTATTGTCTATCATCTTTTCATTATAACCTGAAAAATTGATTCCCTCTGTTTTTGTTTATTTTGAAATGTCTTAATTTCTCCAATTTTTTGAAGGACAATTTTGCAAGATAAAGAATTTTAAGTTCACAGTTTTTACTTTTCTTTCTGCAGTTTAAATATATTAAGGTTTCTGTTGAGAAATCAGCTGATATTCTTATTGAGGATCTCTTGTACATGAAAAGTTGCTTCTCTTTTGCTGCTTTCAAGATTCTTTGACTTTGGCTTTTGACAGTTTGATTATAAAACATCTTGGTATGGATCTCTTTGTGTTTATCCTACTTGGAGTTTGACACTTTTTGGATTTTTAAATTCCTGTCTTTCCTCAAATTTTGGAAGCTTTCAGCCACTACTTCTTCAAATAATCCCTCTGTCATTTTCTCTCTCTTCTCCTTTTTGGACTCCTGTAATGTTTATTGTTCTGCTGATGGTGTCCCATAAGTTCCTTAGATACTGTCCACTTTTCTTGATTTTCTTTTTGCTCCTCAGATATGATAATTTCAAATGTCCTCTATTAAAATTAACAAATTCTTTATTCTGCCTATTCATGTCTGCTATTTTACCTCTCCAGTAAATTTTTATTCAATTATTATATTTTTCAGCTCCAGATTTTCTATTTCCTTCCTTTGCATTATTTCTATCTGTTGATATTCTCATTTTACTAATGTATCATTTACATGGTATCTTTTAGTCCTTTATGCATGATTCTCTTTAGTACTTTGAGGCTATTTAAGACTCTTTAAAAGTCTTTGTGCAGTACATCTGATGCCATTATTTTTTCCCTTTAAATGAGTCATAGTTTCCTGTTTCATTGTTAACATGATTAATTTTGTTGATAATTAGATATTTAAGGATCAATTACATACTGAGTAGTCCTCTACCTATTAGTTACACATTCATTAAGACTTTGGATCAGCCCAACTTGAAAGCTTAACTTATTCTCAGGACTTTTCTAAGCATGTGTCTTGTTTGGATCTTCTGTGTGGCTTTTCCAATTCTCCTGTATAAATGGCTGCTTTCTTTTTCTTACTATTTTATTTTTATTTTATTGTGGTCACATTGGTTTATAACATTGTATAAATTTCAGATGTACATCATTATACTTCTATTTCTGCATAGACTACATCATGTTCACCACCCAAATACTAATTATAATCCACCACCACACACATGTGTCTAATCATCTGTTTCACCCTCCTCCCCCCGTATCCCCTCTGGTAACCACCAATCCAATCTCTGTCTCTGTGTGTTTCTTTGTTGTTGTATTTATCTTCTACTTATGAGTGAGATCATACTGTATTGGATCTTCTCCCTCTGACTTACTTCGCTTAGCATAATACCCTCAGTATTCATCCATGATGTCACAAATGGCTGAATTTCATCAGATGTTATGGCTGAGTAGTATTCCATTGTGTATATATACCACATCTTCTTGATCCATTCATCCCTTAATGGGCACTTAGGTTGCTTCCAAGCCTTGGTTATTGTGAATAATGCTGCAATGAAAATAGGGGTGCATGTATCTTTAAGCATTGGTGTTTTCATGTACTTTGGATAAATACCCAGCACTGGAATAGCTGGATTGTAAGGCAATTCTATCCTTAATTTTTTGAGGAATCTCCGTGCTATTTTCCATAGTGGCTGCACCAGTTTGCACTCTCACCATCAGTGTATGAGAGTTCCCTTCTCTCCACATCCTCTCCAACACTTGTTGTTTCCTGTCTTGTTAATTATAGCCATTTTGTTGGGCATGAAGTGATATCTCATTGTAGTTTTAATTTACATTTCCTTGCTAGTTAATGATATGGAACATCTTTTTATTTGCCTGTTGGCCATCTGTAGATCATCTTTGGAGAAATGTCTGTTCAGATCTTTTGTCCATTTATTAATTGTGTTATTAGTTTTGTTGTTTTGAGATGTATGAGTTCTTTATATATTTTGGAGATTAACCCCTTATCAGATATGTGGTTTGCAAATATCTTCTCCCAACTCTTAGGTTGTCTTTTGGTTTTGTTGATGGTTTTCTTTGCTGTGCAGAAGGTTTTTAGTTTGATGTAGTCCTATTTGTTTATTTTTTCTATTGTTTCTCTTGACCAGTCAGAAGTGGTACTTGAAAATATGTTTCAAAGATCAATATTGAAGACCGTACTTCCTATGTTTTCTTCTAGAAGTTACAAGGTTTCAGGTCTCACATTCAAGTCTTTAATCCATTTTGAGTTAATTTTTGTGTATGGTGTAAAGTAATGGTCTACATTCATTCTTTGCATGTGGCTGTCCAGTTTTCCCAATACCAGTTTTTGAGCAGACTTACTTTCTCCATTGTATGTTCTTGGCTCCTTTGTCGAAGATTAGCTCTCCATAGATGTGTGGGTTTATTTCTGGGCTTTCGATTCTATTTCATTGATCTCTATGTCTGTTTTTGTGCCACTACCATGCCGTTTTGGTGACTATAATTTTATAGTATATTTTGAAAGCTGGGCATGTGATCCCAACAGCTTTCTTCTTTTTTTCTCAGGATTCCTTTGGCTATTTGGGGTTTTTTGTTTTCCATATAAATTTTAGAATTCTTTGTTCTATTTCTGTGAAAAATGTTGTTGGAACTTTGATACGGATTGCATTGAATCTATAGATAGCTTTAGGAAGCATGGACTTCTTAACTGTGTTCATTCTTCCAATCCAACAGCCTGAACTATCTCCATTTTTTTTGTGTAATCTTCAATTTCTTTCACAATGTCTTATAGTTTTCTGTGTACAGATCTTTAACCTCTTTGGTTAAGTTTATTCCTAGGTATTTCAGTCCTTTTGTTGCAATTGAAAATGGGATTGTATTGTTAATTTCTCTTTCTGCGGCTTCGTTGTTAGTGTATACAAATGAGACTGACTTTTGTATGTTGGTTTTGTATCCTGAAACTTTACTGTACTCATTTATTATTTATAAAAGATTTTTGGTGGATTTTTTAGGGTTTTCTATATATAAAATCATGTCATCTGCAAATAATGACAATTTCACTTCTTCCTTTCCAATTTGGATTGCTTTTATTTCATTTCTTTTTCTTGCCTGATTGCTCTGTCTAGGACTTACAATACTCTGTTAAATAGGAGTGGTGAGAGTGGGCATCCTTGTCTGGTTCTTGTTCTTATAGGGACAGCTTTCAGTTTTTCACCATTCAGGATGATATTAGCTGTGGGTTTGTCATACATGGCTTTTATTATGTTGAGGTACTCTCCTTCTATACTCATTATATTCAGAGTTTCTATCATAAATGGATGTTGTGTCTTGTCAAATGCTTTCTCTGCATCTTTTGAGATGATCATGTGATTTTTATTCTTCAATTTATTAATGTCGTGTATCACATTGATTGATTTGTGGATGTTGAACCATCCCTGCACCCCTGGAATAAATGGCACCTGATCATGTTGTATGATCTTTTTCATCTATTGTTGTATGCGATTTTCTGGTATTTTGTTGTGGATTTTTGCATTGATGTTCATCAGTGATATTGGGCTGTAATTTTCTTTTTTCATGTTGTCCTTGTCTGGTTTGGTATCAGGGTAATGTTGGCTTTGTAAAATGAGTTAAAAAGATTCCTCTACTCTTCAGTCTTTTAGAAGAGTTTGAGAAGGATAGGTATTAAGTCTTTGAATGTTTGGTAGAATTCACCAGGGAACCCATCTGGTCTTGGACTTTTATTTTTTGTCATGCTTTTGATTATTGTTTTGATCTCCTTACTGGTGATTCGTCTATTCAAATTCTGTATTTCTTCTTTTTTTTTTTTTTTTGTAAGGAGATCAGCCCTGTGCTAACATCTGCCAATCCTCCTCTTTTTTTGCTGAGGAAGACTGGCCCTGGGCTAACATCCGTGCCCATCTTCCTCCACTTTATATGGGACGCCGCCATAGCATGGCTTAGCCAAGTGGTGCATTGGTGCGCACCTGGGATCTGAACCGGTGAAGCCCGGGCCGCCGCAGTGGAGTGCGCGCACTTAACCAGTTGTGCCACCGGGCCGGCCCCTCTCTATTTCTTCTTGATTCAGTTTTGGAAGACTGTACGATTCTAAGAATTTATCCATTTCTTCTCGATTGTCCAATTTGTTGGCATATAGGTTTTCATATTATTCTCTTAAACTCTCTTGTATTTCTGAGGTGTCTGTTGTAATTTCTCTGCTTTCATTTCTGATTTTACTTATTTGATCCTTCTCTCTTTTTTTCTTCTTGAGTCTAGCTAAAAGTTTGTCATTTATCTTTTCAAAGAACCAGCTCTTGGTTTTATTAAATTTTTATATATTTTTTAGTCTCTATTTCATTTATTTCTGCCCTGTGTTTTATTATTTCCATCCTTCTACTAATTTTGGGCTGTGTTTGTTCTTCTTTTTCTGTTTCCTTTAGGTGCACTGTTAGATTGTTTTTTTGAGATTTTTCTTGCTGTTTGAGATAGGCCTGCATCACCATAAACTTCCCTCTTAGAACCGCTTTTGCTGTATCCCATAAATTCTGGCATGTCAAATTTTAATTTTAATTTGTCTCCAGGTATTTTTTGATTTATCCTTTGATTTCTTCATGGACCAAATCGTTGTTCAGTAGCATTTTGTTTAATCTGCACATATCTGTGGCTTTTCTGATTTTCTTCCTATAGTTGATTTCTAGTTTCATACCATTGTGGTCAGAAAAGATGCTTGATATTATTTCAATCTTCTTAAATTTATGGAGACTTGGTTTGAGTCCTAATATGTGATCAGTCCTGGAGAATGTTCCATGTGCAATTGAAAGGAATGTGTATTCTTCGGTTTTTGAATGGAATGTTCTGTATATATCTTCTAAGTCCATCTGTTCTAGTGTGTCATTTAGAGCCAATTTTTCCTTATTGATTTTCTGTTTGGATGATCAATTCATTGGTGTAAATGGAGTGTAAAAGTCCCCTACGATTGTTCTGTCACTGTCTATTTCTTCTTTTATGTCTGTTAATAATTGCTTTATATATTTAGGTGCTCCTATATTGAGTGCATAGATATTTACAAATGTTATATCTTCTTGTTGGATTGTTCCCTTGATTATTATGTAGTTCCCTTCTTTGTCTCTTGTTACAGTTTTTGTTTTAAAGTCTATTTTGTCTGATATTAGTATTGTTACCCCAGCTTTCTTTTCATTGCCATTTGCATGGAATATCTTTTTCCATACCTTCACTTTCAGTTTGTGAGTACATTTGGGTCTGACTTGTGTCTTGTATGGAGCATATTTATGGGCCTTGTATCTTTATCCAATCAGCCACCCTATGCCTTTTAATTGGAGAATTTAGTCCATTGATGTTTAAACTAGCTATTGATAAGTATGTACTTATTGCCAGTTTTTAACTTTTTTTCTTGGTGTTTTAGTAGTTCTTCTCTGTTCCTTTCTTGATCTCTTCCCTTGTGGTTTGATGGCTTTCTTTAGTATTATGTTTGGGATCCTTTCTCTTAGTTTTTTGTGTATTTATTGTAGGTTTTTGGTTTGTGATTACCATGGGGTTCACATATATTAACCTATGTATATAGCAGTTTATATTATGTTGATGGTCTCTTTAGTTTTATCTATATCTGCAAGCTCTACTCTTTTACTCCCCTCTTCCCACATTTTATGTTTTTGTTATCACATCTAACCTTTTTTTTTTGTGCATTTGTATCCATTACTCTCTTATCATGGAAATAGATATTTATCCTATTTTTGCTCTTCTCTTTCGCCTTTAAATAAGTCCCTTTAGCATTTTTTGTAGCAGTGGTTTCTTCATGATAAACTCCTTTAATTTTTGCTTGTCCTGAAACTCTTTACCTCACCTTCTATTCTGAATGATAACCTGGCTTGGTAGAGTATTCTTGGCTGGTAGTTTTTTCCTTTTAGCACTTTAAATATACCATGGCACTCTCTTCTAGCCTGTAAAGTTTCTGCTGAGAAGTCAGCTGATAGCCTTATGGGGTTACCTTTTTATGTAACTTATTGTCTTTGTTTTGCCACTTTTAGGATTCTCTCTTTATCCTTAATTCTTAACAGATTAATTATGATGTGTCTTGATGTGGTCCTCTTTGGGTTTATCTTGTTTGGTGCTCCCTCTGCTTCCACTACCTGGATGTCTGTTTCCTTCCTTAAGTTAGGGAAGTTTTCAACTATTATTTCTTCAAATAGGTTCTATGCCTCCTTTGTCTCTCTCTTCTCCTTCTGGGACACCTGTAACATGGATGTTAGTGCACTTGATGTTGTCCCAGAGGTCATTTAGACTGTCATCAATCTTTTTAACTCGTTTTTCTTTTATCTGTTCAGCTTGGGTGATTCCCTCTAGTTTTTCATCCATTTCAGTGATCTGTTCTTTTGTATTCTCCAATCTACTTTTAAGTCCCTGTAGTGACTTTTTCATTTCTAGTAGTGTAGTCTTCATTTCTCATTGGCTCTTTTTTATATCTTCCATTTCTTTCTTGAGATTCTCACTGAGTTCATCCATTCTTCTCCCAAGATCAGTGAACATCCTTATGACTCTTTGTTTGAACTCTCTGTGGAGTATATTGCTCAGTTCTGTTTCATTTAGTTCCTTTTCTGTGGTTTTTTCCTGTTTCCTTTCTTGGAATGTATTCCTTTGCCTCTGTATTTTTCTTATTTCCCTGTGCTTCTGTCTATGTATTAGGTAGGTCACCTACATCTCCTGATCTTAGGGAGGTGACCTTATATAAGTGATGCCCTATGAGGCCCAGCAGTGTGTTTCCCTCTCATCACCAGATGCAAATATTCCAGGAGTGACCTTGTGTGGCTACGTTGGTCCTTCTGTTGTGGCATGGTTGCTCTTGCCATAGGTGCCCAGGGAGGCTGAGCTGTCCCCCTGGCTGGCTGGTTGTAAGACTCAGCTGTGTGTAGTTGTTGTGGGCCCTTCAGTCTCTTTATTAGGTTTGGGGAGTCCCAGCACAGTTGGCTGCAAGGTCTAATAGCACATTTCTGTTGCAGTTTCTCTATTAAGTTAGTAGTCCCCAGCATGGCTGGTTGTTAGGCTCAGGGGTTTACACTTGCTATAAGCCTCTGGCCCATAAGGCTCTTAGCTCTCTGCGGATTGCAACTGGTTGGGATTGGCCTCAGGCATGGGAACACCCAATTGTTTCAGGCTTTGGAAGGCGGGGCTGATCCCCTATGTGGCAGTTTGAGAAGCACAAGTCTTCTGCAACTGATAAGCCCTGCTGCCCACAAGGCCACACACACAGTCAACACAGTCCTGTCCCATGTCTGTACCTCAACCCCTTGGAGTGGAACTAGTTGCTCCAAGGCTGGAGCCCCATTCACTCCACCAATGCTCCAGACTCTCCACCTACTCCTCATGCATACCCTGCTCCACAGACATGGACCCAGTCACCAGGCTGCAGAAAATCCAGGCAGCTTTCTTAGCAGGGCCACAAGTTGCCCAAGGGCTTGTTGTTGGGTGGGGCCAGTCCCTAGGGTAGGCTACCTGCCTTGGTTGACCTGGATTAAATCAGTGCTCTAGTGGGTGAGGCAGATTCTGGGTTAGCAGGCCACAGGGAGAATTCCAATGGTGTCTGCCAGCATCTGTATCAGCATGCCCACACCAGGTCACAACAATGGCTGCTGCCAATGTCCCAGTCCCTGGAGAGGTCTCACCTCTCACTGAGATGCACCCAGAGCCTATAGGGTGAGTCTCTTTTCACCAAAGGACTGTACACCTTTCTTTCTGGAGACTTTAGCTTACTTTCAAAATGGGTGCATTTGTGCATGGGCCCCTTAAGAGCCAGCTTTAATTTTTTGTGTCCCAGCTTTTCTGGGGATATTCCCCGTTGTGGTTTGTGGCCAGCAAAGCCAGATATTATGACACTCATCTCGGTTGTGTTGGGTCCAAAAATTGCCTATTGCAGGAGCGCTCCCTTGCTCAGTCCCCCACTCCTCCAGGGAAGGCTGAGTACATTTACATTGCTCCCAGGTGCCTGTGAATCATTGTGGTTTGTAATGGTGGCATTTTTTCTCTGCAGAAGGGAGTTTCTGCCTCTTTCACATCAATTAGCATTGTCATTTTTTTTTAGATATATGATCCATCTCAAATTTATTTTTGTGCATAGTGTAAGGTAGGCTTCCAGTTTCTTTTTTTTTTTTTGCATATGTTTATCCAGTTTCAACAGTACCATTTTTTGAAAAGCCTTTTTTTTAAATTGATTTAATAGTTTTTAACATTGTGAAATTTTGGGTTGTACATTTTTGTTTGTCCATCACCATATATATGTCTCCCTTCACCCCTTGTGCCCACCCCCACCCCCATTGTCCCTGGTAACCACAATACAGTTTTCTCTGTACATGTGTTGTTTTATATTCCACATATGAGTGAGATCATCCAGTGTATATCTTTCTCTTTCTGGCTTACTTCACTTAACATAATACCCTCCAAGCCCATCCATGTTGTTGTAAATGGGACGATTTTGTCTTTTTTTATGGCTGAGTAGTATTCCATTGTATAAATATGCCACATTTTCTTGATCTAATCGTCAGTCAAGGGACACTTAGGTTGCTTCCACTTCTTGGCTATGGTGAATAATGCTGCAATGAACATAGGGGTGCATAAGCCTCTTTGGATTGTTGATTTCAGGTGCGTTGGATAGATTCCCAGTAGTGGGATGGCTGGATCATAGGGCATCTCTATTTTTAATTCTTTGAGGAATCTCCATATCGTTTTCCATAGAGGCTGCACTAATTTGCATTCCCACCAGCTGTGTATGAGGGTTCCTGTTTCTCCACATCCTCTCCAACATTTGTTGTTTTTTGTCTTGGTGATTATAGCCATTCTAACAGGCGTGAGGTGGTATCTTAGTGTTGTTTTGATTTGCATTTCCCTGATGATTAGTGATGTTGAGCATCTTTTCATGTGCCTATTGGCCATCTGTATATCTTCCTTGGAGAAGTGTCTGTTCATCTCCTCTGCCCATTTTTTGATCGGGTTGTTTGTTTTTTTGTTGTTCAGTTGTGTGAGTTCTTTATATATTATGGAGATCAATACCTTGTCAGATGTATGTTTTGCAAATATTCTCTCCCAACTGGTGGGTTGTCTATTCATCTTGATTCTGATTTCATTTGTCTTGTAGAAGCTCTTTAATCTTATAAAGAAGTCCCACTTGTTTATTTTTTCTTTAGTTTCCCTAGTCTGGGTAGGCATGTCATCTGAAAAGATTCCTTTATGATCAGTGTCAAATAGTGTGTTGCCTATATTTTCTTCTATGAGTTTCATAGTTTCAAGTCTCACCTTCAGGTCTTTGATCCATTTTGAGTTAATTTTTGTGAATGGCGATAGTAGAAGGTCCACATTCATTGTTTTGCATGTGGCTGTCCAGTTTTCCCAACTCCATTTATTGAAGAGACTTTCCTTTCTCCATTGTATGTTCTTAGCTCCTTTGTCAAAAATTAGCTGTCCGTATATGAGTGGTTTTATTTCTGGGCTTTCAATTCTGTTCCGTTGATCTGTGTGTCTGTTTTTGTACCAGTACCATGCTGTTTTGATTACTATTGCTTTGTAGTATGTTTTGAAGTCAGGAATTGTGATGCCTCCTGCTTTGTTCTTTTTTCCTAGGATTGCTTTAGCTATTCAGGGTCTTTAGTTGCCCCAGTATTGTCATTTTTTGCAGGAGTTCATCTTATCCAGTTTTTAGTTCTCTCTGAGGGGTAATTTTTCCAGGAGTAGTTGTAAGTTTGCTTTGTCCATGGGAAGAGGTGATTTCAGATTCTGCCTATGCCACTAGCATGACTTCTCTCCTCTACATGGCTGCTTTTCAATTTCCCACAGAGTTTACCACAGCTTTTTCTTTGGGCCTTATGTGGTCTATTTTATTGCTCCACCTGTAGTTGCTTGCCCTAGGCATCTGCTGGGAAAAGCCTGAGATCTGAGTTAGAAAAAACAGAGACCAGTCCTTCAGGCAGCCCCAAGTCAGGTTTGAATTTTGCAAATAAGGTCTGCTCTGCTCATTCTAGTTCATGGGGGGGAACTGACAACTTTGTCATCGCCTTTTGCAGAACAAGACACTACGGAGGAAGTGGGGCAAGAACAATCCAAAATGCCATGAAACTTCCTATCATTTTCAATGTGATTTTTTTCTTCTTTGGTCATTTGCCTGATTTCTGTATACCTTTGACTATTTTACAGAGTTTCCACAAAGTTCCTTTTACTTGCTTTTCAATGTTGGAGCTTCTCAATCTACCATTTTGCTGATATCGTCTTCTTAATATCCTTGAAAAAAAGATGGAGTTTCTCACATATAAGGCAGTAAAATGGATCTGGGTGGACATGAAGAGGAGAGGAACAAATTCCTCCTTCAGGATGAACTGTTGAACTCATTAAATTTCTGAAATGCACCTGCAAGTCTTCTCAAGGAAGATCATATTATCAAGACAGAGATTTCATTCCTGTCAAGGTCATTTTCTACAGTCCTAAATTTTAATGGTTTGTTTCAACTGACCCTCACTCCATGACTACCTTGCACTGGAATTTGTTAAAAGACATTACTTTCCTGTTTTTTTTTTTTCTCTTTGCCTTTGTTAGCCATGACTATAAAAATTTCCCTCTCCAAGGGTCAGGACACAATTCAAGTGCTACTTGAATCTGTTTTCCTGGGCTGCAGTCCTAACAAATCCCAAATAAACATTTTTGTTTAAGTCTATCAGAGTCTACTTCATAATTGGTCGATACCATCATCTCATGCAGCAGCAACTAAAACAATTGCCTGTAAACCTTTTTTAGACATGTCCCCAGGGACTAGCTCTAGCATTTAAGTGAGTTCCAAGTCAGGCAAAGCAAAGACAAGCCTTTTGAATAGGGTCTTCCAGGGACCAACAAACTGATTAGATCATGACTACTCTTTGGGAATGTGACTTTGGAAGAATTGCACCACTGTTCTGCTTCCTCTGTTCTTAATAATGTAGCCTGTTATTTTTCCAGACCCCCAAGAGGAGGGGAAACAACGTATGGTAATATCATAAGTTAAAATGCCCCAAAGATTGCTATTCTTACTGAGATTCAGCCATTTTTTCCTTGAATAAGTACTCTCTAGGTTGTGGCACATTTTGGGATAATTTCCAGAGTTCCAAAAATGTTGATCCAGGCAGTTTTCCAAAATTTTTTTCTTGCTTTAAGAGAGGGGTTGATTTTCATAACTTTCAACTCCACCATTTTAACTTACATATATATTATATTATATTAAATTTTATCTTTACACACTTAAATGACTACTCTTTTGCTGTGCTATTGACTTTGCACAAATGTTTCTATGGTTGTGGTTGTTTTAAATTTGCACCAAAATAGGGTAGCAAAATATTTTCTTTAGTTTATTAGTACTTTTGAAAAAATATTTAAACTGTACATATAATTTTGAACACTTTTCTGTATGGATGTTATATTTCACAATCTTAAGAAAGGTTTAAAAAAGTTCAAAAGAAACAAAAATCAGTAATATTTGAGTTTCTTTGATTGATTTCAATACTACAAGGATTGAACCATTACAGAAATAATTGTTACACTATTACTTGCATAAAAGTCTAACATATGTAAAACTAAGAATTTCTGGAAAACATTAACAGAAGAATACTAGATTTCAAAATATTTCTTTTGCCTAAGTCTTTAAATTTTTTTCTTCAGTGATTTTTATTTTCAATTTCAAGAAATTAAATATACTTTAAATCTGTTTGAGCCTTCTGGTGTCAATGAGATGGCAGGAACACTTTTATCCTTGCTTCACTTCAAAAGTACAATGAGACATCTTGGAAATAACACAAGAGGCAATGAAATAAAAACTATGAAAGATGAAAAGAAGGTGAACTGCTTGCTGACCCAAGTACTGGAATAACAATATAACAGCCAAGATTTTTATTACCTCCAAAAAACAGAAGAAGGCAAGCCAAGCCCAGAATTTCCTGATGCCAAATTTAACAATAGATGGCATCCCAGGAACGCTTAAGCCTCCATGGATAGAACTGGGTACTGGCTGATGATACCAGTGAGACCAGTAGCACTGGCAAAAGAGATCCATCAGGAGAACCACTGACAATAAGTGGCCAATGAATATTTTCTCCTTCCCCACTGGGACTGAGACTTCTTCTCTCACTGAGATTTACTAGATGGACAGACAGTACCAAAAAGGGAGCCACTGCCACAAGAAGTGACCAGGACTGGGAAGCCTCTTGTCCACATAGGCCAGAGACTCTACTGTTACACCAAGAAAAATAAGGCAACCTTTCTACATTTGTAAAGGGGACCCTGGATGAAAAATTATCCTAATCTGTGAAGTATCTTCATCCTTGTAGAACAAATATTTTTCCCCACTGAGAGGCAATAGGCTGCCTGACGAGTGGAAACTCCTACCTCCTCAAGCACCAGCAAACCAAATCTCACAAAAGTAAGCCAGACCCTGTGTAGTACAACTAAGCAGGGTCACAGCCTACTAAAATTAAAGGCTTAAATGTGAGCTACAGTCTTCAACCATAATAGCCAAAATGTCCAGAATACAACTGAAAATTACCTAACATAGTAAGTAATAGGAAAATCAAAGCTTAAATGAGAAAAGACAATCAACAGACTCCAACACTGAGATGAATTGGATGTTGGAATTAATTGAAAAGTACTTTCAAGCAGCCATAATAAATATGCTTTAAAGAGCAATTACAAGTTCTCTTGAAAGAAAAGAAAAATTAGAAAGATCCAACAAAGAAATAGATGTCAAAAGGAAACAAATGTGAGTTAGAGAACTGAAAAATACAAGATAAATTAAAAAAATAAAACTTTACTGGAAGGACTCAATAATAGACTGGAGATGACAGATGATAGTCAGTGAACTTGAGGCAACATTAATACAATCTACCAAATCTGAACAATAGAGATAAAAATATAGTAGAAAAAATTACAGAACCATTGGGATCTGTGAAAAAATAACAAAAGACACAGAACATTCATACTTTCAACATGCCAGAAGGAGAGGAAAAAAAGTGGGAATGAAAAGGTATTGAAAGAAATGATGGCTGAAAACTTTACAAATTTAGTGGAACACAAAATCCTACAGATTCAGGAGGCTGAGAGAATTCCAAACATTAAAAAAAAAAAAGAAATCTATACCAATACACATAATAATGAAACTCTAGAAAACTAAAGGCATGAAAAAAAATCTTGAAAGCAACCAGAGAGAAATTTAACATTACTTAAAGGGGGAAGCAATTTGAATTACAGCAGATTCTCAGTCAGAAAATAGGGAGGCCAGTGAATAGTCTGGGGATAGCTAGGAGCAGGGAAAAAAGGTGGGGATTTACAGCAACTGGCTTTATTATCTCAGGCATAGATCTTACTAACTGACCTGAGGTCTCTACCGAGAGCCTCACCCAGGAACTTCATAGGATGACTTACCTGAATATCACAACTAGTTACATTTTCCCCCAGGTCTCTGAGCACCACCCTCATACCCAGTGCCTCACACTCCACCTTAGACTGTGCACACACCTTAACAAATGGTGCACACTCCCTCACAAACCATATGCATGAGGATCCACAGACAGCACATGAATATCAAGAGCCAGCTCAACACTGCTGGATTAGAAGAGGATGCATAATTGTGAACACTTCAGGGAAAATCCTAAGAAAGTTGGAGGCTTTCAGTCCCAGCCTGTCTTTGTGGGAATGAGAGAAGAAACATGACCCTAACACTTTCCCCTGAAGAAAGAACAAAAGAAGTTTAGTGAGCACATCTATAGAAAAAACTGAGAGACTCCAAGAATATATATATAATCATGTCATCTGCAAATAGTGCGAGTTTCACTTCTTCCTTTTCAATTTGGATCCCTTTTATTTCTTTTTCTTGCCTGATTGCTCTGGCTAGGACTTCCAGTACTATATTTAATAGGAGTGGTGAGAGTGGGCATCCTTGTCTGGTTCCTGTTCTTAGAGGGAGAGCTTTCAGTTTTTCACCATTGAGGATGATATTAGCTGTGGGTTTGTCATATATGGCCTTTATTATGTTGAGATACTTTCCTTCTATACCCATTTATTCAGAGTTTTTATCATAAATGGATGCTGCATCTTGTCAAAGGCTTTCTCTGCATCTATTGAGATGATCATGTGATTTTTATTCTTCATTTTATTCATGTGCTGTATTATGTTGATTAATTTGCGAATGTTGAACCATCCCTGCATACTTGGAATAAATCTCACTTGATCATGGCGTATAATCTTTTTAATGTATTGTTGTATGTGATTTGCTAGTATTTTGTTGAGGATTTTTGCATCAATGTTCATCAGTGATATTGGCCTGTAGATTTCTTTTTTTGTGTTGTCCTTGTCTGGTTTTGGTGTCAGGGTAATGTCAGCTTAGTGGAATGAGATAGGGAGCTTCCTCCCATCCTGAATTTTTTGGAAGAGTTTGAGAAGGATAGGAATTAAATCTTTGAATGTTTGGTAGAATTCACCAGGGAAGCTGTCTTGTCCTGGACTTTTATTTTTGGGGAGGTTTTTGATTACTTTTTCTATCTTCTTACTGGTGATTGATCTATTCAAATTCTCGATTTCTCCTTGATCCAGTTTTGGAAGATTGTATGATTCTAAGAATTTATCCCTTTCTTCCAGATTGTCAAATTGGTTGGCATATAGCTTTTCATAGTATTCTCTTATAATCTTTTGTATTTCTGAGGTGTCTGTTGTAATTTCTCTCTTTCATTTCTGGTTTTACTTATTTGAGCCTTCTCTCTTTTTTTCTTGGTGAGTCTAGCTAAGGGGTGTCAATTTAGCTTATCTTTTCAAAGAACCAGCTCTTGGTTTTATTAATTTTTTCTATTTTTTTTAGTCTCTATTTCATTTATTTCTGCTCTGATTTTTATGATTTCCCTTCTTCTACTGATTTGGGTTTTTGTTTGTTCTTCTTTTCCCAGTTCTTTTAGGTGTATTGTTAGATTGTTTATTTGAGATTTTTCTTGTTTGTTGTGATAGGCCTGTATTGCTATAAACTTCCCTCTTAGAACTGCTTTTGCTGTATCCCATAAATTGTGGTATGTCGTATTTTCATTTTCATTTGTCTCCAGGTAATTTTTGATTTCTTCTTTGATTTCTTCGTTGACCCAGTAGTTGTTCAGTAGCATTTTGTTTAGTCTCCATGTATTTGTGGCTTTTCTGATTTTCTTCCTATAGCTGATTTCCAGTTTCATACTGTTATGGTCAGAAAAGATGCTTGGTATTATTTCAATCTTCTTAAATTTATGGAGACTTGTTTTGTGTCATAATATGTGATCAATCCTGAGGAATATTCCATGTGCATTTGAAAAGAATGTGTATTCTTTGGTTGTTGGATGGAATGTTCTGTATGTATCTACTAGGACAATCTGTTCTAGTGTGTCATTTAAAGCCAATGTTTTCTTATTGATATTCTGTTTGGATGATCTATACATTCATGTAAGTGGAGTGTTAAAGTCCCCTACTATTATTGTGTTACTGTATATTTCTCTTTTTCTGTCTGTTAATAATTGCTGTATATATTTAAGTGCTCCTAAATTGGGTGCATAGATATTTACAAGTGTTATATCCTCTTCTTGGATTGTTCCCTTGATCATTATGTAATGCCCTTCTTTGTCTCTTTTTACAGTTTTTGTTTTAAAGTCTATTTTGTCTGATATAAGTATTGGTACCCCAGCTTTCTTTTTATTGCCATTTGCGTGGAGTACATTTTCCATCCCTTCACTTTCAGTTTGTGAGTGTCTTTAGGTCTGAAGTGTGTCTCTTGTATGCAGCATATATATGGGTCTTGTTGTTTTATCCAATCAGCCACCCTATGCCTTTTAATTGGAGCATTTGGTCCATTGACATTTAAAGTAGCTATTGATAAGTATGTACTTACTGCCATTTTTAAATTTTTCTCAGTGTTTTAGTAGTCCTTCTCTCTTCCTTTCTCCTTCTATACAGAATTGATGGTCTCTTTAGTTTTCTCTCTGTCTGAAAGATCTACTCTAAATCCCCTCTTCCCTCATTTTATGTTTTTGATATCATATCAAACCTCTTTTTTGTGCATTTATATCCATTGCCCTCTTATCATAGAAACAGATAATTTTTCCTCTTTGTGGTCTTCTCTTTTCCCCTTAAATCTGTTTCTTTAACATTTCTTGTAGCACTGGTTCCTTGGCGGCAAACTCCTTTAATTTTTGCTTGTCTGGGAAACTTGTGATGTCTCCTTCCATTTTGAATGATAACATTGCCAGATAGACTATTCTTGGCTGTAATTTTTTTCCTTTTAGCACTTTAAATATATCGTGCCACTCTCTTCTAGCTTGTAAGGTTTCTGCTGAGAAGTCAGCTGAGAGCCTTATGGGGTTTCCCTTGTACGTAACTTTTCTTTCTCTTGCAGCTTTTAGGAATCTCTCTTTATCTTTAATTCTGGACATTTTGATTATGATGTGTCTTGGTGTGGACCTCTTTGGGTTTATCTTGTTTGGGGCTCTCTGTGCTTCCTGTACCTGGATGTCTGTTTCCTTCCTTAGGTTAGGGACATTTCCATCTATTATTTCTAAAAATAGATTCTCTGCCGCTTTATCTTGCTCTTCTCCTTCTGGGACACCTATAACACAGATGTTAGTGTGCTTGATCCCAGCCCTGATAGCAGTTGGAGCTGCATACACGACCCCAGGACCCTGGCAGTGGTGGCAAGAATCATGAATGCAACACCTCTGGCAGTGGCACTGCTGGCATCCTCGGATAACCCAAGAGTGGAGGCACAGGTTGTGCACCTGGCAGCAGCAAGAGAGCCCATGAAGAGCCATATAACACTAGCAGCAGACCTTACGACCCCAGTCTCCCCCAGCTACAGAGGCACCCGCAAATTCAGGCCACCAACCCACAGCAGTGGTGTCTGCAGATCCAAAAAACCTGAACATGGTGGAGGTGCCTGTAACTAACTCCTGCCCCCAGATCCCCCACCCTCTCACAGTGGGCGAACATATGACCCAGGAGACCTCAGAATCAACAGAGGTGCTTGCAGCCTTGTGACCCAAGTGGTGACTCCCGTGATGTCAGCAACATCATAAGCAGCAATGAAACAGCAAACTCATAGACACAAGCAGCACAAGGAGGGCACTCATGTTGCCTCTGACCCAGGCAATGGAGCATGTAAAGTGAAGGCTCTCAAATACAATCAGAAACAGCTCAGAATCAAAGTAAACAAAGCCTTACCCAAATAAGAAAGGTGTTTGCTACCACAAATGCACTGTCAGAGGATAAAATCATCGAGCACCATGAAGAACAATAGTAACACAGCACCACAAAAAGAAAATTACAACTTTCCAGAAAGCAAACTTTAAGTCATGGAAGATTGTGATCTACCAGAGAAATCAAAATAGCTGTCATGAAGAAACTCATTGAGTTATAAGAAAACACAGAAAAACAGTTCAATGAGCTCAGGAATGAAATTAATGAACAGAAGGGGTACTTCACCAAAGAGATTGAAAGTATAAAGAAAACAAAAAAATTTGGACCTAAAGAACACAATGAGTGAGATGAAAAATAAGGCAGAAACCATTGAAAATAGAGTAGTCCGTATGGAATAGAGAATTAGTGAGCTTGAAGATCTAAACCTAGAAATGATTCATGCAGAAAAGGGGAACGATTATTAAAAGAATGGAGAAATTCTATGAGAAATAGCCAACTCAATTAGGAAAAGCAACATAAAGATAACAGGTATTCCAGAAGGAGAAGAGAAGGAGAAAGGAGCAGATAGTTTATTTAAAGAAATAATAGTTGAGAATTTCCTGACCCTGGGGAAGTAATTAGTTGTACAAGTATATGAAACAAATAGAGCATCAAATTATCTCAATGCAAAAAGACCTCTCCAAGGCATATTATATTAAAACTGTCAAAAGTCAATGACAAAGAATATTAAGGGCAACCAGAGAGAAGAAAATAGCTGACAAAGAAACACCCATTAGTCTATCAGTAGATTTCTGAGTGAAAATTCTACAGGCTAGGAGAGAGTAGAGTGATATATTCAAAATATTGAAAGATAAAAACTTTCAGCCAAGAATATTCTATCCAGCAAAGTTATCCTTCAGATATAAAGGAGAAATAAAGGTTTTCCCAGACAAACAAAAACTAAGGGAATTAATTATCACTAGATTGGCCTTATAAGAAATGTTGAAAGAAGCCCTCCTACCTAAAACAAAAAGGCAGAGGTATGCAAAGTTTTGTGTAAGGTGATAAATAGACAAATAGAATCACAAAATTGCAACTCTAAGTCAGAATACATTAGTAAACATTTAATTATAACATAAAGGTTAAAAGGAAAGAAAGCATCAAAAAACTACAACTACTTTAATTTGGTAACAAACTCACAACACAAAAAGGGATAATTTATGACAACAAAAACAGAAAGAGAAGAGGAAAAGGATGGAACCTTCATAGGCAAATGGCAATAAGATGCTCTAAGCAGAAAAAGAACTATCTCATCTGTGAGAATTATTATACAAATCTCCTGGTAAGCACAAAACAATAATTCAGAGTAGAGTTAAAAAACATAGAAAAAGAGAAACACATCACAAAAACTACTAAACTGAAATGGCAGACAGAAACAAAAGAAAAAGAAACAAAAAATAGAAAAACAGAAAACAGAAGATAAAATGGCAGTAATAAGCTCTAATATCTCAATAGTCACTCTAAGTATAAATGGATTGAATTCGCACATCAAGAGAAAGAGAGTGGTTGGATAGATTAAAAAAAAAGACTCAACAATATGTTGTCTCCAGGAGACACATCTAAGCTCTAAATACAAACATAGGCTCAGTGAAGGGATGGAACATGACACTCTAAGCAAATGGCAAACAAAAGAAAGTGGGTGTAGCTATACTTATATCAGACAAAATAGACTTCAAACCAAAAAAGATAACAAGAGACATAGATGGACGTTATATAGTGATAAAGGGGAAATTCCACCAAGAATACATAACATTTATTAATATATATGCAACTAACATAAGAGCACCAAAGTATATAAAGCAACTACTAAGTGACCTAAGGGAGAAATTGACAGTAACACAGTAATAGTAAGCGACCTTAATACCCTAGTAACATCAATGAATACATCATCCAGACAGAGCATCAACACGGAAACATTGGCCTTAAATGAAACACTAGACCAGATGGACTTAATAGATTATATAGAATATTCTATCCAAAAGCAACAGATACTCAGTATCCTCAAATGCACGTGGAAGATTTCCAAAGACAGACCCTATGTTGGGAAACAAAATAAGCCTCCATAAATTCAAGAAGACTGAAAGCAAGTCAAGCATCTTTTCTAACCACAATGGTATAAAATGAGAAATCAACTACAAGAATAAAGCTGGAAAAGTCACAAATATGTATAAACTAAACAACATGCTACTGAACCATTACTGGATCAAAGAAGAATTCAAATGAGAAACCAAAAAAATACCTAGAGACAAATGAAAATGAAAGCACAACATATCAAAACCTATGGGCTGCAGCAAAAGTGGTACTAAGAGGGAAATTTACAGCAATAATTGCCTACTTTACTAAACAAGAAAAATCTCAAATAAACAATTTGAGACTACACTTAAAAGAACTAGTGAAAAAAGAAAAAATGAAGCCCAAAGTCAGGAGATGGAAGGAAATAATAAAAACCAGAGTGAAAATAAATGAATCAGAGACTTAAAAGACAATAGAAAGGATCAATTAAACTAAGAGCTGGTTCTCTGAAAAGATGAACAAAATTGACAAACCCTTAACTATACTCATGAAAAAGAAATGGTCGAACACGAAAAATTAGAAATGAAGAGGAGAGATTACAATGGATAACACAGAAATACAAAGAAGTGGTATGAATTTGAAGACAGATCAATAGAGATTAAGAATCTGAAGAGAAAAGAGAAAAAAGTCTCAGAAATGTGGGACACCATTAAGCACACCAACACATGTGTATTGTGAATACTAGAAGCAGAGATGAGAAAAGAACAGAAAATATTTAAGGAAATAATGGCTGAAATTTCCCAAATTTGATGAAAACTTTTTTGCCCTGGAAACTCAAAGAGCCCAAAGTAGGTTAAATACAAAGGGATTCACACAGAGAAACATTATATTAAAAAATGCTGAAAAACAAAGAGAAAATATGGAAAGCAGCAATCCAAAAAAAAAAAAAAAGGACTCAATACTCACTAGAGAACTCTGATAAGAATAACAACAGCTGCCTTCTCATCAGAAACAATGGAGGTCAGAAGACAGTAAGATTATTCAAACTGCTGAAAAGTAACCTATCAAATAAGAATTTTATATTCAGCAAAGCAGTCTTTAAAAAAATAAGAGAAAATAAAGATCTTTTCCCGAATTTGAAAAAAAAAAAAAGACAGAACTAGTTGTGAGCAGAGCCACCTTACATGAAATACTTTATAAGGTTTTTCAGGCTGAAAGCAGTGACTCCAAATAGCATTTCAAATCCACAAGAAAAAAAATAAAGGAATGGTAAAACTTATTATGTAATTATAAATGTTGATCAAGTGGCATCTCCTGCCTATCAGCAGGAGTAGAAGTTCAAACACATTTGCCCACTGCATATTGATATTAAAATTGTGAAGGAAAATACAGCAATATCAAGTACTGGATGAAACAATGCTTTACTCACATGGAGAAGAGACAGAAGATCAGCTTTAGTAGTGTGCATTGGACCCCCATGGCGAGCAGGTCCTCCCTGGCAACTGTCACAGGGCACTTGGCCTGCAAGAACTCTTCTGCTGCAGCAAGACCCCACCCCTTCCCCACAGAGGACAGATATAGTAGCTGTGTTGTCCGGGTGCCATAATATGCACATGCCTAAGCAGAACAGGAGTCTGAAACAAGAAAAGATATTCCTATACATCTTAACAAGTTCAATACAAGTTCTGATGACGCTGTATCTCTATGTAAGGAAGTGTTTCAGAACCTGGACCCATTCTTATGCAACTGAGTGGGGTTCATAAAACTGAATGCATGAGACTGCCTTTCTTAACAACAAAATATATTATAAATGTATATTTATTATCTATTTTTCTCTTAACTGATTTTAAATGAAATTGTATAAAACAATACTTATATAAGTGGATTTCATCAATAACATATAGAACTATAATATAGTTTACAATCATAACACAAATGAGCTTGTGGGGAGAAAAACTATAAGGAAATGTCATGACATGATAACACAAATCCATAGGAATAAATGAACATATCAAGAAATGGTAAATAAATTTTATATAACAAACACGATAATATATGCTTGATCTATATTCTCTCAGCTTCTTTAAGACACAAAATTCTATAAAGAAATAATTGTTACATGGCCTTGTTGAGTTTGTAACATATAGAGAAGTAATCTGTATCATGATAACACAAAAAGCGGAATGAGAGAATAGAACTATATAGAACCAGAATTTCTATATTTCACTAGAATTAAGTTAGTATAAATCTGAAGTAGATTAATTAAGCTGTACATGATAACCCACAGTGTTACCACTAAGAAAATAACTCCAAACAATATAGTGAAAAAAATAATTAAAAGAATTAAAATGTTACAGTAGAAAATATTCACTTAATGCAAAAGAAAGAGGAAAAATAGAAATAGAGACGGAAAATAACAAGATATTTAGGAAAAGAAACAGAAACTAGCAGGCATATATTTAACTCTATCAATAAAAATATTAAACGTGAGTGGAATAAACAATCTAATCAAATGTCAGAGATTATTATAGTGGTTAAAAAATACCCAACTCTTCTGTGTATAAGATCCACCCTTTTTATTCAAAAATACAAATATATTAAAAATAAATGAATAGAAAAAGATATATCATGCAAACAGCAAACAAGAAAGGTGGAGTGATTATATATATCAGAAAATAGATTTAAAAACAAAAATAAATCTTATTAGAGCTAAACAGAAACACATAATGGTAAAAGTGTCAATCTTAAAGGAAAATATAACAATTATAAGCATATGCACCTAAACACATAGCCCCAAAATACACAAAGCAAAATTGTTCAAATTGAAGAGGTAAATAGACCATTAACCAATAAGAGTTGGAAATTTCAAAATCACACTTTTGGGGCCAGCCCTGTGGCTTAGTGGTTAAGTGCGCACGCTGCACTACTGGCAGCCTGGGTTCGGATCCAGGTGTGCACCGATGCACTGCTTGTCCAGCCATGCTTGTGCAGCAGCCCACATACAGCAGCTAGCAGGATGTGCAACTATGGCATACAACTGTCTACTGGGGCTTTGGGGAGAAAAAGGGAAAAAAAGGAGGATGATTGACAATAGATGTTTGCTCAGGGCCAGTCCCCCTCAGCAAAAAGAGGAGGATTGGCATGGATGTTAGCTCAGGGCTGATCTTCCTCACAAAAACCAAAAAAAATAAAGTCAGACTTTCAATAATGAATAGAACTAGGTAGAAGATCAAAGAAGAAATAGAAGACCTAAACAACACAATAAGCCAAGTAGACCTAACATACAGAACACTCCAGCCAACAACAGTACAATACACATAATTTTCTGTGTGCCTGGAACATTATACAAGGTAGACCACACAAGTATTAGTTTGCTTGAGCTGTCACAACAAAATACCACAAACTGGGTGGCTTAAATAGCAGAGATTCCTTTTTTCACAGTTTTGGACGCTAAAAGTCAAAGATCAAATTTTTAGCAGGTTTATTTTCTTTTGAGGGCTCTCTTTTTGGCTTGCAGATGACCATCTTCACATTGTGTCCTTATATTGCCATTCCTCTATGCATGTGCATCCCTGGTGTCTCTTCATCTTATTACGACACCACTCATATTGGATTAGAGCCCACTCCTATGACCTCATTTAACCTTAATTACCTCTTTAATGCTGTATCTCCAAATATAGTCACATTCTAAGGTACTGAGTGTTAGAAATTAAAAACATATAAATTTGGGGGGAACACAATTTATTCCATAACAACATGATAGATCGTAAAACAGACCACAATAAAATTTAAAGGAATGAAACCATAATAAGTATGTTCTACAAACAATGGAATAAAATTAGAAATCAATAGCACAAGGAAATTTGGAAAAAATCACAAATATCTGTATATTAAACACACTCCTCAAGAAACAATTGGTCAGAAAAGAAATTACATGAGAAACTAGAAAAATACTTTGATATAAATGAAAATTATGACAGAATAAAGAAAAACTTAGGAGATATAGCTAAATCAACACTCAGATGGAAATTTAGACCTTTAAATGTCTACATTAAAAAAGAAGAATGATCTCAAGTTATAGTTATCCTTTCTACCTTAAGAAAACAGAAAAGGCAGAGCAAATTAAACATAAATCAAGAGGAGAAAATTGGTTCTTTGAAAACCTCAAGAAAATTGACACTTTAGTTAGACTAACCAAGAACAAAAACATAAAATATTCAAGTTGCTAAAATAAAGAATGAATGTTCATTATTACAGGCCCTACAAAGATAAAAATGATTGTATGAGAATCCTATGAACAATTTCATGTCAACAAATTAAATAGCATAGATGGAATAGACAAATTCCTAAAAAGACACAAACTACTGAAACTGTCCTAAGAAGAAATAGAAAATCTGAATGCACCGATAACAAGTGAAGATATTCAATTAATCACCAAAAATCTTCCAACAAATGAAGCCTAAGAAAGGATGTCGTCACTGGTGAATTCTACCAAACATTTCAGTAATATTTAATGCCAATGTTTTGCAAATTCTTCCAAAAATTTGAAGAGAAGGAATACTTCCTAACTTATTCTATAAGACCAATATTACCACGTGTTATGGGTTCAATTGTACCCCCTAAAATTCAGATGTTGAATTTTTAATCCACAGTAACTCAGAATGTAACTATATTTGTAGATAAGGTATTTAAATAAGCGATTAATTTAAAATGAGGTCATTAAGATGTGTGCTGATCCAGTCTGACTGGTGTCATTATAATAGGAGAAAATTTGAACACAAGGAGAGACAGCAGGGATGCACACACAGAGAAAAAGACTATGTGAGGATACAGTGAGGAGGCCATCTGTTTGCTAAGGAGAGATGCCTCAAAAGACACCAAACCTGCCAAAACCTTGATCTCAGACTTCTAGCCACCAAAATTTTGATAAAATATATTTCTGTTGTGTAAGCCAGATAGTATGTGATGTTTGTTATGGCAGCCTTAGCAAATTAATACTCTGTGGTACAAAAACCAGTCACAGGCATCACAAGAAAACTACAGATGAATATCTCATATGAATACAGATGCAGAAATTCTCAACAAAATACTATCAAACTGAATCCAGCAACATTTAAATGCCAAATGGAATTTATCCCAAGAATGAAATATTGGCTTAATGTTTAAAATCAATTAATATAACGTATCTTATGAATAAGATAAATAAAAATACACATCTTTTCAATAGAGGAATAGAAAGAATTTAACAAAATCCAATACCTTTTGGTAAAGAAAAAACCCAAATAGAAATAGAATGGAATTTTCTCAACCTGATAAATGACATATATGAAAAACCCACAGCTAACATTATAGTTAATAGGGAAAGACAGAATGTTTTCCTCTAAGATCAGAAACAAGACACATATGTCTGCTTTCACCATTTCTATTTGACATTAGACTAGAGGTTCTAAAAAGAGCTATTAGTCAGGGATATGAAATAAAATGCATCCAGATTGTAAAAGAAGTAAAACTGTCCCTATTTGAAGGTGACAAAATCTTATATACAGAAATTTGTAAGAAATTCACTAAAAAGCCATTACATCTGATTTCTATACACTTGCAAAGAACCATAAAAAACAGAATCCACAAAAGCAACTCCACTTAAAATAGCATCAAAATGAATAAAATACTAAGAAAAAAATTTATCAAAAGAACTGAAAGGGGCCGGTCCAGTGGCACAAGTGGTTAAGTGCACGTGCTCCGCTGTGGTGGTCCAGGATTTGCCGGTTCGGATCCTGGGCATGCACTGACACACCGCTTGTCAAGCCATGCTGTGGCGACATCCCATATAAAGTGGAGGAAAATGGACACGGATGTTAGCCCAGGGCCAGTCTTCCTCAGCAAAAAGAGGAGGATTGGCAGATGTTAGCTCAGGGCAGATCTTCCTCACAAAATAAATAAATAAATAAGTAAAAAATAAAGGCGATAGGCCCTTTTAAAAAGAACTGCAAAACTTATAATCTGAAAACTACAAAACTGTGTTGAAACAAATTAAAGATCTAAATACATGAAATGATATTTTATGCTCACTAATTGGAAGAGTCAATATTGTTTAGATTGCAATTCTCCACAAAGTGATCTACAAATTCAACTCAGTCTACAACAAAATTCTAAATGATTTCTTTGAAGAAATTTACAAGCTAATCCTAGCATTCACATGGAATTTCAAGGTACCCAGAATAGGAAAAATAGACTTGAAAGAGAAGTACAAAGTTTGTGGATTCAATATCCCAATATCATAATTTACTTCAAAGCTACAGTAAACAAGACATGTTGGTACTGACCTAAGCAAAAATATACAGATAATTAGAATAGTATAGAGTCCAGAAAAAAAACACTTCATGTCTGTCAATTGATTTTCACCAATATTGTAAAGATAATTTAATGGGAGAAAGAATGGTTTTTAAAACAAAAAAATAGTTTTAAAAAAATGGGAAAACTAGATATCCATAAGCAAAACAAAAATTAAATTGAGACTCATCTCACCCCATATACCAAAATTAGTTAAAAGTGAACTATAGACCTCAGTGTAAGGGCTAAAAGTATAAAACTCTTAGAAAACATAGTTGTAAGTCTTTGTGACCTTACATTAAGCGATAATTTATTAGATAATGAGCAAAGATAACAAAAGAAGAATAAAATAAAATAAATCAACAGAAGAAAAAACAGATATATTTGATTTGATCCAAATTAATAATTGTATGCTTCAAAGAGCACTCTCATGAAAGTGAAATGACAAACAATGGAATGGATTAAGATATTTAAAAAGCAAATATATGATAATGGGCTTGTCTCTAGATTATATAAACACTTAAATTTCAAAAATAAAAACATAAATAATCAAATTTGAAAATACACAAAGAGGCTCTCTCAAGCCATTTTGGACCTGCTTGAGACTGCTCTGTTAATCCTAGAGACCTCAATTCTGAGTTTGGAAGATGGCAGAATAGGAGGACTCTGAACTCACCTCCTCCCATAGACACAACAAGTATAAAACTACCTGGAAAAATTTCCTATGAGAGAGAGCTTAGTACTGGATACAAAGAACCCCAATAACAAGGGACAACACTAACAGGGGTGAAAAAGTCAGAAATATACCTAGTCTGAGGAACAAAACACATCCTAGCTTTGGTGTTTCATGGTCAGGAGCAATCTCAAAGGTACAGAGATTTTCTCAGAAGAGCAGGTTTCGTGGGGTATCTGAATAGGGGATATATGCCACAATAAGCATCCCAGCCTTTAGAGTCAGCACAACCAAGAGATTCCATAATAGCTGGCTTTGAAAACCAATGGAGAGTACACCCAGAAAAACTATTGAACTTCAGAGAAAGAAAAACCTGCTCTTAAAAGGCCCACACACAGATTCATCCATTCTGGAAACCAATACAAAAACATCAGAAAGAAAAGTGCAGGGCCTGCCCGGTGGCGCAAGTGGTTAAGAGCGCACCCTCCACTGTGGCAGCCCGGGGTTCGCAGGTTCAGATCCCGGGTGCGCACCGACGCACTGCTTGTCAAACCATGCTGTGGCGGCATCCCATATAAAGTGGAGGAAGATGGGCATGGATGTTAGCCCAGGGCCAGTCTTCCTCAGCAAAAAAAAAAAAAAAAAAGAGGAGGATTGACAGATGTTAGCTCAGGGCTGAGCTCCTCAAAAAAAAAAAAAAGAAAAGTTCATAGTCGTTTGGTAAAAGAGACTAATTGACTAAGCTCACAGTTCATCTCAGAGAAGCAGGAGATAACTGGGTTGATGTCCTCAGGGAATGAGACACTGGTGGTAGCCATTATTGTGACCTAGTTCTATCAGGCTGACACAGATGATGGCAGCTGCCATTGGATTCTTTCCTCTAGCTTCTTAGTGTAAGGGTATGCCCTGCCCACTAGAGCACAAATTTAATAAACTCAGCCAGGGCAGACAGCCCATGCCAGCCACTGGTTCCACCCACCAACAAGCAAGCAGAGATATTTTAAGGCCCTCATAGGATAAGTGTGGGGGACCTCTGCAGTGGGGCATGTGGGTCCACCTCAGTGGGGTATACATGCAAACAGGTCTGCATTGGAGGGATGTGTGGGTCTGTGGGCAATGGGGCATGTCAACCACCAGAGACTTGTGCCACTGGCCATCTCAAACAGCCTCAAGGGAATCTGCCCTGTTTTCCAATGACCAAAATGATAGTGTGCTGATCTGCCTAGTGCCAACTCCACCAATCTGTGGTCCTGAGAGAGCTAACAACAGCCACATGCTGCACACAGTTGCACCAGAAACCCACGGCATTTGTGAGCCCTTGAGCCTAGCAAGTAGCAACACTGGGGGTTTGACTAGCTTAACAGGAAAACAGCAGTAGTTGGGGGCTATTAGACTTTGCAGCCAGCCATGCCTGGGCTTGGCCCACCCAATATTGTGACTGTAGCAGCTGCATATGGCTGAGCCTTACACCCAGCCATTCCTACCTATCCCTAGGGGCCAATATAACCTGCCTTTGCAGCAAGAACAACCCCAACACAGCAGAGTGGCACATGTAGCACACACAGGAGACACCCTGGAACATTTGGAATGGGTGACAAGAATGAAGCAAATTGCTGGGCCCCATAAGGCATCTCTTACATAAGGCCACATTTTCAAGATAAGAGATGTAGCTCTTCTACCTAATACATACATAAAAACACAGAGAAGTTGGAAAAATCAGGGGATAAAATAATACGTTCTAAATAAGCTACCAGAACAAAACCACAGAAAAACAACTAAATGAAACAGAGATAACCTACCTCATAAAGAATACAAACTAATAGTCATAAGGGTGCTCACTGATCTTGGGAGAAGAATAGAGGAACATAGTAAGAACTTCAACAAAGAATTGGAAAGTACAAAAAGGAACCAATCAGAACTGAAGAACACAACAATGGAAATGAAAAATACACTAGAGGGGATAAATAGCAGAGTAGATTAAACAGAAGAATGAGTCTGTGATCTGGATGAAAGAGCAGAGGAAATCATCCAAGTTGAACAGAAAAAAGAAAAAAATTAAAAAGAATGAGGACAGTCTAAGGGACATCTGGGACAACATCAAGCGTACCAACATCCATATTAAAAGTGTCTCAAAGGGAGAAGAGAAAGACAAAATGGCAGAGAACCTATTTGAAGAAATAATAGCTGAAAGTTTCCCTAACTTGAGGAGGGAAACAGATTCAGGTACAGGAGCACAGAGAGGACCAAACAAGATAAACTCAAAGAGGCCCACATTAAGACTCATTATAATTAAAATGTTAAGAATTAAAAAGAGACATTGGTGTCAAGATGGCAGCATAGGCAGACTCTGAACTCACCTCCTCCCATGGATTCAACAAATTTACAATGACTCCTGGAAAATTTACCCCTAACAGAGAACTGAAAACAGGATAAAAAGAACCCCCACAACAAGGGACAGTCCTGACTGAGGTGGAAGAGGCAGAAATTCTGTTATGGAGTGAAAAAAGACAACTTTGCAAGCCACAGCACTTCATGGCAGGCCGGGAGCAATCCTAAGTTAGCAGCCTTCCCTGGAGGAGTGGGGGACTTGAGCGGGGGAGCATTGCCACTATAAGCAGCTTTTGGACTCAGCACAACTTAGATGAGTGTCATAATATCTAGCTTTACTGGCTACTAAAAACAATGAGGAATACCCTCGGAAAGCTATTGGACACAAGGGGAAAAAAATGCCAGCTCTTAAAGGGCCCACACACAAATTCATCTGTTTTGGAAAGCAACCTAAAATCACCAGAAAGAAAGGTGAACAGTCCTTTGGTGAAAAGAGACTCACCTGATAGCCTTTGGGTGTATTTTGGTCAAAAGAGAGATCTGTCCAGGGACTCAGACATTGGCAGCAGCTATTATTGTGACAGGTGTGCTGACACTGATGATGGCAGACACCATTGAAGTTCTTCCCCTGGCCTGTTAGCCCAGGATCTGTCCCACCCACTAGACCACTGACTTAATCCAGTTCAACCAGGGCAGGCCCCACCCAACAGCAAGCCCTAGGCAACTTGAGGGCCTACATAGTCTGACTGCCTTGATCCTCTGCAGCAGGGTGAGTAGGTACACCTCTGTGGGGCAAGGCGTGTGGGAGGAGCAGGTGGATTGTGTGGGGATTGGTGGAGTGTGTGGGGCCTCTGCAGTGGGGCAACTGGGTCTGCTTCAGGGGGTTGGGGTATGCACATGGGGCAGGACTGTGTTGATGGTGTGTGTGACCCTGTAGTCAGTGGGGCTTGTCAGCTGCAGAAGACTTGTGCTTCTCAAACTGCCACATAGGGGATTGGACCTAACTTTCAAAGTCTGGAACAACTGGGTGCTCCCATGCCTGGGGCCAGCCCCACCCAGCTGCAATCCTGACAGAGCTGACAAAAGCCTTGCTGACCAGAGGCCTACAGCAATTGTAAGCCCCTGAGCATAGCAACCAGCCATGCTGGGGGCATATTCACTTAACAGAAGAACTGCAACAAGAATGTGTTGTTAGACCTTGCAGCCAACTCTGCTGGGGCTCCCCATGCCCAATAAAGTGAACTGAAAGTTCCATAGCAGCTACACGCAGCTGAGCATTACAACCAGCTGGCCAGTGGGACAGCCTAGCCTCCCAGGACACATGCAGCAAGAGCAAACCTGCTACAATAGAAGGACACAGGTAGCCCACACAGGATCACTCCTGGAACATTTGGAACAGATGATGAGAGGGAAGCACACTGTTGGGTCTCATAAGTCATTACTTACATAAGGCCATCTCTCCAAGTTCAGGAGATATAGCTGACCCACCTAATACATAGATATAAGCACAGAGAAAATGGCAAAATAAGGAGGCAAAGGAATATGTTCCAAGTAAGGGAACAGGACAAAACCCGAGACAAAGAACTAAAGGAAAAGAAATAAACAATATACCTGACAAAAAGTTCAAATAAAAAGTCATAAAGATGGTCACTGATCTTGTGAGAAGAATGGATGAACTCACTGAGAACATCAAAAAAGAATTAGAAAATGTAAAAAAGAACCAATCAGAAATGAAGAATATAATACTGGAAATGAAAAATTCACTAGAGGAACTCAAAAGAAGAGTAGATGATACAGAAGAACGGATCAGTGAGCTGGACGAAAGACTAGAGGAAATCACCCAAGCTGAACAGATAAAAGAAAAAATAATTAAAAAGAATCAGATAAAAGAAAAAATAATTAAAAAGAATAAATAAAAAAGTCCCAAAAGGGACTTTTGGGACAACATCAAGTGCACTAACATGCATATTATAGGTGTCCCTGAAGGAGAAAAGAGAGATAAAGGGGCAAAGAATCTATTTGAAGAAATAATAGCTGAAAACTTTCCTAACGTAAGAAAGAAAACAGACAACCAGGCACAGGAAACAGAGAGAGAACCAAACAAGATAAACCCGAAGAGGGCCACACCAAGACACATTAGAATTAAAATGTCAAGAATTAAAGATAAAGAGAGAATCCTAAAAGCCAAAGAGAAAGGCAACAAGTTATAAACAAAGGAAAGCCCATAAGACTATCAGCTGACTTCTCAGCAGAAAGCTTACAGGCCAGAAGGGAGTGGCATGATATATTTAAAGTGCTGAAAGGAAAAAACATAGAGCCAAGAATACCCTACCCAGCAAGTTTATCATTCAGAATAGAAGGAGAGGTAGTTTTCCCGACAAGCAAAAACGACAGGAGTTTATCGCCACTAAGCGGGTCTTACAAGAAATTTTAAAGGGACTTATTGAAGTGGGAAAGAAAAGACCAGAAATAAAAATAAGAAAATTATCAAAGAAAAATATCACTGGTAAAGGCAAATATACAGTAAAGGTAGTGGATCAACCACCTATAAGCTAGTGTGAAGATCAAAAGACAAAAGAACTAAATGCATCTATTTCTATGATAAGAGTTGGGTATAAACACACAAAAAGAGAGGTAATAGGTTATATAAAAACATAAAATGTGGGGGAAGGCAGTAAAGTGTAGAGTTTTTAGCAAGAGGTTGTCGGGGGAAGAGGGAGAATCTCCCTCTGCCCTTTCCCTTAAGGTTCTTATGGCTGGCCAAATAATTAACAAGACAGGTTAGCAGGAGAAAATAATACCAAGTTTAATAACATGTATACATGGGAGAAGCTCAGAAATGAGCAACTCGTCCCTCTGTCTAAGCTGCTTGCTTAAGTATTGCAGCTAAAGGCGAGGAGCGTGTTGGGGGTGGGTAATGGCCTGGGACTTCAGAGGGCAGGAGGACAATTCTTTTTGGGGTCATCTATAGATAATGTGGTCAGGGAGAGACAGAGTTTTTTGATAAAAGTGGCTTGGTGCCTTTGCTATTGTAACCTCTATCCTACATTATCTTTATAGCCATCATGATAGAAGATCTGTTCCAGGAAGTAGCCACCATGTCAAATTCTTTAGGCAGTTAGTGGGGGAGGTCAAATGTCCCTAGAGAAAACAACCAAGGTAAAAAGATAGATTTCAGGGTGGCCAAATCTTGATCTCCCACAAGGTCAAACTTAAGAGACCATCAACTTCATGCTATTTACATAAGTTATTATGTACCAACCTCATGGTAATCACAAATCAGAAACCTATAATAAACACACAACACATAATGGGAAAGGAACCAAAACATAATATTAATAAAGCCATCAAGCCACAAGAGAAGAGAGCAAGAGAAGAAAAAAGGAACAAAGAACTACAAAATCACCCAGAAAAAAGTAACAAATGGCAATAAGTACATATTTATTAACAGCTATTTTAAATTTCAGTGGACTAAACACTCCAATCAAAAGACATGTAGTGGCTGAATTAATAAAAAACAAGACTAATATATATGCTGCATACAAGAGACACAGGTCAGACCTAAAGACACGAAAAAACTGAAAGTGAAGAGGTGGAAAATCATACTCCATCCAAAAGAAAATGAAAAGAAAGCTGGGATAGCAATACATCTATCAGAGAAAATAGACTTTAAAGCAAAAACTGTAAAAAGAGACAAAGAAAGGCATTAAATAATGATAAAGGGAACAATCCAACAAGAGGATATAACACTTGCAAATGTCTATGCACTCAACATAGGAGCACCTGAATATATAAAGCAATTATTAACAGACATAAAAGGAGAAATTAACAGTAACACAATAATAGTAGGGGACTTTAACATTCCACTTACATCAATAGATAGATCATCCAAACAGAAGATCAATAAGAAAACATTGGCTTTAATGACAAATTAGACCAGACAGACTTAGCAGATATACACAGAACATTCTATCCAAAAACTGCACAATACACAGTCTTTTTAAATACACATGGAACATTCTCCAGGATAGATCACATATTAGGCCACAAAACAAGTCTCAATAAATTGGAGAAGACTGAAATAATACCAAGCATCTTTTCTGAATACAGTGGTATGAAACTAGAAATCAACTACAGGAAGAAAATAAGGAAAGCCACAAATATGTGGAGATTAAACAAATTGCTGCTGAGCAACTATTGGGTCAACAAAGAAGTCAAATAAGAAATCAAAAAATACCTGGAGACAAATGAAAATGAAAGTACAACATACTAAAATTTACATGATAGAGCAAAAGTGATACTAAGAAAGGTATTTAAAGGAATAAAGGCCTACCTTAAAGAACAAGAAAAATGTCAAATAAACAAACTAATATTACACCTAAAGAAATGAGAAAAAAAGAGCAAATGAAGCCCAAAATCAATAGAAGGAAGGAAATAATAAAAATAAAGAAGAAATAAAGAACAGAGACTGAAAAAGAATAGAAAAATCCATTAAACTAAGAGCTGATTCTTTGAAAAGATAAAAAAATTGAGAAAACTTTAGCTAGATTCACTAAAAAAAAGAGAGGGAAGGCTCAAATAAATAAAATCAGAAATGAAAGAGGATAAATTACAACAGACATAACAGTAATACAAAACATTATAACAGAATACTATAAAGCTATATGTCAAAAATTTGGATAATCTAGAAGAAATGGATAAGTTCTTAGAATCACACAACCTTCCAAAACTAAATCAAGAAGAAATAGAGAATCTGAATAGACTGATGTCTAGTAAGAAGAACAAAACAGTAATCACAAACCTCCCAAAAGACAAAAAGTCCACGACCAGACAGATTCCCTGGTGAATTCTACCAAGCATTAAAAGATGACTTAATACCTATCCTTCTCAAACTCTTCCAAAATTTTGAAGAGGAAGGGATACTTCCTAACTCATTCTATGAGACCAACACTACCCTGATACTAAAACAAGAGGAGGACAATACAACAAATGGGAAATTACAGGCCAATATCACCAATGACTATAGATGCAAAAATCCTAAAGAAAACACTAGGAAATTGAATATAAAATACATCAGAAGAATCATGCACAAAGATCAAGGGAGGCAAGTATGGTTCAATATTCACAAATCAATGTGATACACTACATTAAAAAATGAAGAATATAAATCACATGATCATCTTAATAGATGCAGAAAAAGCATTCAACAAGATACAGCATCCATTTATGATAAAAGTTCTGAATAAAATGGATATAGAGAGAAAATATCTCAATATAATAAAGACTATATATGACGAACACACAGCTTATATCATACTCAAAGGTGAAAAACTGAAAGCTATTCCTTTAAGAACAGGAACAAGAGAAAGGTGCCCATTGTTGCAACTCTTATTCAACATAGTGTTGAAAATCCTAGTCAGAGAAATCAGGTAAGAAAAGGAAATAAAAAGGGATCCAAATTGTAAAGGAAGCAGTAAAACTGTCACTAATTGGAGATGACATGATTTTCTACACAGAAAACCCTAAAGAATTCAACAAAAGATTATTAGAAAGGATAAACTAATAAAGTGGCAAGGTACAATATCAACATACAAAAATCTGTTGCATTTCTATACACTAACAATGAAATAGTAGAAAGAGAAATTAAGAATACAATCCCATTTACAACTGTAAGAGAAAGAATAAGATATTTAAGAATAAATTTGACTGAAGAGGTTAAAGACTTATACGCTGAAACTATAAAACATTGTTGAAAAAATTTGAAGAAGACACAAAGAAATGGAAATATATCTCATGCTCATGGATTGGAAGAATTAACATAGTTAAAATGCCCATACTTCCTGAAGCAATCTACAGATTGAATGCAAGCCCTATCGAAGCTCGATGACATTTTTCACAGAAATAGAACAAAGAATTCTAAAATTTATATGGAATATCAAAAGACCCCATATAGCCAAAGCAATCCAGAGAAAAAAGAAAAAAGCTTGAGGCATCAAACTCACTGATTTTTTTTATTGATGTTTTGATAGTTTTTAACATTGTGAAATTTTGGGTTGTACATTTATGTTTGTCCATCACCATATATATGACTCCCTTCACCCCTTGTGCCCACCCCTTACCCCCATTGCCCCTGGTAACCACAATACAGCTTTCTCTGTACATGTGTTGGTTTATAATCCACATATGAGTGATACCATAGAGTGTTTTTCTTTATCCTTCTGGCTTACTTCACTTAACATAATACCCTCCAGGCTCATCCATGTTGTTGCAAATGGGACAATTTTGTCTTTTTTTATGGCTGAGTAATATTCCATTGTATATATATACCACATTTTCTTGATCAAATTGTCTTTCAAGGGACACTTGTGTTGCTTCCATTTCTTGGCTATGGTGAATAGTTTTGCAATGAACATAAGGGTGCATAAGCTTCTTTGGATTGTTGATTTTAGGTTCATTGGATAGATTCCCAGTAGTAGGATGGCTGGATCATAGGGCATCTCTATTTTTAATTCTTTGAGGAATCTCCATACCGTTTTCCATAGAGGCTGCACCAGTTTGCATTCCCACCAGCAGTGTATGAGGATTCCTGTTTCTCCACATCCTCTCCAAGATTTGTTGTTTTTTGTCTTGGTGATTATAGCCATTCTAATGGGTGTGAGGTGATATCTTAGTGTTGTTTTGATTTGCATTTCCCTGATTAATGATGTTGAACATCTTTTCATGTGCATATTGGCCATCTGTATATCTTCTTTGATGAAGTGTCTGTTCATTTCCTCTGCCCATTTTTTGACAGGGTTGTTTGTTTTTTTGTTGTTCAGTTGTGTGTGTTCTTTATATATTACGGAGATCAACCCCTTGTCAGATGTATGTTTTGCAAATATTCTCTCCCAGCTGGTAGGTTGTCTGTTCATCTTGATTCTGGTTTCGTTTGCCTTGTAGAAGCTCTTTAATCTGATAAAGAAGTCCCACTTGTTTATTTTTTCTTTAGTTGCCCTAGTCTGGGTAGGCATGCCATCCCAAAAGATTCCTTTATGACCAATGTCAAATAGTGTGTTGCCTATATTTTCTTCTATGAGTTTTATAGTTGCAGGTCTCACCTTCAGGTCTTTGAACCATTTTGAGTTAATTTTTGTGAATGGCGATAGCAGATGGTCCCCTTTCATTCTTTTGCACGTGGCTGTCCAGTTTTCTCAACACCATTTATTGAAGAGCCTTTCCTTTCTCCATTATTTGTTCTTAGCTCCTTTGTCAAAAATTAGCTGTCTTTATATGTGGTTTTATTTCTGGGCTTTCAATTCTGTTCCATTGATCTGTGTGTCTGTTTTTGTACCAGTACCATGCTGTTTTGATTGCTATTGCTTTGTAGTATGTTTTGAAGTCAGGAATTGTGATGCCTCTTGCTTTATTCTTTTTTCTTGGGATTGCTTTAGCTATTCAGGGTCTTTGGTTGCCCCATATATATTTTAGTATTCTTTTTTGTATTCCCATGAAGAATGCAATTGGGATTCTGATTGGGATTATATTGAATCTGTAGATTGCTTTAGTTAATATAGACATTTTAAACATATTTATTCTTCCAATCCACGTGCATGGGATATCTTTCCATTTCTTTATGTCATCATGGATTTCTTTCAATAATGTCTTGTAGTTCTTATTGTATAGGTCTTTCACCTCCTCAGTAAGATTTATTCCTAGGTATTTTATTCTTTTTTCTGCAATTTTAAATGGCATTATCTTTTTGAGCTCTCTTTCTGTTAGTTCATTATTAGCATACAGAAATGCAACTGATATTTGTAGATTGATTTTATACCCTGCAACTTTGCTGTAGTTGTTGATTATTTCTAATAGTTTTCCAACGGATTCTTTAGGGTTTTCTATATGTAAAATCATTTCATCTGCAAATAGTGAGATTTTCATTTCTTCGTTGCCTATTTGGATTCCTTTTATTCCTTTTTCTTGCCTAATTGCTCTGGCCAAAACCTCCAGTACTATGTTGAACAGGAGTGGTGAGAGTGGGCAGCCCTGCCTCATTCCTGTTCTCAGAGGAATGGCTTTCAATCTTTCCCCGTTGAGTATGATGTTGGCTATGTATTTGTCATAAACAACCTTTATTATTTTGAGGTATTTTCCTTCTATTCCCATTTTGTTGAGAGTTTTTACCCTAAACTCACTGATTTTAATATATACTACAAAGCTATAGTAATTGAAACAGCATGGTACTGGTAGAAAAACAGATACACAGATCAATGGAACAGAATTGAGAGATCAGAAATAAAGCCACACATCTATGGATAGCTAACTTTCAACAAGGGTTCCAAGAAAATTGAATGGAAAATGGAAAGTCTCTTCAATAAATGGTGTTGAGAAAACTGCTCAACCACATACAAAAGAATGAATGTAGACCATTATCTTACTCCATACACAAAAATTAACTCAAAATGGATTACGGACATGAATGTAAGACCTGATACCATAAAACTCCTAAAAGAAAACATCGGCAGTATGCTCTTCAACATCAGTCTTAGCAGTATGTTTTCAGGTAAGGAATCAAAAGAAGAAACAAACAAATGGGACTACATCAAACGAAAATTCTTCTACACCACAAAGGAAACCATTGACAAAACAAAAAGAATACCTAAATATTGGGAGAAGATATCTGCAAATCATATACCTGCTAAGGAGTTAATATCCAAAATATACAAACAACTCATACAACTCAACAACAACAAAACAAATAACCCAATTAAAAAATGGGCAAAAGATCTGAACAGACATTTTTCCAAAGAAGACATACAGATGGACAACGGGCACATCAAAAGTTGTTCAACATCACTAATTTTTAGGGAAAAGCAAATGAAAAATACCATGAGATATCACCTCACACCTGTCAGAATGGCTGCAATTAACAAGACAAGAAATAACAAATGTTGGAGAGGATGTGGAGAAAAGAGAATCCACATACACTGCTGGTGGGAATGTAAACTGGTGCAGCCACTATCAAAAACAGTATGAAGATTCCTCAAAAAATTAAGAATATAACTACCAGTTGAACCAACTATTCCACTTCTGGGTATTTATCCAAAGAACATGAAAATACAAATGTGAAAAGATATTTGCACTGCTATGTTCATTGCAGCATTATTCACTACATCCAACACTTGGAAACAACCTATGTGTCCATCAATGGATGAATGGATAAATAAGATGTAGTATATATACACAATGGAATATTACTCGGCTATAAAAAAAATGAAATCTTGTGATTTGTGACAACATGGATGGACCTTGATGGTATTATGCTAAGTGGAATAAGTCAGATAGAGAAAGTCAAATATTGTATTATTTCACTTATAAGTAGAAGATTAAAAATAACAACAAAAACAAACACATACATATAGAGATTAGTTTGGTGGTTACCAGAGGTGAATAGGGGAGGGAGGGAGGTGAAAGGGGCAATAGGGAACATGCATATGGTGCTGGATGGTAATTAGTCTTTGGGTGGTGAACATAGAGAAAACAAAATATAACAGTGTTCGCCTAAAATTTATTTAATGTTATAAATCAATGCTATCTCAAGAAAAGAGATAAAATTCTCAAAATTACATAAAGAATCTGAATAGATATGTCTCACAGAAGACATACAATTGTACAAGAATACACGAAAAGTGTTTCAATACCATTAGCTATCAGTGAAATGCAATTTAAAACTACAGTGTGATACTTGTTCACATCCATTAAGATGGTAATAATAAAAAATAATGGTAATATAAAATCACAACAAGGATGTGGTGAAAATGGAACCCTCATAATTGCTTATGGTAATGTAACATGTTGCAGAGAGAGCAATAGTTTAGAAGTTACTCAAAAATTTAATCATAGAGTTACAATATCACATAGCAATTCCACTCCTATGTATATACCCAAGATAAATAAAATCATATGTCCACACAAAATGTGTATGTGAATGTTCATATCATCATTATTCATAATGACCAAAAATGGAAAATAATCTAAATGTTTATCAACTGATGAATGAATAAATAAAATGTGGTATATCAATATGATGGGATATTATTCAGCAGTCATGAGAAATTGTGTACTGACACATGTTGCAACATGGATGAACCTTAAAATCATTATGCTAGATCTGATTCAAGATGGTGACTTGTGAAGCTCCTGAACATACATCCTCCCCGGACACACTGACTCTACAGCTACATACAGAACAATCCCCTCTGAAAGAAATCCAGAAACTGGCTGAGTGACTGCTACCCATTGAGTGAATAAGAAAAAACCCATATTGAAATTGTTTTTGGCACACCCTCAAATACATGGAGCCACTAAGAACAAAGAAGGCTGCTTGGATAATCTAATAGGCTTGAGAGACAAACAAGAACTAGGTCAGGGTTGAACAATAAGGCTCATCTCCTACATGAGACCACTCCTTCAAGACTATTTTATCTAATACATGCGGCTGTTTTATCTAACACATGGGCACCAACACAGGGGATCAAGGAAAATTAAGAAACAGAGGAATATATTCCAAACGTAAATAACAGGATAAAACCTCAGAAAAGATATTAATGAAATGGAGATAAGTAATTTATCTGATAAAGAAAGAGTTCAAAATGGTCATAAAGATGCTCACCAATATGGTCACCAAAATGGTCACCAAAGATGCTCAGGACAACAATACATGAACAAAGTAAGAATTTTAATAAAGAGGTAATAAATATAAGAAAGTACCAAACAGAAATGACAGAGCTGAAGAATACAGTAACCAAACTGAAAAATTCATTAGAGTGGTTCAAATGCAGACTAGATGAAGTGGAAGTAAAGATCAGCAAACTCAAAGAATGGGCAGTGGAATTCAACCAATCAGAGGGGCATAAAGAAAAAAGAATGTAAAACAGTGAAGATACCTTAAGAGACTTATGAGACAACATCAAGCCAATGAACATTGGTATTAGAGGGAGCCCAGAAAAAAAAGACAGAGAGAGGAAGACAGAAGAAATATTTAAAAAAACAATGGCTGAAAAATTCCCTAACTTGGGGGGTAAAAAGACATCCAGATGCAGGAAGACCATAAACTTCCAAATAAGACGAATTCAAAAAGACCCACACTAAGACACTTTATAATTAAATTGTCAAAAATTAAAAGTAAGGAGAAAATGTTAAAAGTGGTAAGAGAAAAGTTGTTATGTACAAGCGAAGCCCCATAAGACTGTCAATAGACTTTTTTCAGCTGAAACTTTGCTGGCCAGAAGGGAGTGGCACAACCTACACATATTGCTTAGAGAAAAAAATTGCCAACAGAAATACTTCATCCAGCAAAGTTGCCTTTCAGAACTGAAGGAGAGATAATGAATTTTCCAGACAAACAAAAGGTGAGGAGTTCAGCACCACTAGAATGGCCTTACAAGAAATGTTAACAGAACGTCTTTAAGCTGAAATGAAAGGGCACTAATTAGTAACAAGAAAACATATGCAAGTATAAATCTCAATGGTAAAGGTAAACATACAATTAAATTCACAATAGTCTTATGTTATAATGATGGTGAATTAATCACTTATAAATCTAGTATTAGATTAAGGTTAAAAGACAAAAGTAGTAAAAATAACTATAATTAAAAGAATTTGATAATTGATACACAAGATAAAAGTAAATTGTGACATCAAACGTAAAACATGGGGGGAGATTAAAACTGTAGTGCATAGGAATATGTTCAAAGTTACGTTGCTACCAACTTAAAATAGACTGCTAAAAATAAAAAATATTTTACATGTTTTTTAATAACAAAAAAGCGAAAAGCTATAGTGGATACACAAAATATAAAGAGAAAGGAATCTAAGCATACCACTATAGAAAATCCTCGCATCACAAAGGAAGAGAGCAAGAAAATAATGGACCAAAGAAATTACAAAACAGCCAGAAAACATTTAATAAAATAGCAATAAGTGCATACCTATCAATAATTATTTTAAATGTAAATGGACTAAATTCTCCAATAAAAACCTATAATGTGGTTGAATGGATTAAAAAAAAAAGACCCATCTATATGCTGCCTATAAGAGACTCACTTCACATGTAAGGACACACACACACAGAAGAAAATGAAGGGATGGAAAAAGATATTCCATGCAACTGGAGACCAAAAGAAAGCTGGGGTAGCTATACTTATATCAGACAAGACTTTAAGACAAAGACTGCAATAAGGGACAAAGAAGTTTATTATATAATAATAAAGGGGTAAATCTAAAAAGAAGATATAATAATTTAAATATTTATGTACTCAACATAAAAGTATCTAAATATATAAGGCAAATATTAACAGATCTAAATGGAGAAATAGCAATACAATAGTAGGGACTTTAATACCCCACTGTCATCAATGGATAGATCTAGATAGAAAACTAATAAGAAACTGGGCTTAAATGACATTTTAGTCCAAACAGATTCAAAAGACATTTAGAGAAGATTCCACCCCAAAACAGAATACACATTCTTCTCAAGGGCACATGGAACATTCTCCAAGATAGACAATATGTTAGGCAACAAAACAGGTGTAAATAATTTAAGAAGATTGAAAACATATCAAGCATCTTCTCTGACCACAATGGTTTGAAACTAGAAATCAAATACAGGAAGAAAACTGGAAAATTCACAAAAACATGGAGATTGAACAACATTTTCCTGAACAACAAAAGCATCAAGAAGAAATCAAAATAGAATTCAGAAAATACTTTGAGACAAATAAAAATGGAAATATCATGTAACAAAGCTTATGGGATACAGCAAAAGTAGTTCTAATAGGGAAGTTTAAAGTGATAAATGTATACATTAAAAAACAAGAAAGATCTCATACAAACAACCTAACTTTGTACCCCAAGGAACTAGAAAAAAAGAACAAACTAAGCTCAATTTTAATAGAAGGAAGGCATTTACAAAGATCAGAGTGGAAATTAATGAAATAGAGACTGAAAAGACAATAGAAAACATCAATGAAACTAAGAGCTGGTTCTCTAAAAGGATAAACAAAACGGATGAAAGTTTAGAGAGACTCACCAAGAAAAAAAGAGTGGACTCAAATAAAATCAGAAAAGAAGAGGAGACATTACAACTGATACAATAGAAATACAAATGATTGTAAGAGACTAATATGAAAAATATATGCCAACAAATTGGACAATCTAGAAATAATAAATAAATCCCTAGAAACACCCAACCTACCAAGACTGAATCATTAATAAATAGAGAATCTGAACAGATCAATTACTAGCAAGGAGATTAAATTGGTATACAAAAACATCCCAAAGAACAAAAGTTCAGGACCAGATGGACTCACTGGTGAATTCTGTGAAACTTTTAAAGAAGAATTATTACCAATACTTCTCAAACTCTTCTAAAAAATAGAAGCAGAAGGAGCACTTCTACACTCATTTTAGGGGGCTGGCATTATCCTGATACCAAAACCAGATATGGACATCACAAGAAAAGAAAGTTACAGGCCAATATCTCTGATGAATATAGATGCAAAAATACTCAACAAAATATTAGCAAACGAAATTCAGCAATACATTAAAAGGATCAATCACCGTAAACAAGTGGGCTTTTATTCCAGAGATGTAAGGATGGTTCAACATCTGCAAATCAATCAATACGATACACCACCTTAACAAAATGAAGGATAAAAATCATGTGATCTCCTTAATAGATGCAGAAAATGTATTTGACAAAATTCAACATCCACTCATGATAAAAGCTCTCAACAAATTATGTATAGAAGGAACGTACTTCAACATAATAAGACCATATATGAAATACCCACAGCTAACATCATACTCAATGGCAAAAAGTTCAAAGTTTTTCCTCTAAGATCATGAAGAAGACAAGGATGCCAACTCTCACCACTATTCAACATAGTATTGGAAGTCCAAGCCAGAGCAATTAGGCACAAAAAACAAACAGAAGGGCATCCAAATTGAAAAGGAAGAAGTAAAACTGTCTCTGCAGGCATACCTTGTTTCATCGTTCTTTGCTTTATTGCACTTTGCAGACATTGCATTTTTTACTATACCCTCCCCCAGCAAAAAGATTATGACTCACTGAAGGCTCAGATAATGGTTAGAATTTATTGGCATTAAAGTATTTTTTAGATTAAGGTATGTATATATGTTTTAGACATAATGTTATTGCATACTTAATAGACTACAGTAAAGTGTAAACATAACTTATATGCACTGGGAAATCAAAACATTTGTATGACTAACTTTATTGTGATATTCACTTTATTGTGACGGATTGGAACCAAGCCCACAATATCTTCGAGGAATGCTTGTATTTGCAAATGACATGATATTGTATACAGAAACACCTAATGACACCACCAAAAAACTCTTAGAAAAATAAACAAATTCAGTAAAGTAGCAGGATATAAAATCACTATACAAAAATCGGTCATGTTTCTATACATCAATAAAAAAATATCAGAAAAAGAAATTAAGAACACAATACCATTTATCATCACATAAAAAAATTAGAAGTAAATTTAATTAAGGAGGTGAAAGATCTATATATTGAAAACTATAAGACATTGATGAAAGAAATTGATAAAGACATAAATAAATGGAAAGATATTCCATGCTCATGGATTGGAAGAATTAATTTTGTTCAAATGTCCATACTACCCAAAGATGAATGAAATCTCTAACAAAATCACAATGGCATTTTTCACAGAAATAGAAGAAATAGTCCTAAAATCTGTATGGAACCACAAAAGACCTCGAACAGCCAAAGAAATGTTGAGAAAGAAAATCAAAGCTGGAGGCATCACAATTCCTGATTTCAAACTATATTACAAAGCTAGAGTAATCAAAACAGCATGACATTGGCATAAAAATAGACGTATATATCAATGGAACAGAACAGATAGCCAGAAATAAACTCATGCATGTATGAGTTTATTTAATTTAAAACAAAGAAGACAAGAATATACAATGGGGAAAGATAGTCTTTTTAATAAATTTAATAAATTTCCCAACATTTAATAAATGTTGGGAAAACGGGAGAGCCACATGCAAAAGAATGAAACTGGACCACTACTTTATATTACAGACAAAGTAAACTCAAAATGGATTAAACCCTTGTGCATAAGAAATGAAACCACAAACCTCCTTGAAGAAAACATGTGGAGTAATCTCCTTGACATCTGTCTTGGAAACTACTTTTTGGATTATAAAGGAAAGCAAAAGCAAATAAGCAGGACTACATCAAACTAAAAACTTTCCGTTTAATAAAGGCAACCATCAATGAAATGAAAACGCTACCTATGGAATGGGAGAAAATATTTGCAAACCATATATTTGATAAGGGGTTAATAGCCAACATATATAAAGAACTCATATAACTCAATTAAAAAAAAACAACAATCTGATTAAAAATGGATGGAGGATCTGAACAGAAATTTTCTAAAGAAGGCATATGATTGACAAACAGGTACGTTAAAATGTGCTCGATAATACTAACCATCAAGGAAACACAAATCAAAACTACAATGAGGTATCATCTCACACTAGTTGGAATAGCTATTATCAAAAAGACAAGAAATAACAAGTGTTGACAAGGATGTGCTGAAAACAGAACCATTGTGCACCGTTGGTGGTAATGTCAATTGGTAGAGCCACTATGGAAAACAGTAAAATTAAAGAACTACCATATGATTCTGAAATTCCACTTCCATGTATTTATCCTAAGGAAATGAAATCAATATCTCAAAAAGATATTTGCACCTCCATGTTCATTGCAGCATTATTTACATTAACCAAAACATGGAAACATCCTAACTGTCCATTGACAGATGAATGGATAATACATATACATATACATGTATATAATGGATATACATATACATATATATACATATACATACGTATATACATATATATACATGCACATATATATAAAACAAAATATTATTTAGCCATAAAAAAGAAGAAAATCCCTGTCAATTGTGACAACATGGATGGACCTTGAGGATATTATGCTAAGTGACATAATTTAGACAGAGAAATATAGATACTGCATGATATCACTTATACATGGAGTCTAAAAATAAAAACTCAGATAAATAGAACAGATTGGTGGTCGCTAGAGGCAGGAAGTAGGGGAGTGGCTGAAGTGGGCAAAGGTGGTCAAGAGGTACAAATTTCCAGTTATAAGATAAATAAGTCCTGGGGATGTACAGTACAGCATGGTGACCATAGTTAACAGTATTATATTACAATATAATAATATTTGAAAGTTGCTAAGAGAAAATATCTTAAAAGTTCTAATCACACAAAAAATTTGGTAAATATGCATGGTGATGGATAATAACTAAACTTTTTGCAGTAATCATTTTGCAATATATGTATATCAAATTATCAAGTCATTGTGTTGTATACCTAAAAATAACACAATGTTATATGTCAATTATATCTCAATTTAAAAAAAACTTTAAGCTAAATGAATGAAACAAGTGACAAAAGACCACATAATATATGATTATATTCATTTGAAATACATAGAAAAGGCAAATATATTAACATAGAAATTAGCTTAGTGGTTGTGAAGGGCTGGATTGGTGTCAGGGTAGGAGGAATAGGATGTGATTCTTAATAGCATTTCTCTTTAGGGGGAATAAATTTTTCTCTAAAATTTTATTTGATGATGGTTGCATAATCCTATAAATATATTTAAAAATAAAATTTAAACTTTAAATGGGTGAATGGGTGTGACACATCTCAATGAATCCGTTACCAAAAAAAGAGTAATTATTGCAAGGAATTTTGAAAAGGTTGATGGCATTATATGAAATGAGGACAGGATGTCCTTTAGAAAGAATGTTCTCTGTAAGCAGTAACTGCTTGTCAGAGCCAACTGAGATAGTATCATTTGCAATGCACAAGACATTTATTTTATGACACACTTAAAAATTTTGTTTGAGAAGCATATCCCAAGAATGAGAGTACATAAAACAAATATACACTTTAAAATTAATAATGAAGTAACTATATACATTTTTAAAGTAGGAAAATCCTAGCAAATTTTATTCCATAGTTATAAAAATAATTATACATAGTGGGAATTTATTTCTGGAATACAGGATTGTTTTAACATTTCAAAAATCAAACAATGTAGTTCACTATGATAAACAAGCTAAATAAGAAAACCACAGATTATCTCAATAGATACAGAAAGTTCATTTGACAACACTCACCATCCATTCAAGATAAACTTCTCACCAAAGCTAGAATAGAGTTGCAATTCTTAACTCTGATAGAACCCATCTATCAAAATTCTACAGCTAATATCATACATAATATGAAAGATTGATGCTTTCCCCCTAATATTGGGACCAAGGTCAGAATGCCTTTTTCTCATCATTTCTACTCATCACAGTACTGGAATTTGTAAACAGTCCTATCAGACAAGCAAAGCAAGCAAGCAAGTGGGAGGGAGCAAGGGAAGTAAGGAGGGCAAGCAAGCAGGTATAGATGTTAGAAAGGAAGAAGTATACCTGTTTCTATTTTCAGATATGGTAGATATTATAGTTGTTTAATAAGAAAATCTTAGTGAATTTAGAAAACAAATAGTAGAACTAATTAAAAAATTAACAAGATCGAACAATATGAGTTTAATACACAAAATTTAATTGTATTCTCAAATCCTACGCAAACAGTTAGAAAATAAATACACAAAATAATTCCACTTGTAGTAGCTCTGAAAAACATAAAGTACCTAGAATAAATCTATAGGTCTGGAAGCACTACATTTAAAGCCACAGAATATTGTGCAGAGAAATTAAAGAAAATCCAAACAAACAAAAAGAATATCATGTTCATACACTAGAAGGCTCAATATTGTTAAGATGTGTATTTTCTCCAAATTTATCTATAGATTCAACAAAACCCAATCTCAGTAGCCTTATTTGGTAGAAATTGACAAACTTATTCCAAAGATTTATGGGAAAGCAAAGGATCTAGAAGAGCCAAGCTACTTTGAAACAAAGGAACAGAGTTGGAGGAGTCACACACTACCCAATCTAAAGACTTATTATGAAGTCATCAAGAAAGTGAGGTTTGGGTATAAATACAGATATATAGAAAAACACATTAGAGAACCCAGAAATCGACCTATGCATATATGGCCAATTTATTTTTTACAAAGCTTCCAATGTAATTAAGTGGACAAAAGATAGATGTTTCTTAGAATATGATGCTGAAAGAACTGGTTATGCTATGAGGAAAAAAGAATCTTGACCCTTAACTCATGGCACACATAAAAATTGACTGAAAATGATTCACTGAGCTAAATCTAACATAAAACTGTGAAAATTCTACAAGAAAATATATGATAAAATCTTTGAGAACTTAGGTAAGGCAAAGGTTTCTTTAGATAGGACATTAAAAACATGAACCATAAAAGAAAATATTAGTCAGTTAGATCTTATCAAAATTACAAACTTTTGCTCTTATAAAGGCACTGTTGAAAATGAAAAGGTAAGCCACAGATTGGGAGGAAAAATGACCAAAACATATCTTATGAAGGACATGTATCCAGAATAGATAAGGAATCCTTTACAAGTCAGTAATATAAAGGCAAAAAGCTCAACAGAAAATAGGCCAAAGATTTGCTCCCATACATACTCAAAGAAGATATATGAATAAACAATAAACTTATGAAAACATACTCAAGGAGTTAGTTATTAGGGAATTATTATTAGTTATTAGGGAAATGACAATTAAAACAAGATACCACTACACATCCATTAGAATGCCTAATATTAAAAAGACTAACTATCCCTTTTATTGGCAAGGGTATGGAGTAACTGAAATTCTCATGCATTTCCTCATTGAGGAAATATAAAATGGTACAAACAATTTGGAATATAGTTCAGCAGTTTCTTAGAAAGTTGAACATTACCTACCATATGACCAAGCAATCCCACTCTTATGCAATATAAAAACTTATGTTCACACAAAACACTTGCGTGTGAATGCTTATAGCAGCATTATTTTTAACAGCCTCAAATTGAAAACACACAAATGTCCATCAACTGATGAATGGATAAACAAAAAATACACATACAGTGGAATACTACTGAGTAATAAAAATTAATGAACTACTGATAGTTATGCTAAGTAAAAGAAGCTATATTAGAAGACTGCATATTTTTTTTCTGCATATTATATGATTCAACTTATATGACATTCTGGAAAAAGCCAAATTATTGTGACAGAAATTAGGTCAGTGCTTATCAGGGGTCGGGATAGTGGAAGTAGAGGACTGACTAAAAAGGAACATGAGAGAACTATTTGAGGTGACTGAAGCATTATATATTTTCATTGTTTTGTTGAGCACACAACTGCATTCACTTGCCAAAACCTACTGAAGGGTAAAACATAAAATTAATGATTTTTTGTGTGTAAATTATACCTTCATAAAGCTGATTGTTGAACAAAGTAAGAGCCCTTTTTTGGTCTAAAGACTCATAATTTAAATACATTTCACTACTTCTACAATGCATTTTAATATTCCTCATTTGAGTATGTTAAATTAAAATATTGTATAATTGCTTTTTATTGTAATGTCATCCATTGGCTAGTAATCAAACTGCAATAAATTGAAAATTGTTTTAGTCAGCTAGATCACTGATTTGGACTTAGGTTTTACCAGAATGTGCATTCAGAAAGGAATTTCTCTGTCAGAATTGACATGAGTATTCAATGGGAGCATCCAGGGTCGATAAAATTTAATAGAATTGCCAGACTTCCTCTTTCCTCATCTCTTCATCCTCCACTTGTTTTGACTAAGAATGGAAGTGATTGAGACTTAGCTATATATAATAATGTATTACTCCCTTCTCTGACAAAGTTCATTATTATTTATCTATTAACTACTTAACATATATAAGTAGCAGATCAGGAATGCCATTTCTGTGGGATACAATAGTATATATTCTTAGAAAAATTTTGTGGATGAGAACATTGAGGAATATTGATTGGTACAAAATTACACACTAGTTGAAAGCATATCTCCTGCCTTTCAGCCATTACCCCATGCTCGACCTTTATTGAGATTCTTTCTCTGTTTAGAAAAGTAGATAATAATAATAACTTTTATTAATCGCTTCTTCTTGTGTGCCAGATATTGTTCTAAATACTGTATATTACATGTGTTTTACTCATCTAATCCTTACAACAATGTTATGATGATACCACTATAATTATTCTTACCTTATATAAGAGAAAACTCAGGCACATTAAATCTAAATAACTTTCCCAAGGTCACTCAGTTAGTAAGCAAAAATGCAGGATTCAAACCCAAGGAGTCTGATATAAGAGTATGAAGTCTTAACCTCTATGCCAATTTAAGAGAACTCAGCTTAAATTATATTAAATTACTGCTGCACCATCATACTGAATTTCAATAATTGGACATGGAAATTATGCAATTTATAAATTACAGGGTAGAATTTATGTATTTCAACAAATATTTAATAAGGGTATACTAAACACCAGGCACCATTTTAGTTAATGTAGATACCAATAGCTTATATTCTAGGGGGAAAAAAGAAAAAAACAAATTTATAAGTAAAATATGAAGAAGAATAAACCATAAATCTTGGGAAGGAGGTAGAAAGTGACTAGGGGTAGTCAGGAAAGGTGTCACTAAGGAGGAATGAAGTGAGGAATAGCAAGTGCAAAGTTCTCCTGAAGTGGGAGTGTGCTTGGCTTCTTCGGAAAACAGCCAAGTGGCCAATGTGACTGGAGAGGAGTGACTGACGGGAAAAGTGATAGTAAATGAAGTGGTTAATAACTGTCATATTATGTTCATATAGTTTAATATAACAAACTAAATAAAAATTCCCACCAGTTCACATACTTTAATAGATTTTATTTTTAAAAGTTAGTCTAAAATAGGTTACTGCATATTCAGATATAATTTTCATATTATATCAATTCAATTACTTTTACTTCTGTACATATATATATATATATATATGTTTAAACTCTGAAACAATAAACCAAGAGAGTATTTAGTATTATTTGAGAAGCCTTTAATAAGGAATGTGCAAGTGGGACCAATGAACACAATGTGTATGTGTGATAAATAAAAAATATCTATTTTTAAAGGACTCGTAGATCAACTAATTTTGTGTTTTCCATGTTTTTCTAAAAGGAAATCTTTCTGTTGCTGATAAATAGAAATATTGGTAGATTTAAGAGATTCGAAAAAGATCCAAGTAATAGAAAATTACTTTAATGCAAGACTCCAAGATTACATATTTAAAGCTCCTGGCATTGCTTACAATCCTATACATTTGGTGATATTTAAATCTTTGTTAATTTTGTTATTCTGTTGAGTTCAATAGCTCAGTTGTGGAATTTATTTTTTAAACATATTTTAACAAATTGAAACTGGAAAACTTTGATTTAACTATTCTCAATATATAGTCACTTTTTTTTATTTCCTGACAGTTGGCAGATCTTGTCAAACAACACCTTGTGATGTTAACGTATGTACATACAGATATATGTGGAGTTGTCACGTGGTAGATAATTCTCATCTGATGAATGTATAGTATGTGAAACTCAGGAGAACACCATTTTCTTTGAAATGTGGTGTACCTTCTTTCTCAGAATGGTTGCCATCCTACACACCCCTCTTAAAATATTGCTCTTTTTAGCTTAGGCATTTTCAGCTTCAGGTGAAATTTATACTGTTATATTCTCCAAAGAATATATAAAATAGCCAAATGTTAAGTAAACAGCTAAAATGCTACATGTACTTTTCTTCATTCTCTTCACTGAGGGCCAATGTTATCACTCAGCACATCTCTGGGAAAGAGAGGGTAAGTTTTTTTCATTTAAAAATATATATTCCCCAACAACAATTTTTATGAGGAAAAATTCCTGTTAGACATAAAAAAATCCCAATTTCTTATATTTTCAAGGGACTAATGGAAAAATCTTCAGATGCAAGATACAGAAAAGAGGCTATTCCATAATACAAAATATAATTCAATAGTTGTACAATGATTGATTAAGAATTACATAAATTTTTCCACATCTCTTGCTTCTCTTTTCCTTCAAATTTATTTGACTGATTGACTAAATTACAATACAATGCACATTTTTTTTCTTAAATTTCTGCAAAGGCATTTCTATTTAAATTAGATATAGAAACTATGAAACATGACTATGAAACAAACTATGAAATTATCTAATTTCAAAATAATGGATTTGGTACTGTAAAAAATCAATTCTGGGGGCTGGCCCAGTGGCATAGTGGTTAAGTTCATGTGCTCTGCTTCGGCGGCTCAGGGTTTGCAGGTTTGGATCCCGGGCACAGACCAATGCACCACTTGTCAAGCCATGCTGTGGCAGTGTCCCATATAAAGTAGAGGAAGATGGGCACGGATGTTAGCACAGGGCCAATCTTCCTCAGCAAAAAGAGGAATATTGGCAACAGCTGTTAGCTCAGGGTTACTTTTCCTCAAAAATAAAAAGAATAAATTCTGGGTGGCCAAATTTAAATCACTAGCAGTTCAAATTTGGTTTCGAAGGTTATTCAGAAAATTAATATCTATATAATCACTTTAATTATTAATTGTTAGTATATAGTTGACATGTCCTATTTTATGTAGTACAAAGTGATTGCTACATTTGATAAAAGAGAAAGGGAGCATTGAATAGGCTAAGTTCTACAAAAGTTGTGTTCATTTATGTATATATTTTAGTATAATTATCAGTGATAATTTAGAACGTTCATAACTCCTAGAGATGATACATAATTGACTAAAAAGTTAATTCTGGCTGGAGAGGGTAGGAGGAAACTGGTGGAGGAATCATTATTTTTAATATACTATCTGGCAAATACATCTTTATGCTGTAGTATAAGTTATTACAATTATGTGTCCATAAGATGCCAAAACAACTGATCCACTGAACAGGGTAAAAAGTCAAAATGATAGTTTGATATTGTGTCTCATAAGCCTTTGGATGCATTTTCACTTTTTGAAAGATCAATTATTAGTGTTTTCTTGGATATTGCCTTGATTCTATATTTATAAAAAAATACTCAATAAAATTTACCATTAAAATGTAGATGGTACTGGGCCAAATGAGTACATTATAGCTGACATAAACACTAGTTTGTAAAACAGAAGCTATCTTTCTATATTTCACAAAAGTCAAATGGAGAAGTTTAACCAAGTCTTTGCATAGTCTTGTTTCATCATGGATAAATATAGGAATACCTTCAATATTAGTTGCTGGATCAGTTAGGTATCTATCATAATCTTAGAACATTTATTGGTTTTCAAAAATTGGAACTTTCTCCTAAATGATGAACTGTTATTGGAAGAACAAAGGAACACATTTATGTTGATTAACATCTCATGGAAATAAACGTGACCAGTGAATTTTCAATGATGCTTTTCCAATGAAACTATTGAATCTATACAAGCAAAACTTCTGGCAAAACAAAAGGAAAAGCTATCAGGAGCAAAAAAACACATTTCAATTGCTGTAACATTTTCTAATGGAAGTCTTGTCAACTCTTCTTTTCTGCTCACTTCTACCTTGTTGACTTTTATCCACAATCACATAATTAGTTATCTAGGGCATATAGATCACATACAAAGAAGAACTATCCTTAGTTTCCTGCCTAGAGAATGAAAAGAGGCTGGAAGATACAATGTAGTCATGATAGTAATGATGTAGGACCTATCACTCAGAACATACCACCATTTTTCACCCCAGTTAGATAAATGAGTAGCCAGCATCAATATATACAACCCAGAAGTTTCTATTACTGGTAACAAACTATATTGATGGGACTTGAATATAAACTAAAGACTAATTGTAATGAATACCCATAGGATTATTTTGACCATGCTTACATAGTTTAAGAGATCTAAACAAAAACTTTCCTTTTAGCAATAGGATTCTTTATTAACAATTGCTTTTAAAGGACCAGAGATCTTTGATATAGTACAGCAGAGGAAATTAAATAAAATTATTCAACATAGTACTGGAAGTCTTAGAGCAAATAGTCAAGAAAAAGAAACAAAAGCTAATACAGCACATCAGCAGGCTAAAAAAAGAAAAATCACATGATCATATCAATAGATGCAAAAAAAATTTGACAAAATCCAGCACTCATTCGTGATTAAAACTTTCAGAAAACTAGAAATAGAGTACTTCCTCAACTTGATAAAAGTTATCTGCAAAAAACTTACAGCTAGCTTCATACATAATGGTGAGAAACTAGAAACTTTCCCACTAAGATCAGGTACCTGGCAAGGATGGTGCTTCTTACCATTCCTTTTCCACATCATACTGGAAGTTCTAGCTAATACAATAAGACAAGAAAGAGAAATAAAAATATACATAGATTAGGAAAGAAGAAATAAAATTGTCTTTGTTCACAGATGGCATGATTGTCTAGGCAGAAAATCCAAAAGAATTGAAAAAAAATCCTGAAACTAAATGATTTTATCAAGGTTGCAGAATACAAAGTTGATGTATAAAAGTCAATCATTTTCCTATATATCAGCAATAAAAACTGGAATTTGAAATTAAAAACACAATGCCATTTATATTAGCTTCTAAGAAAATGAAACACTTAGGTATAAATATAACAAGATCTATAAGAGGAAAACTACAAAACTCAGATGAACAAAATCAAGCAACAATAAATGGAGAGATGTTCTATGTTCATTAACAGGAAGACTTGATGTTGTCAAGATGTCAGTTCTTCCAAGCTTGCTCTGTAGATGCAGTGTAACCCCAATCAAAATCCCAGCAAGTTATTTTGTGGATAACAGTGAACTGATTCTAAAGTTTATATGGAGAGGCAAAAGACCCAGAATAGCCAACACAATATTGAAGGAGAAGAACAAAATTGGAGGACTGACACTACCTGAACTACCTGACTTCAAGACTCACTATAAAGCTACAGTAATCAAGACAGTGTGGTATCAGTGAAAGAAGAGATAAATAGATCAGTGGAACAGAATAGAGAGCCTAGAAATAGACTCACATAAATACAGTCAACTGACCTTTGACAAAGGAGCATAGGTACTAAAATGAAGCAAAGATACTCTTTTAAACAAATAGTTCTGGAACAACTGAACAGCCACATGCAAAAAAGTGAATCTAGACACAGACTTTACACCCTTCAAAAAAATTATCTCAAGGGCCGGTCCCGTGGCTTAGTGGTTGAGTGCATGCGCTCCACTACTGGTGGCCTGGGTTCAGATCCCGGGCACGCACTGACGAACCGCTTCTCTGGCCATGCTGAGGACACGTCCCACATACAGCAACTAGAAGGATGTGCAAGTATGACATGCAACTATCTACTGAGGCTTTGGGGAAAAATAAAGGAGGAAGATTGGCAACAGATGTTAGCTCAGAGCCGGTCTTCCTCAGCAAAAAGAGGAGGATTAGCATGGATGTTAGCTCAGGGCTGATATTCCTCACAAAAAAAAAATCTCAAAATGGATCACAGACCTAAATGTAAAATGCAAAACAAACTCCTAGAATATAACATAGGAGAAAACTTAGATGACCTTGAGTAAGGCAACAACTTTTTAGACACAACACCAAAGACATGATCCATGAAAGACATAATTGATGGTGGACTTCAATAAAATTGAAAACTTCTGATTTGCAAAATACAATGTCAAGAGAATGAGAAGAAAACTCACAGACCAGGAGCAAATATTTGTAAAAGACATACCACATATCCAAACTGTCATCAAAAATATACAAAGAACTCTTAAAAGTCAATAGTAAAAAAGCAAAGAGCCCCATTAAAAAATAGGCCAAAAATCTTAACAGACACTCATTAAAGAAGATATACAGATGGGCAATAAGCATATGAAAAGATGTCTCAAATCATGTCATCAGGGAAATGCAAATTTAAAAAAAATGACATACCACTACACACCTATTACAGGGGCCAAAATCCACAACATTGACACCACCAAATGCTGGAGAGGATGTGGAACAACAGGCACTCTCATACATTGCTGGTGGGAAAGCAAAATGATACAGTCACTTTGGTAAACAATTTGGCAGTTCCTTACAAAACTAAACATATTCTTACCAAACGATCCAGTAATTGTACTCCTTGGTATTTACACAAATGAGGGCCACACAAAAACCTGCATGTGGTTGTTTATGGCAGGTTTATTTATAATTGCCCAAACTTAGAAGCAACCAAGATGTTTTTCAGTAGGTGAAGGGATAAACTGTGATACATCAAAACAGGAAAATATTATTCAGTACTAAAAAGAAATAAGCTATCAAGCTATGAAAAGACATGGAATAACCTTAAATGCATGTCACTAAGTGGAAGAAGCCAATCTGAAAAGGCTACACATTGTATGATTCCAACGATATGACATTCTGGAAAGGGCAAAACTAAGAGACAATAAAAAGATCACTGGTTTCCAGGGATGAAGCAGGGAGAGATAAATAGGCAGAGCACAGAGAACTTTTAGGGTAGTGAAAATATTCTGTATGATCTCATAATGATGGATATATGTATAATGCATTTGTCTAATCCCATAGAATGTAGCACAGCAAGAATGAACTATATGTAAACTATGGACTTTGGGTGATTACAATGTGTCAAGGTAAGTTTATCCTTGATAAAAAATGTACCATTTTGGTGATTGATGTTAATAATAGGTGAGGCTATACATGAGAGGAGGCAAGTGGTATATGGGAAATTTCTGTATCCTCCCCGCAATTTTTCTGTGAACACTAAAACTGCTTTAAAAAAGCAAAGTCCTTACAAAAATAGAAAGAAAGCAAAGGCATCCAAATCAGAAAGGAAGAAAAAAATTATCTCTGTTTTCAGGTGATATAATCTTATATAATAAAAAACCACACTAGGGCAAGCCCTGGTGGCCTAGTGGTTAAGTTCGGCATGCTCCACTTTGGCAGTGCAGGTTCAGTTCCCAGACATGGACCTAGACTGCTTCATTAGCGACCATGTTGTGCTGGTGGCCCACATACTAAAATATAGAGGAAGATTGGCGTGGGTGTTAGCTCAGGGTGAATCTTCCTCAAAAAAAAAAAAACCTAAAGACTTTACATAAAATCTGATAAAACTAGTAAATGAATAATTAAAGTTGCAAGAATCAAAATTAATACACAACAATCACTTGTGCTTCTTATACACTAACATCAAACTTTCTGAAAATGAAATTAGGTAAACAATCCCATTTACAATAACAAAAAAACAAAATATATAGTAACAACTAAAGAAGTGAAAGACTTGTATACTGAAAAATACAAAATATTGATGAAAGAAAATGTCCATACTACCCAAAATGATCTACAGATTCAATGTAGTCCCTATCAAAATCCCAATGGCATTTTACAGAAGTAGAAAAAACACTTCTAAAACTCACATGGAGCCAAAAAAGATCTCAAATAGCCAAATCAATAAGAAATAAGAACAAAGCAGAAGGCATCACACTTCCAGATTTCAAAATGTACTACAAAAGGAAAGTAATCAAAACAATATAGCACTGGCATAAAGACAGACATATAGACCAATGGAACACAATAGAAAGATCAGAAATAAATCCATGCATATATGGTAAACTTGATCTTCAACAAGAATGTCACTAATATACAGTGGAAAAAGGATAGTCTCTTCAACAAATGATGTTGGGAAAACTGGATATCCACATGCAAAGGAATGAAATTGGACCCTTATCTACACCATAGTCAAAAATCAATTTAATATGGATTAAAGAGTTAACCATAATACCTGAAACTGTAAGACTCCTAAATGAAAACATAGGGGAAAAGCTTCAAAACATTGGTTAGCAATGATTCAATGGATATGACACCATAAGCACAGGCAACAAAAACAAAAATAAACAAGTGGGACGACATGAAACTAAAAAGTTTCTGCACAACAAAGGAAACAATCAATAGAGTAAAAAAGCAACCTGTTGAATTGGAGAAAATATTTGCAAAGCATGCATCTGATAAATGTTTAATATTTAAAACATATAAGGAATTCATATAACTCAATAGCGAAAAAACTAATAACTCAATTAAAAAATGGGATGAGGACTTGAAAAGACATTTCTCCAAAGAAGACATGCAATGGCCAACAGGTATATGAAAAAATGCTCAACGTCACTAATCACCAGGGAAATGTAGATAAAAACCACAATGAGATATCACTGCACATCTCTATCAGGATAGTTATTATCAGAAAAACAAAAGACAGCAAGTATTGGCAAGGATGTGTAGAAATTGAGACCCATGCACACTGTTGGTAGGAATGCGAAATGGTGCAGTAACTATAGAAAAGAGTGTGGATGTTCCTCAAAAAATTAAAAACAGAACTATTGTATGATCCAGTAATTCCACTTCTGAAAATTTATCCAAAAGAATTCAGATCAGGAACTCAAAGAAATAATAATACTCCTACGTTTATTGCAGTACTATTCAAAGTAGCCAAGATGTGGAAAAAAACTAAGTAGATGAGTGGATAAAGAAAATGTGGTATATACATACAATGGAGTACTATTTAGATTTTAAAAAGGAAATTTTGCACTTAGCCATCTTTATATCTTCTTTTGAATAATGTCTGCTCATCCTCTGCCCAGTTTTTGATTGGGTTGTTTTTGTTGTTGTTGTTGGGTTGTACGAGTTCTTTATATATTTTGGAAATTAATCCCCTGTCAGATATTTAATATGCAAATATTTTCTCCCAGTTGGTGGGTTGCCTTTTTGTTTTGTTCATGATTTCCTTTGCCTTGTAAAAGCTTTTTAGTCTAATGTAGTCTCATCTGTTTATTTTTTCTTTTGTTTCCCTTGCCTGAGCGAGCATGGTATTTGAAAAGATACTGCTAAGACTGATGTCAAAGAGTGTACTGCCTATATGTTATTCTAGGAGTTTTATTATTTCAGGTCTTACATTCAAGTCTTTAATCAATTTTGAGTTAATTTTTGTGTGTGGTGTAAGGTAATGGTCTACTTTCATTCTTTTGCATGTGGCTGTCCAATTTTCCCAGCACCATTTATTGAAGAGACTTTCCTTTCTCCACTGTATGTTCTTGGCTTCTTTATCAAAGATTAGCTGTCCATGGATATGTGGTTTTATTTCTGTGATCTCAATTCTGTTCCATTGAACTATGTGTCAGTTTTTGTGCCAGTACCATGCTGTTTTGATTACTATAGCTTTGCAGAATATTTTGAAGTCAGATATTGTGATATCTCCAGCTTTGTTCTTTTTTCTCAGGATTGTTTTGGCTATTCAGGGTCTTTTATTGTTCTATATAAATTTTAGGATTCTTTGTTCTATTTCCGTGAAGAATGTCATTGAGATTCTGACTGGGATTGCATTGAATCTGTAAATTGCTTTAGGTAAAATGGACATTTTAACTATGTTGATTCTTCTAGTCCATGAGCATGGAATATCTTTCCTTTTCTTTATGTCTTCTTCAGCTTCAATAATATCTTATGGTTTTTATTGTGTAGGTCTTTCACCTCCTTGATTAAATTTATTCCTAGATATTTTATTCTTGTTGTGATTGTAAATGATATCATATTCTTTGCTTCTCTTTCTTCTAGTTCATTATTAGTGTATAGATATGTAACCAATTTGTGTGTGTTGATTTTGTATCTTGCGACTTTGCTGTAGTTGATTATTTCTAATAGTTTTCTGGTGGATTCTTTAGGGTTTTCTATATAGATAATCATGTCATCCACAAACCGTCAGAATTTTACTTCTTCCTTTCCAATTTGGATCTCTTTTATTTATTTTTCTTGACTAATTGCTCTAGCAAAAACTTCCAGTACCATGTTGAATAAAAGTGGTGAGAGTGGGCACCCTTGTCTTGTTCCTGTTCTCAGAGGAATGGCTTTCAGTTTTTCAACATTAAGTATGATTTTGGATGTGGGTTTGCCACCTATGGCCTATATTATGTTGAAGTGATTTCCTTCTATATCTATTGTATTGAGAGTTTTTATCATTAATAGATATTGGATCTTGTCAAATGCTTTCTCTGCATCTATTGAGATGATCATGTGATTTTTATTCCTCATTTTCCTAATGTGGTGTATCATGTTGTTTGATTTGTGGATGATGAACCATACCTGCATCCCTGAAATAAATCCTACTTGATCTTGGTAGATGATCCTTTTAATGTATTGTTGTGTTCAGATTGCTAATAGTTGGTTGAGGATATTTGCATCCATGTTCATCAGTGATATTGGTCTGAAGTTTTCCTTTATTGTGATGTCCTTGTCTGGTTTGGGTATCAGGGTAATGTTAGCCTCATAGAATGAGTTAGGAAGTGTCCCATCCTCTTCAATATTTCAGGGTGGTTTGAGAAGGCTAGGTATTAAGTCTTCTTTGAATGTTTGGTGGAATTCACAGAGAAGCCATCTTGTCCTGGACTTTTGTTTTTTGGGAGGTTTTTGATTACTGTGTCTATCTCTTTACTTGTGATTGGTCTATTCAGAGTCTCTATTTCTTCTTGATTCTGTTTTGGGAGACAGTATGATTCTAAGAATTTATGCATTTCTTCTATGTTATTCAATTTGTTGGCATATAGTTTTTCATAGTATTCTCTTATAATCCTTTATATTTCTGTGGTATCTGCTGTAATTTCTCCTCTTTCATTTCTATATTCATTTGTTTGCATTTTCTCTTTTTTTCTTAGTGAGTCTGGCTAAGGGTTTTTTATCTTCTCAAAGAAACAGTTCTTAGTTTCATTGATCCTTTCTGTTGATTTTTAATCTCTATTTTATTTATTTCTGCTCTGATTTTTATTATTTCCCTCCTTCTACTGACTTTGGGCTTTTTTGGTGCTTTTTCTAGTTCTTTGAGGTGTAGTTTAAGATTACTTTTTTGAGACTTTTCTTGTTTGTTTAGATAGGCCTGTATTGTTATAAATTTCCCTCATGTTCAACATCACTAATTATTAGGGAAATGTAAATCAAAACTACAATGAAACTTCATTTTACATCCTTCAGAATGCCTATAATTAATAAGACAAGAAATAACAAATGTTGGATAGGATGTGGAGAAAAAGGAACCCTGACACACGGCTGGTGGGGATGCAAACTGGTGCAGCCACTAAGGAAAACAGTATGGCGATTTCTCAGAAAATTATAAATAGAAATACCAGGGGGTTGACACTGTGTTATAGTGGCTAAGTCCCGTGTGCTCCACTTTGGAGGCCTGGGTTCATGGGTTCAGGTCCTGGTGTGGACCTACATCACTCATTAAACCATGTTGTGGCAGTGACCCACATACAAAATAGAAGAAGATTGGCACAGGTATTAGCTCAGGGCTAATCTTCCTCTAGCAAAAAAAGAGGAAGATTGGCAACAGATGTTAGCTTAGAGTGAATCTTACTCACCAAAGAAAAAGAAATACCATATGATCCAGCTATCCTGCTACTGGTATTTATCTAAAGAACAAGAAATCAATAATTCAAAGAGCTTTATGCATTCATGTGTTCATCGCAGTATTATTCACAATTGCTAAGATGTGGAAGCAAACCAAGTGCCCATCAGTGGATGAATGGATAAAGAAGATGTGGTATATATATATACAATAGAATACTACTTGGCCATATAAAAGACAAAATTATGCTATTTGCAACAACATGGATGGACCTCGAGGGTACTATGCTAAGCAAAAGAAACCAACTGGAGAAAGACAAACTCCATATGATTTCACTCGTATGTGGAAGATAAACAAACATGTGCATAAGGAGAACAGATTAGCAGTTACCAAGGGGAACGAGGTGGGGGGAGGGTGAAAGGTGTAAAGGGGCACATATGTATGGTCATGGATAAAAACTAAACTATTGATGGTGAACATGATGCAGTTTATACAGAAACTGATATATAATAATGTGTACCTGAAATTTACACAATGTTATAAGACAATATGACCTCAATAAAATAATTTAAAAAAACTTTAAAAGCTGTAAAGAAAAACCTTCTAACCTTGAACCAATGAAACTTTCTTTGCACCTGAGGAACAAATCCAAGACAGTAATTCAAATAAATGTATAAAACATTAAAAAAATAGAAAGAAAATATGCCACATAAGTGAGAAAAGGGTTTGCCTCATCTGCTACCCAACCATATAAAAACCAATTCATCAAATAAATGTAGAATACGCACAAGAAAACAAGTATTCTACTGCTTGATATTAAAAATATCCAACATTTGCTATATTTTGTATACTATGTTTTTGTGAATTATTGGTTTATTTTCTTAGGTCAGTTTTCACTTGGGATATTCAGTCTGTAAGGTGTTTCACACCATAAATTTATCACTACTTTTGTCTTTTGGACAAATTTATTTTTTTCTGTTATAATTATTGCTTGGCATCAAGGGAATGTAATTAATGTTGTAATGTCACCAGAAACCAATAAAACTTATTCTTCCTCACAAAAGTAAATAAATAAATAAAATAAAAATATTAAAAGGAAATTTTGCAATATGCTACAGCATGGATGAACCTTGAAGACATTAAACTAAGTGAAATAAGTCAGAGAAAAACGATATTGCATGAGTCCACTTATATGAGGCATCTAAAACAGATAAATTCATAGAATCAAAGAGTTGGGTGTTGGTTGCCAGGGATTTGGGTGGAGGATGAAATAGAGAGTTGGTGTTTAAGAAGCAGAAAGTTTGAGTCACACAAGATGAATAAGTTCTGGAGATCTCCTGTACAACATTGTATGTAGAGACAACAATAGTATATTATACACATAAAAATTTAAGAGAGTAGATCTCACGTAAACATTCTTCCCACAATGAAATAAAATAAGAACTTCAAGTATGAGGGAATCAAGAGAAAACTCAATATGAAAATGTTTACTGTAACTTATGAAATAAGGATAGATTTTATACATTATAGAATAAGTTTACATTTACCTAAATTAAAATATGTAAATTATGGTATTTCCCAGGACTATTTTTCTCCATTTTCCTCATGAATGATCTTCAAGTAGAATGATCTCCATTTTTCTCTTCAATTGAATCAACTGTTCCATTTCTCTCCATCCTATTCTTTTGCTTGCTGAACTAAACATAAAATATAACCTTCTTTAATGACCAAAAATTGGTCTGCCTCCATAGGAGGCATCTACGAAACTGGTGGATATTTTACATCTACAGTTGTTATTTTATAATTACTCTGTAAACTCTATATACTTTATATACTCTCTGGCATGGCATGTAGTACACATTTCACAATTTTTAAAACATCATAAAGTTATTTGTCCTTCTGGAGCTAGAAGGTGTTAGAAAATCTTAAACCATTCAGTAGAAATTTCTTGCTCTGGCTGCAGAAACACGGCTTGAGGTTTGAGGACTTCAGAGAAGCACTCTTAATCAGTGAAGAGAGAATGAAAGGAAGACTCTTTCTAGAGGTGAGGTAACTAATATTTATTTCCAACTTTTACCAAATTCTTTAAACAATGGTGTAATTCTAACTATATGCTACAATATGGAAAATAACTAAATTTAGTATACCAAATTGTGTTTTATAATTCACCTTTTAAGAATTTTTACCCTTTTCTTATCTGTAGCCATATGTTGTGAAGTATCCTCAAAAAATCAAGTTTTTTAAAAATTCTGCTTAGAAAATCTACAGCAACATCCTTTCTCCTTATTCTTATTACATTTTTGTCTTTCTCTACCACAATATCTTACATAAATAAATTGATAGTTAATATAATGATAAAGCTTTTTTCTTTTATTTTCTTTTAACTTGGTTCCCATGTGTAAAACAAATCATAAATAGAGATTAGGAACCTTCACATTAGATAATGGTATTTACATAATTTAGGTTTAGATACATTTTATTACATAAAACCTGCTATGTTTTGATTTTACGAATCACTTCAAAATATGGTGAAAAGATAATGAAAATCAGCGATAAATAAGATATTTAAGATACTTAAGACTTGAAAATATTCAGAAAAATAATCTTGGTTTCCAAAGCGATTATACAACCATGCAAAAGGAAGACATTTTGAAATGTTTTTGAAGAACTATATTTTGATTTGTGAAAGATTTTAATAGCATATTATAAGTAGAAAATATATCCCTACAGTACAGGCATTTCCAAAGAATATTTCAGAGACTCTGGGATAATTCCATTAGTAATTAAAAGTGTTATGTATTAGGTTCCTATGGTTGCTCTAATAAATTACCAAAACTTTAAAACAACACACGTTTATTCTCTTACGGTTCTAGAGGTCAGAATTCTAAAATCAGTTTCACTGACCTGAAATCAAGATATAGGCTGGGCTGCATTCCTTCTGGATGCTTTAGGGGAGAATCTATTTAATTTTCTTTTCCAGCTCCTAGAACTGCATTCCTTTGTATTTCTTTCCTTAAGACTTCTTCCTGTGTATTCAAAGCCAGCAGAATAATATCTTGCTTAGGTGGTCACATTGACTTCTTCTTTGTGTCAAATCTCCCTTTGCCTCACTGTTATAAGGACACTTGTAATTTCATGTAGGGCCCACCTAGTTAATCCAGGATAATCTCCCCATCTCAAGATCTTTTACTTAATCATATTTACTAAGCTTTAAAAGGTAATATGCCCAATTTCCAAGAATTAGGACCTGAAAATCTTTGGTGGCCATTATTCAGCCTACCTCAAGCTATAAAACGATTTCTGAACCTCATGCAAAATCTCTTAAGAACATACTACATCTTTGCATATAGATAATTATTTTTATGGTCTTATAAAATTTTATTTTAAAAGCTGATAACTGAATTCTGCACATTCTTTTTGTGGAGGTAATATTTATTTTCTCCTGAAGTTTGGAGTCGAATGATACTTTTATAAGTGTTAAAATATGTAGCTAAGTATCCCATGAATATTTAATATTGAATTTTGAGTAAAAAATTTAAAACAAGACAGGAAAAGCAGAAATCAGATATCACACACAAGAAATGAATCCTTACTCTCACAGCCCTTCTACAACTGTGTCACAATATTTATTTCCATCTTCTTTCTTCCCTTTGACTATTTTCTTTTATCTCTTTCATGATTTAAGCTCTCTCAAGAACCACTTCATTCTCATGCCCTTCTTTCTGTGTCATCTGTCGTCTGATATTCTCTACATCTTTAATTTCTCTCCTATTTTCCTTACACTCTGCTTTATACTTATGGAAAACATGCAAACCATTTCAACAAATACTAATTAAGGTCCTGACTTTATGCAAGTGCATATTCTACGGACTTCTTAGGACACAGTAATGAATAAGAAATGACTGTCAAAGAGCTCATATTATCTCAGAAAGGGAATAAGACAGGTAGAGTGAAAGTACAGCAAGCTCTATGTAATACAGGCAAACTCTGGAAGAGGTATGCTCCATTGAGGAAGATATGTTCAAGCTAGATCCTCACAGTAGAGGAAGTTGGCACGGAAGTAGGAATTTGGAGGAAAAAAAATCGCAATAACACCAAATCTACATAGTTCTTGCATGACCCCTGCCCACTATCTGCTCATCAATTTGCTCCTGCCTACATAGGTGTTTCTGAGACACAGAAAGTCTCAGAATCTCATATCTCTAAAGGTTTGTTTGATTTTTCACTTCTCTTTCTTTCAGTCAACTTTTCAGGAATAGTTTTCAGAAGACATAATTGCAAATTTCACTGAAAAACAATGCTTTCCCTAGAGAGCACAAAATAGCATCAAGTGACATCTGGCAATTTTGGCTACATCTCAACCAGCTTTGCTTTAGCTTGGTCTCAAGGAAAGACAAATGGAAAGTATCACTGTGACGACTGCTTAAAGTCAGTGCATTCCAAGTGGCAAAGGGAGCCATAGTTCTGGCTACTGTGGAGTGAAGGCTGATGGAAGGGAGAAATGATGTGTGTGGGCTCAGGTAGACTGTCAACATAAAGGCCTAGGCATGACATCAACCAAAGGGCTACAAAGTTTCATTCAAAGAAAACATCTCCCTTGCCCCCTCAGACCTCAATACAAACATACATGCTTATTTGTAGCAGCAGCAGCAGTACAATTCTCTTTTTCATTTCCCTATTTCTGCTCAACACACAGTAATTGCATGTCTTTAGCCTTGAACTTGATTCCTTCCTCTTCCTCAACCTTAATATCCAATAAGGTATATAGGAAATCCCTAATTTAAAATATCTTGACTTGTAGTCTCTCACTTTTGGCCAAAATTCCTATTAGACTGCCTAATAACTGTGTTGATGCCAATACTGAAGCCCAAATACCTCCTCATTTTATCAGTTGCCATCACAGGCAAGTCTGTCTAGAAATGAAGTGACTCAGCTAACTCTTATTGAAATGAGACAACAAGAGATCAGGGAAGAAGATGTTGCCTTGGAAACTGCCTCTTTCCAAATATGTGCCATTAGAACACCTTCAGAAATATGTACGCATATAAAAGTGCAAGAAAAATTTTCAAGACGGAAAACCTTAATTTTGAACTCAGTTCAAAGATTGTTGGAACAATGATGAATTGCTTCAGAAATATTTACCAGATAAAAATGAAAACATATTTAGTCCCAATTTCTTTGGACTTATATTTAAGAATTTTAAGTCAATCCAACTATGCAGAACATTTCCCTAAAAGGACCATTTATAGAGAGCATTTTTATCTTAATTGATTTTGTATATTTAATAATAATTTGTAAATGAATATAGGTATCTTATTTACTTTACATTTATTTTCATGATAAATTTTGGTATTTCATAGTATTAATAGGTTTCCAAGAATGTCATGACTAAATATTACTTAAATCTCTAGGGAATAAGCATCTGGCTTAAGGTTTCTCTTGAAATCATTGTCTAAAAACTAACTGGAGCCCAAATTGAGAGTCTCCTCTAGTGGAAAGGAGCCTAGAATAATTCAGAGGATCTGGATTCTACTTCCAGTCTTGAAGCTAAGAGCTGTGAGACCCTGGCCAATGTTCTTAACAGTTCTAAACCTCAATTTTTCTAAACATAAAATGAGCACTTAGATTATATCATTTTTAAAATCCAAGTGGAGTTTTTTCCCTTCTCTAAATTCCTACAGCACTTATTTTTTACACGATTTAGCATTTAATTATATGCTGTTTCAAATTGCTTAAACTCCTTAATTAGAATATAAACTTCTTGGAGCAGAAGATCTGCACTTCTGGAGCACCCACAGTGCTTAGTAGTGTTGAGCATATAGTGGGTATGGCATACAGTGACTCAAGACAAGCAAAATTTAACTGGGTAGGCTGAACTGCATAGCTACCACTTCCCTAGAGTTTTATCGTCAGATTTGCAGTTAAGAAATATTTTTGTGTTTTAGTTCAAGCTATTGAGATTAAGCCCTAATGAATGTGTTCATGCAAATCCCAGTCACAAAGCTGATTTACAAACTAGAATCTCAGTTTATTCTTTTAAAGTAATCATTATAACTTCCAAGGGAACATTTTCACTAATTATAGCATACAATGTGATGTTCCCTCAAGAGGACTGGAACAACAGAATCCCCAAATTTCAGAGAGCAGTGCTAAGCAATGGGGGCTGCTAGTGAGAGGAATGGCAAAGAGACTGCAACACAAGTCAAGATTTGCTAAAGGAAGGTAGCTATCAGAAGACATAAAAAACAATTTAACCTCTATATTAATCAAAGAAATGCAGGATGAAACAAGGATGGGATACCATGTTTTAGCACATAACTAGTTTTGTTAAATATAGGACAAAACATTTGGGACAAGACACAGCAGAATTCAGTAGAACTTAGTTTAAACCAACAACATGTTAGATAATGTTTTCTAGGTCAAGTATAAATTTTCACAGTGGTCAAGAAAGATAATAGATCCTGTTATATAATTAAGAAAAAACAATTTCCCTGGTTATTTTTAACTATGATCATATTCATTTAAGTACAAGCTTATTTGAAGGCTACTGTCTAATTAGAATGTGAGCAAAGCAAAATAAATGTAGCTGGAATTGATCATAAAATATACAGAGAAAGGATTAACATAGTCATTAATATTAATTCCAAATTTAAAACAAAGTAAAGATTCAATCTGGGAGGAGGAAGTCAAGATGGTGGCATAGGCAGACTCTGAACTCACCTCCTCCCAAGAACACAGTCAATTTACAGCTACTTGTGGAAAAATTACCCCTGAGACAGAACTGAAAACTGGATAAGAGGAACTCCTGCAACAACGGACAATCCTAATTGAGGTAGAAGAGGCAGAAACTCCCATATGGAGAGGAAAAACAATGCCTTCACAAGACGCAGTGCCTCACGGCTGGCCAGGAGCAGCTCAAAGGTACGCATCCCTCCCTGGAGGAATGGGGCCCTAAGCTGGGAGGGCCCCACAGTGGGCATTTTGTGGACCCAGCACAATCGAGATGAGTGGCATAATATCTGACTTTGCCTGCTACTAAAGCATTGGGGAGTACCCCCAGAAAAGCTGGTTCACAAAGAAATTAAAACTGGCTCTTAAAGGGCCCATGTTCAAACTTACCTGTTTCAGAAAGCAACCTAAAATCACCAGGAAGAAAGGTGCACAATGCTTTGGTGAAAAGAGACTCAACTAATAAGCCCTGAGTGCATCTTGGTGAGAAATGAGAGCTCTCTAGGGACTGGGACATTGGCGGCGGCCATTATGGTGGCCTGGTGTGGGCGTGCTGACACAGACGCCATTGGAGATCTCCCTGGGGCCTGCTAGCCCAGGGTCTGCACCACCCGCTAAAGCACTGATTTAATCCAGCTTAGCCAGGGCAGACAGCCCACCCCAGAGACTGGCCCCACCTAACAACAAGCCCTCAGGAAACTTGTGGGTGTGCATAGATTGGTGACTGGATTCTCTGCAGCCTGGGAACTGAGCCAACTACACTGGGGCAGGGAGCGGGTGGAGAGTGTGGTATAGTGGTATAGGCCCACGGTAGGGGCTCCCACCGTGGAGAGACTGGGTCCACTTTGGGAGGTCGGGGCACGCACACAGGGCAGGACTGTGTTGACAATGTGTGTGGACCTGTGAGTGGCAGGGCTTGTCAGCTGCAGAAGACTTGTGCTTCTCAAAGACCCATATAGGGGGTTCACACCACCTTCCAAAGCCTGAAACAATTAGGTGCTGCTGTGCCTGGGGCCAGCCCCGCACAGCTGCAATATTCAGAAAGCTAACAAGAGACCTAACGGCTGGAGGATTATAGCAATTGTAAGGCCCTGAGCCTAACAACCTGCCATCCTGGGGGCCTACTCACTTAAAAGAAATACTGCAACACAAATGTGGTATTAGAACTTGCAGCCAACTGTGCTGGGGCTCCCAACACCGGATAAAGAGACTGAAGGGCTTACAAAAACTACAAGCAGCTGAGCACTACAACAGCTGGGCAGGAGCATAACTCGCCCTCCCTGGGTGCATAGGGGGAGAGCAAACAGGCCACAACAGAAGGACACATGTAGCCCACATAGGGTTCACCCCTAGAACATTGAGAACTGAGGGAAGCACACTACAGGCCTCCTAAGGCAGCACTTACATAAGGTCACCTATCCAAGAGCAGGAGACGTAGCTGACCTACCTAATACGTAGACACAAGCACAGGGAAAGAGGCAAAATGAGGAGGGAAAGGAATAAATTCCAAGTAAGGGAACAGAACAAAACCACAGAAAAGGAACTAAGTGAAACAGAAATGAGCAACCTACCCGACAGAGAGTTCAAACAAAGAGTGTTAAGGATGCTCACTGATCTGGGGAGAAGAATAGATGAACTCAGTGAGCATGTCAACAAAGAGATGGAAGATATAAAAAAGAACCAACCAGATTTGAAGAATACAATACTGGAAATGAAAAATTCACTAGAAGGACTCAAAAACAGAGTAGAGGATACAGAAGAACAGATCTGTGAGCTGGAGGAAAGACTAGAAGAAATTACCCAAGTTCAACAGGTAAAAGAGAAAACAATTAAAAAGAGTGAGGACAGTCTAAGGGACCTCTGAGACAACATCAAGAACACTAACATCCGTGTTATAGGTGTCCTGGAAGGAGAAGAGCGAGACAAAGGGGCAGAGAATCTATTTCAAGAAATAATAGATGAAAACTTCCCTAACCTAAGGAAGAAAACAGACATCGAGGAGCAGGCTGCACAGAGAGCCCCAAACAAGATAAACCCAGAGAGGCCCACACCAAGACACATCATAATCAAAATGTCCAGAATTAAAGAGAGAATCTTAAAAGCTGCAAGAGAAAGTCAAGTTTCATACAAAGTAAACCCCATAAGGCTATGAGCTGACTTTTCAGCAGAAACGTTACAGGCTAGAAGAGAGTGGCATGATATATAAATAAAGTGCTAAAAGGAAAAAACTTACAGCCAAGAATACTCTATCCAGCATGGTTATCATTTAAAATAGAAGGATAGATTAAAAATTTCCCAACAAGCAAAAATTAAAGGAGTTTTTCACCAAGAAACCGGTGTTACAAGAATGTTAAAGGGAATCATTTAAGGGGAAAAGAGAAGACAACAAATAGGAAAAATTATCTATTTCCATGATCAGAGGGTCATGGATACAAATGCACCAAAAAGAAGTTAGATATGATATCAAAAACATAAAAGGACGGAGGAGGGGAGCTAAAGAGTAGAGCTTTCAGACAGAAGTCAAAGTAAAGTGACCATTCATTTTGTATAGAAGAAGAAAGGAACAGAGAAAGACTACTAAACACTGAGAAAAAAATTTAAAAATGGCAGTAAGTACATACTTATCAATAGCTACTTTAAATGCCAATGGACTACATGCTCCAATTAAAAGGCATAGGGTGGCTGATTGGATAAAAAAACAAGACCCATATATATGCTGCATACGAGAGACACACTTCAGACCTAAAGATACTCACAAATTGAAAGTGATTGGATGGAAAAAGATACTCCACACAAATGGCAATGAAAAGAAAGCTGGGGTAGCAGTACTCATATCAGACAAAATAGACTTTAAAACAAAAACTGTAAAAAGAGACAAAGAAGGGCATTACATAATGATCAAGGGAACAATCCAACAAGAGGATATAACACTTGTAAATATCTACGCACCCAATGTAGGTGCAGCTAAATATATAAAGCAATTATTAACAGACAAAAAAACAGATATAGACAGTAACACAATAATAGTAGGGGACTTTAACACTCCATTTACACCAACGGATGGATCATCTAAACAGAAGATCAATAAGGAAACATTGACATTAAATGACACACTAGAACAGATGGACCTAGTAGATATATACAGAGCATTCTATCCAAAAACCGAAGAATACACGTTCTTTTGAAATTCACATGGAAGATTCTCCAGGATTGATCACATATTAGGCCACAAAACAAGTCTCCATAAATGTAAGAAGATTGAAATTATACCAAGCATCTTTTCTGACCAAAACAGTATGAAACTAGAAATCAACTATAGGAAGAAAATCAGAAAAGCCACAAATACGTGGAGATTAAAGAAAATGCAACTGAAGAACAAGTGGGTCAATGAAGAAATCAAAGAAGAAATCAAAAAATACCTGGAGACAAATGAAAATGAAAATACGACATGCCAGAATTTATGGGATACAGCAAAAGCGTTTCTAAGAGGGAAGTTTTTAGCGATACAGGCCTATCTCAACAAACAAGAAAAATCTCAAATAAAAAATCTAACAATACACCTAAAGGTACGGGAAACAGAAGAACAAACAAAGCCTAAAATCAGTAGAAGAAGGGAAATAATAAAAATCAGAACAGAAATAAAGGAAATGGAGATCAAAAAAACAGTAGAAAAATTTAATAAAACCAAGAGCTGGTTCTTTAAAAAGATAAAAAAAAAAATGACAATCCTTTAGCTAGACTCACCAAGAAAAAAAGAGAGAAGGTGCAGATAAGTAAAATCAGAAATGAAAGAGAAATTACAACATACACCTCAGAAATACAAAAGATTATAAGAGAATACTATGAAAAGCTATATGCCAACAAATTCGACAATCTGGAAGAAATGGATAAATTCTTAGAATCATACAACCTTCCAAAACTGGATCAAGAAGTAATAGAGAATTTGAATAGACCAATCACCAGTAAGGAGATTGAAACAGTAATCACAAACCTCCCCAAAAATAAAAGTCCAGGACCAGACGGCTTCCCTGGTGAATTCTACCAAACATTCAAAGAAGACTTAATACCTATCCTTCTCAAACTCTTCCATAAAACTGGGGGGGGGGAGCTCCCTAACTCATTCTACGAAGCCGACATTACCCTGATACCAAAACCAGACAAGGACAACTCAAAAAAAGAAAATTACAGGCCAATATCACTGATGAACATCGATGCAAAAATCCTCAACAAAATAGTAGCAAATCGCATGCAACAATACGTTAAAAAGATTATACACCATGATCAAGTGGGATTTATTCCAGGTATGCAGGGATGGTTTAAAATTCGCAAATCAATCAACGTAATACAGCACATGAATAAAATGAAGAATAAACATCACATGATCATCTCAATAGATCCAGAGAAAGCATTTGACAAGATACAGCATCCATTTATGATAAAAACTCTGAATAAATTGGGGATATAAGGAAAGTACCTCAACATAATAAAGGCCATATATGAGAAACCCACAGCTAATATCATCCTCAATGGTGAAAAACTGAAAGGTATCCCTCCAAAAACAGGAACCAGACAAGGATGCCTACTGTCACCACTCCTATTTAACATAGTACTGGAAGTCCTAGCCAGAGCAATCAGGCAAGAGAAAGAAATAAATGGGATCTAAATTGGAAAGGAAGAAGTGAAACTGTCACTAGTTGCAGATGACATGATTTTATATATAGAAAACCCTAAAGAATCCACCAGAAAACTTTTAGAAGTAATAAACAAATATGATAAAGTTGCAGGATACAAAATCAACATACAAAAAATCATTTGCATTTATATACACTAACAATGAAGTAGCAGAAAGACAAATTAAGAATACAATCCCATTTACAATTGCAACAAAAAGAATAAAATACCTGGAATAAACTTAACCAATGAGATGAAAGAGCTGTACACTCAAAACTATAAAACATTGCTGAAAGAAATTGAAGATACCCGAAGAAATGGAAAGATATTCTGTGCTCTTGGATTGGAAGAATTAACATAGTTAAGATGTCCATACTTCCTAAAGCAATCTAGAGATTCAATGCAATCCCTATCAAAGTTCCAACAACATTTTTCACTGAAATAGAACAAAAAATCCTAAAGTTTATATGGAACAACAAAAGACCCTGAATAGGTAAAAGAATCCTCAGAAAAATGAACAAAGTTGGAGGTATCACACTCCCTGATTTCAAAATATGCTACAAAGCTATAGTAACCAAAACAGCATGGTACTGGCACAAAAACAGACACACAGATCAATGAAATATAATCAAAAGCCCAGAATTAAACCGACACATCTATAGACAGCTAATCTTTGACAAAGTAGCCAAGAACATACAATGGAGAAAAGAAAGTCTCTTCAACAAATGGTGTTGGGAAAACTGGATAGCCACATGCAAAAAATGAAAGTAGACCCTTACCTTACACCATACACAAAAATTAACTCCAAATGTATTAAAGACTTGAATGTAAGACCTGAAACTATGAAACTTCTAGAAGAAAACATAGGCAGTATGCTCGTCGACATCAGTCTTAGCAACATATTTTCAAGCACCGTGTCTGACAAGGCAAGAGAAACAATAGAAAAAATAAACAAATGGGACCACATCAAACTAAAAACCTTCTGCACAGCAATGGAAACCATCAACAAAACGAAAAGACAACCTAACAATAGGTAGAATATATTTGCAAACCATACATTTGATAACGGCTTAGTCTCCAAAATATATAAAGAACTCATGCATCTCAACAACAAAAAAACTACCAACCCAATTAAAAAATGGGCAAAAGACCTGAACAGACATTTCTCCAAAGAAGATATACAGATGGCCAACAAACACATGAAAAGATGTTCAAAATCGTTAACTATTCAGGGAAATGCAAATCAAAACTACAATGAGATATCACCTCATGCCTGTCACAATGGCTATAATTAACAAGATAGGAAACAACATGTGTTGGAGATGATGTGGAGAGAAGGGAACTCTCATACACCACTGGTGGGAGTGCAAACTGGTGCAGCCACTATAGAAAACAGCATGGAGAGTCCTCAAAATATCAAGGATAGAACTACCATATGATCCAGCTATTTCACTGCTGGGTATTTATCCAAAGAACTTGAAAACACCAATGCGTAAAGATACGTGCACGTCTGTGTTCATTGCAGCGTTATCACAATAGCCAAGGCTTGGAAGCAACCTAAGTGCCCATCAAGGGACGAATGGATAAAGAAGATGTGGTATATATCCCCAATGGAATACTACTCAGCCATAAGAAACGATGAAATCCAGCCATTTGTGACAACATGGATGGACATTGCTGGTATTACTCAAAGTGAAATAAGTCAGAGGGAGAACGTCAAATACCGTATGATTTCCTTCATTAAGCAGTAGATAATAACAACAATAGACAAACACATAGAGACAGAGATTGGATTGGTGGTTACCAGAGGGGAAGGGGGTGGGAGGAGGGTGAAAGTGATAATTCAGCACATGTGTGTGGTGATGGGTTGTAATTAGTATTTGGGTGGGAACATGATGTAATCTATGCAGAAATAGAAGTATAATGATGTACCCCTGAAATTTATACAATGTTATAAACCAATGTTACTGCAATAAACAAAAAATTAAAAAAAAAGATTCAATCTGGATTTAATTAGTAGTGAGTTGCTTTTAATCTAAGTAATACTTTTTGATGTCTAGATCATAAATCTCTTCAGGAGCATTTACTCAATGCCTCAATCCCTAGAAGATCAAGTTTCTTTTTGTGACAAATTGCATTGTAGAACATAATTTAGCTTATTTAAATTAGCAGGTGTCACGAAATTGTATATAGTTGCCAATACCTCACAAGACAGAATATAATTACAAGTGATTTCAACAAGGGAACTTTTAAAATTGTCAAAAACTACCTTAGGCACTCAAGGGAAGATAAAGCAGTACATTTTATGGCTACAAGACAAGAGTAAACAAAGAACCTTTCTAAAACAGCATGGCCTTGACTGAGGAAAAATGAAGGCATAATCACATCAGATATGAGATTTTACCCGTGCCAAAATTTGTTCAGCTAGTATCTGAGGGACACAGAAACTTTTCTCTTCCCTTCATCCCTATTTCCATAGTCTCCCCCACGCTGCTCAATTTGTAGAAAACTCCAGCTGAGTTCTCTTCCATATCTGAAGTCACTAACGACCATTGTAGATAGTGACATTGGCAAGACCAGAAACTATTCTGCTCTAAGCTGGTTTAGGCAATAAGGATATGATCCCATAACAATTCTCCATTTACTCTATCACGTTATTTTCATAAGCTCCATGTAGGTCAGAATCATGGAGCCAGGAGAGGAAGGCATAGGGAAACATATATTGCTACACTTAGGTGTTTTTGCTTTGTCTGCCCTTGGCCTTAATGTTGTCAGCAGACTTTACCTAAGAACAATTCAGAAACACTCTTCGTTAAGCCTGTATTACTTCTCTCTTAGGTAGGTTACTCAAGATCATGATTAATCTAAAAAGTTTATCTCATAAAAGATGTCCTGCTACTATATTGGTCTCTTTTCAACATTATTTTCATTCCATGATAGGAAATGCTACCCAGGATGTAGGTTCAAATTTCATGCTCCCCTGAAACTTCCTCATGTCATTTGATTCTTTTCTAAATCTTTTTTAAGCTGAGTATGCTTCCACTACATGTCAGTATACAGCGGCCAATTCCAACTCAAATGAAGCTAATTAGAGTTAGTGCAAAGGAAATTGATGAAGAGCAAGTTTCCTCTGTATTAAATTCTGAATGGACACTTAAGCAAATATACTCCTTCTTCTATTACCCACTACCCCTAAATTCCAGACTCTCAAAGAAGAGATAGAGAATTTTGGCAGGATACACAACATCCAAATATTGGCACAGTAGTTGGAGAACAGGAAGAATGCATATCCAGGGCTTCCAGCTCCTGGCTCTTCTGTTTCCCAGCTTGAGAGAGCAAGGCCCCACCAGCTGGAGTTCATCAGTCACACACCACTGCAATCAAGAGACAAGGTTCTGTTAAAGTGACTGCTCCCATTTTAATTTGTGCAGAGTTAAAACACATTTTATCACTTCAAGACAGATGGGCCAGAGCAGCAGAGAGCCAATCATTTTTACATATTTTAAGTGTTCGCACTAACAATAAATTCAAACACCTTACAATATTTATATTTTTCCCATAGGCAAGCATCCCTAAAACGTGCAGTTATTGGATAATCTCAAAAAAAGTTTCTTATTACTAATTGGCATTCCACATGTAAATTTAATACTTACCAATACACAATTGCATATAACTTTAGGACATTTTATTAACAATTACTATGATCAGCGCTTCTAAAATGACCTCAAGATATTAATCACCTGGGGAAACAGAAAAACGGTTTTTGACATGGGCAGACTATCCCTTTAAAAGATTTTTCTCAGCACCCAGAGATACAGTGAACAATAAGCTTCCTGTAAAATATCAGGAAAGCATTTTCTGACTACTCTGAGATATATCTTAGCTAGTTGAAAAATCACCTATTCCTATGAATCTACCCATAAAATGACATTTTTACTAAATGCCTTGAGGCTGAGACATGCTTAAATGAAGACTGTGCCAATACAATGCTAAGGGGACACTTGGAGCTTCAGATAGACAGTTGAGTAAGTGAACCACAAGAGGATCCAATTGGCTTATTAAACTTGGGATGTCTCCAGCGTCTCCTCCAGCTTCCTTGGAGAGACAAATCAGGGCAGGGAGAAAATGTCAGAAGCACAAGTTTGGAACATTTATGTCACAATTCAAAGAGTGATATTTGCCTAAATTAAGAAAACAAATTCACATTTTCTCTGCTTCTAAGCAATAAAACCTCATTAACTCAGAGTTTAGTCTGAAATCAGCTTTAGCATAATTTCCTTTCAGTTAGAGTTTACATTTTAAGTTCTGAAAGAGTATGCAGATATACTCATCAGGGTTCAGATACACAACCAATAGAATATATATATATATATATATATAGAATATTCTATATTCTATATATATCCTTTCATATATATGTCATTTCGTATATATATCATATATATGTCATATATATATCATTTCATATATATATATACGAAAGGAGATTTATTATGTGGAATTAGCTCATGCCATTACGGAGGCTGAAAAGTTCCACGACCTACCATCTGTAAGCTGGAGACCCAGGAAAGCTGGTGCTGTAGTTCCAGTTCAGGTCCAAAAGCCTGAGAGCTAGGGGAGCTGATGGTGTAAACCCTAGTCCAAGGGCAGGAGAAGACCAATGTCCTACCTCAAGTAGGTAGGCAGGAAGGGAGTGAATGCTCCCTCCCTCTGCATTTTGTTCTATTCAGGCACTCAATGGATTGGAAGATGCTCACCCTCATTGGGGAGGACGATCTACTTCACTGAGTCCACCAATTAAAATACTAATCTCACCTGGAAACACCCTCACAGATACATCTAGAAGTAATGTTTAATCTGGGCACCTTGGACCCAGTCAAGTTGACACATAAAATTAGCCATCATAATGGAGGACTGTATAAAGTCCAGGGCCTTGAGCTATAGTCTTGCTTTCACGATGTGACCTTGGAAGTCACTCAGCTTCTCTAGTCATCAGTTTTCTCATCCATAAAACTAGTGGAGTGGATTGGATAATTTTTATGGGCCTTCAATTTTCTAATAGTCTATAATTCTGTGACTCAAGCCAGTTTTTCCTAGACCAAACCATAGAAACCCTTTGAAGATCCTCTGGCTGTCTGGGGTTTGCTGGATAAGCCAGACTTTAATTAGAAAGTTCAATCTACTTAAGAATCTAATCATTTAAAGCACATTAACATGTACACTATTTGAATTCAAGTACTTGGGGCCAGAACACCTTCACTCTCTGATATCTTCACCTCTGTGAACATAGCTGACAAAGAAATAAAGCAAAAAAAAACCTCTCTGAAACCAAATAGTTTCTGCACTAAGACTCACAAAATGCACTCAAAAGAGAACTCTAAGACAAGTCATAAAAAACGGAGTTCATTCCTCTTACTAACTTCAACTAATTAATAGTAGCTCCCTAAAATATAGGATTGTGTTAAGAAGAAATTTCAAAGCCTTAATTTGACTCTATGAAAAGAGATGCTGTGAGCAATTGGCACTGTCTGCCATGGACAAGAGTGGGGCTACGGTAGCAAAGTGCTCCATATCTTCACCTGGCACTTAGTCTTAATCCACATGTAATTCTAGAAAATTTAATTATTTAATTTTTTGGGGTAGAGCAGAATGGAAAACATAATTTAGAAAATCGGGAGAGGGGTTGCTAAAGTTGGCCCACTTCAAGCTGAGAATGGTAAAGGCTGATAGTAAGGATATAAACATGAAAATTATTGTAGCTATAGTTCAAAATTACAAAATTGCAACAAATTAAGACATTTTATATAAGGCACACTGGTCCTGCAAACTACAGTATGCCAGGCCTAAAAGTATCGTTTTATTATGTTCAGTTTGGAAACTGATACATGCATTGGTGGCCCTGAGTTATCAGGAAAAGAGTAGAATTATGTTCACTGTACCCTGATGAATGAAATTCAAATTCCTGAGCTTTGTATATTAGGCCTAATTCATATCCTTTTCCAGATACCTAAAACTTAAACTCCAGCTATACAAACGCCTTGGTGCTCCCAAAGTAAGGCATTCTTTCTCTCAGTTCAGGGCATTTAAAAATATTGCTTCATGTGCCTCTGACACCTTCCCTCATTTGAGTGACTAAAACTTACCTATACTTCATGACTCAGCTCCAAGGGATAATACCTGTAAGATGCATTTCCTGGCACCATGCCACCATCTCACCACATCCCACAATACCACATTTGGCCCTAATGTGAGATTATACCTCTTGCCCTCTGCCAGCCTGGTAACAAATTTATACCTCAATCATAGTATCTATAAGAGAATACTGACATTGTCTGATCTTGCTGTCTGAATTAGATCGTGAGCTTTTTCAGATCAAGGGCCTTCTCTTACTCATATCTCTCTTCTCAGTGACTAGCCAGTCCACAAATGCTGTACTTATTAAATGAATTACAATTAAAACAGTTCCTAAGGCTTAGGATTTTCAAGATTTTGTAGTATTTAGAAATTTGCCAGTATATAAAAGACTGTTGGTATTTAGAACTTAGTCCAATGACCTGTTAATGTTGGGTCAACAAAACTTCTACTAGGAAGTATTTTGCTAGAAGTTTGCTCCAAACACTTCAGGCTGTTAAAATTCCTGTGTTGAAAAGCATTCTAAGATGCATTCTTTGTACTAACCTGAACACTCCACAATTGTTCTAAATTGCTGAATTATAGTTTAAAGGCATAATGTGATAATACTTTTTCATTCATTCATTCCAAAAACACTGAATAAGTACCTATCATGTGTCAGGCACTATGCTAAGCCTTAAGGATGGAGTGGTACATAAGGTGGGCACTCATCCTGCCCTCATAAAGATTTTAAGCTATTTATGCTCTCTGTTCTTTGAAAAAAAATTTTAAAATAAACTCCAAATATAGTAACAGAAACATCTTGAATTCAAATAGCTCATTGCTTTTGACATCTTAGAAAATTACAAATACAAAAAGAATAATCCTGTGAGGTATTATTGCTCCAGTTTTATAAATGAGGCAATTGAGGCTCTGAAATGTTAGGTAACTTTCCCAAGGTCACTAGTAGAAGGTGGTGGGGCATGGATTGAAACCCTAGAGTATGCGGGTCCAAAACCTGTTCACTTTCCCAATCCTTGTATCTCATTTGTAATTACATGGGAGGAAAAAAAACTGAGCCATTTATATGTATAGTGTGACATGATATTTGTAAAGATTTTTATACTCTGATAATTTCCTTGGAACTAATTGGTTTCACCTTTACTAATTTGCATGTAAAAGATTAGAAATAATCAATTTGGCAGTGATTCTTATTTTCTAATGCATTTGGCTGTTTACACGATTTTCATAAATAAATATCTAACAACTACTTGTTCAATGTGAATGTTATCTGCAGTTTCCTGTATTGTCTTTAATCATAGTATAAGACTTTTTAATTAGTTGGTGAATACTTCTTATTCCTTTTGTTTTTTGTTTTTTTTCCTTTATAAAATAGATCCTCTCTTCATGTAGACAACATTAAGGTTGCAATTGAATATAAGATATGTCTTTTGTGTCTAAATCTGATGTCTAATTGTTTTAACTGGAAGATATTTTCTGAATTTGCTGATACTTAGCTCCACCTCTGATCTTTTTTTTTTTTGTGAGGAAGACTGGCCCTGAGCTAACATCCAATGCCAATCCTCCTCTTTTTGGTGAGGAAGATTGGCCCTGGGCTAACATCCGTGCCCATCCTCCTCGATTTTATATGGGACGCTACCACAGCATGGCTTGACAAGCGGTGCGTTGGTGCGCACCCAGGATTCAAACCTACGAACCCTGGGCCACAGACTGCTCCCACTTAACCGCTGTGCCACTGGGCCGGCCCCTCCACTTTTGCTCTTTGAAAGAGTATCATTAAATATTTCCTTATTTGCATTAAATTCCATACATCACACTTAAAGGACAATATTTATGTTTATATATTTTATATATAGTCTTGAACATATATTTCTCTATTTAGATATGTCTGGCTAAGCTCATTTGCACGTTTTGTGGTCTGTAATGAAAAGGCTGATTTTTACTAGCTATAATAGGTAACTCACGCAGTTTTACTTTTTACATCCACTGCCCTTTCTAAAGGGGATTCCTTTTTCATAGCCCAACTGAAGGAAGTCTCCTGGAGCTGTTTCTTGGGCAGGGTTGCCCACATACTCTACTATGTGATTCCTCCTAGCTACCTTCTCTGTATAAGATTATATCATGGATGGGCACTAGGCCCAAAAGCACCCATTGAGTAGGCTTCCAACGACCTGTGAATTGATCAAATTATATGACCAATTTATAAGTGAGACAAAGGGAATATTTGTTTACCTTCATTGTACAGACAGGTGGTAATATAAACAGATTTCAGATACTATAATGAAACAAGAAATTCTCTGCAAAGTTATCTTCTTAAATAAACACACCACCCATGTAACAGTGTCTCCAACATTCAGAAGCCCAAACTCACAAGAGAACTTATTGCAGCTTAGAGACAATTTAGATCTATGTCACATGTGCCTTCAAATTAAAAATGTGACTGACTTTTCAGTGATACAATAAAGTGATACAATAAGTTTACAATAAGTTTTACTGATATGATAAGTTTCATACAATAAGTGCAGCCTTTCATCTTTCAAAATCATTATACCAGTAATAATAATAATAACATTTAACACTTATGTAACATTTATAACATGGATGAGTTTAGAGTTTAGACACTGTTCTAAGTGCCTTACACACATGAACTCATTTTATCCCCATAATGAGCCTATTAGGTAGGTGTACTATTTTTATACCTATGTTACAGATGAGGAAACTTTGGCTAATTCCAGGTTTGGGGTAAGAAATGTACAAAATGTGACTGGAACATCTTCTCATATCAGAAAGCAAGAAAGCTCTCAAAAACCACCAGGGATATGTCATAAATAATTCATGGGCCAATCTAAAGAGATCCCCAAGGGCCAAATATTGGACAATTTGAGCTTCAGTAAAGGTAGTACCTAACATAGATTTAAAACATATAAAATATGTTTACATTCATGAATTCATAATGATAATTTAAAACATTCACTGGTTACAATTGGAGGATGGATGCTAGGACAGAAACTCATTATTCTGAAAACTAATGCATAAAGGAAAAGAATCAATAATTTATCATTCTTTTTTTACATGAGTTGTTCTTCAAGGTAGCCAAATAGTTGAGGAGGTAAAGTTCCTCTTTAACAAATATTCCAGATACTATACAAAGAAATAATAATAATATAATTAGAACATATTATGCAACCCCTAATAAATTCTTTGCTCTATTCAAGGCAATGATCATGAATGGCTCAAAAATCAGTAAAATAGACAACCATCATTTAGATGCCTCCTTGTGGATAATACACAAACCACCTATAAAGTAACCTTGCCACAAAAATTAACTAAATCTAACTAATCCCTAGATCCTAATTACCAATTTCCAGAAAATGTAGGAGACAGAGTAACATGTCAAATAACCCGTAGATGCAGTTATCAAAATCCAGAATGTAGAAAACAGTAGGATAAATGTCCTGGTTTCTTTATCAACAAAAACAACAAGAAAAATTGCAAGGAATAAAAAGATATGGATGAGATCCTATAGACCAAAAGAGATTTAAAATAGTTAACACATCACAATGCATGGGTTATATTTGGAACCCAAAAAAAAACCCAAGCTATAAAAAATAAAGCAACAGAGAAATGGAGATGCTGACTGTATAACTAATTAAATTAAGGAATAAAGGAATTATTAACTTTAGGTGTATAATGATATTGTGGTTTTGTTTTTCAAAAGAGCCTTTTTATCTTAGAAATAGATATAGTTTATCTTACTGAAATATTTATAGATGTAATAATAGGATGTCTAGGATTTGCTTCAAAATATATGAGGAATGCAGGGAGAAGGTAAAAGCATAGAGGTAACAAGATTGGCCAGGTATTGGTAATTGTTAAAGCTAACTGTTGCACAATTGGGGATCCATTATACTATTTTCTCTGTGTTTGTGTATATTTGAAATTTACCATAATAAAACTAAATATATTTATTTTTCATTTCCAGGACCAGACGGTGTTGACACACTTCTCTATATTTCTCCTGTGAAGTACAGCTAAACACCTTGGACATTATTTATAAAATGAACATAAGAAATTTCTGAAAACTGGAAAGAAGGAGATAAGCTAGGGGACTTGGGACCTGAGGAATGGGATGGCACTGAATTCACTGAGTGTTCTTTTTGCTTTATAAAGCTTTTTGCTTTTTTTAGACTGGGTGCTAAAGAAGCCAGCAACCCAGAAAGGCAAACAGTACTGACCAAAATAAAGCCCCAAGAAAATCATGCTCTTTTTAGTAAATGGACAAAGAAAGGAATAGCCTAGCATGACAGAAAACTTTTAGACAATAACCATGCTACTCTAGCCAAATACTACAGGAAAAAAAACAAAACAAAACAGAAAGCTGTGGTCCCCACCCAAAACACCAGTGTCAGAAAACAAATATAGAACCTAGACTTCAATTTCTAACAAGCTGTGATGAGATGTCCCAACTCCTCCACCCAAAGTGTTGTAATGAAAAACCAAGTAAGCTGTTGGAACTTTTATCTCTGCATAGGAATGAGAAGCCTACACTTTCACAGTGGAAATGGAAAACACATGAGAAGCAGAAATGAGGTGTCTTTCCCTTTCCCAGCCAGAGTGGTATCACCAGCAGAAGCCTACTAGAGAGCCTGAAATTTGACCTCCACCCAGCAGTAATGAGTTGTCCCCACACTCCTCGGTGTGAACAAAGGCCAATTGGGAAATGTGGACTTTCACCTCAATTTGGAAATAATGAGGTACTGCCACACTGCACCAACAGTGTAGTGTTACAGGAGGCCTGCTAAAAAAGAAGATTTAAATAAAACATACAGTTTCATAATGTAATACTCAAAATGTCCAGTATGCAACTGAAAATCGTCATACCAAGAACCATGAAAATCTCACCTTGAATGAAAAAGACCATCAACAGACACCACCACAGAGATTAAATATATGTAAGGATTTCCTGACAAAGATTTTAAAGTAGTGATAATACAAGTGATAACTATGAACACATTTGAAACAAATGAAAAAAAATAGAATATTTCAGCAAAGAATAGAAAGTATCTGCATAGAAGTAGAAAGATTCATCAAGGAAATAGAAGATATAGAGAAGAAACAAATAGAAATTTTAGAATTGAAAGTTATAAGAATCAAAATGAAAAACTAACTGTATGGGCCCAACAGCAGAATAGACAAAAGAGGAAAGAATCAGTGAGCTCAAAGATTGTACAATAGAAACTACCCAACCTGAAAAAAGAGAGAAAAGAGCATAAACAAATTAACAGAGCCTCGGGGATCTATGGGGCTGTAAAAAATGATCTAATGTTTGTGACATCAGAGTTTTGGAAAAATAGAAGAAAGAGGGTGGAGCTGAAAAAGTATTTGAAGAAATAATGGCTGAAATTTCCCCCAAATTTGGCAGTGAGGTAAACATACAGATTCAAGACACAGAGTGAATTCAAGTAAGGTAAACTCAAAGAAATCCACACTGAGGTCAACTTTCTGACAACTAAAGGCGAGGATAAAATGTTGAAAGAAGTGGGAGAGAAATGAAATCTTAACTATGTGGGAAGAACAACTCAAATATTAGCAGATTTTTCATCAGAAGCCATGGAGGCCAGAAAGAAGTGGCTCAATATTTGTCAAGTGCCAAAAGAAAATAATTGTCAACCCAGAATCCTGTATTAATTAAAAATATCCTTCAGGAACGAAGGGAAAACCAAGACACTTTTAGATGAAAGAAACCTAAGAGAATTTGAGGCTAGCTAACTTTCTCTAAAAAAATAAAAAATTGCTAATGTAAGTTCTTGAAACATAAAGTGATAAAAGAAGTAAACTTGAAACATCAGGAAAGAAAAAAGAACAACAAAAAGAGTAAAAACATGAGTAAAAACAATAGATGTTCTGTATTAGTGTCCTCCAGAGAAACAAAACCAACAGGATGGAGAAGATATGTACAACGGTCAGCTTCAACAATAACCAATACCTGGCCAATCTTGTTAACTCCATGCTTCCACTTTCTCGCTGCACCTTCCACATATTTTTTTTGTGTGAGGAAGATCAGCCCTGTACTAACATCTGCCAATCCTCCTCTTTTTTTTCTTTTTTGCTGAGGAAGACTGGCCCTAGGCTAACATCCGTGCCCATCTTCCTCCACTTTATATGGGACACCACCACAGTGTGACTTTCCAAGTGGTGCGTCGGTGCGTGCCTGGGATCGGTGCGAACCCTGGGCCACCACAGCGGAGCACATGCACTTAACTGCTTGTGCCACCGGGCCGGCCCAGCCTTCTATATATTTTGAAGTAAATCCTAAACATCCTATTTTATATATATAAAATCTACTTATATATATATGTACATATATATGTAGAGAGAGAGATTCATATATATATATAAGTATGTATTTATGTTTATATATATGTATACAGATTTATTATAAGGGATTGGTTTATGTGGTTATAGAGGCTGAGAATTCCCAAGAGCTGCAGTCAGCAAGTTGGAGACACACGACTGTTGATAGTGTAGTTTCAGCCCAAGTCTGAAGGCCTGAGACCCAGAAGAGCTGACGGTATAAGTCCTGGTCCAAAAGCTGGCAAGTTCATGATTTGAATTTGATTCTTTCAATTTGAGTTCAAAGGCCTGAATAGACTGATGTCCCAGATCATGCAGTCTAGAAAGAGGAATCCTTCTTACTAGTAGGAGGAGGAAGGTATGACTTTTTGTTGTATTCAGGCCTGCAACTGATTGGATGGGAACCACTCACATTGAGGAAGGCAATATGCTTTACTGAGTCTACCAACTCAAATATTCATCTCATCCAAAAACACCCTCACAGACACAACCAGAATGTTTGACCAAATATCTGGGCACCCTGTGGCCCAGTCAAATTGACATATAAAATTAACCATCACATGTTCTTTCTCCTTTTGAGTTTTCTAAATTATGTTTGACAGTTGAAGCAAAAATCATAACACTGTCCAACGTGGCTCTCAAAGTATATAGAGCATATATTTTTAAAAATTGTATCATACAGGGGAGAAGATAGAGGAATTTAAAGGGTGGTAAGATTTCTACATTTCGTTCACACTGGTAAAATGCTGACACCAGTACTCAGTGATAAGTTATGTATGTATAATATAGTACCTAGAGCAACTGCTAAAAAACTCAATACAATGAGATACATTCAAAACACCATATATAAATCAAAATGGAATTTTAAAAAATGTTCATGCACACAAAAATTTGTACATGAATATTCACAGTAGTATTATTCATAATAGCCAAAAAGTGGAAACAACCAAATGTCAATCAACTGATGAATGGATAGAGTGTGATATAGTCATAAAATTGGATAATATTCAGCATTAAAATAAATGAAGTACTGATACATGTTGTAATATGAATGATCCTTGAAAGCCTGCTAAGTGAAAGAAGTCAGTCACAAAGGACCACGTATTATATGATTTCATTTATATTAAATGTCCAGAATAGGCAAATTTACACAACCAAAAAGTAGATGAATGGTTGCCTCAGGCTGAAGGGGGGTTGGGGACACTGAGGTGGTAATAGCTGAGGAGAAGGAATTTCTCTTAAAGGTAATGAAAATGTTCTAAATTGATCGCAGTGATGGATGCACAACTCTGTGAATGTACTAAATCCTATTGAATTGCACACTTTATATGATGTATGAATTATATCTTGACAAAATTGTTAAAAAAACAAGAAATACAGGCATGGAAGGAAGCACACGGTCTTAAATAAAACTTAAAAGTCTAGTAAGGTTCAACTGTGGGAGTCTGGGGATAGAAATGGAAGAAAGCATTTGGAGCTTCACCATACAAACAGTAATCAGACTTGTGTGTGTGTGTGTGACTGTGTGTGTGTGTGTGTGTGTGTGTGAGGGAGATTGGACCTGAGCTAACATCTGTTGCCAATCTTCCTCCTTTTGCTTGAAGAAGAGTGGCCCTGAGCTAACATATGTGCCAATCTTCCTCTATTTTGTATGTGGGATGCCACCACAGCATGGCTTGAGGAGTAGCGTGTAGGTCCGGGCCCAGAATCTGAACTTGCAAACCCCGGGCTGCAGAAGTGGAGTGTGCCGGACTTAACCACTATGCCACCAGGCTGGCCCCCAGACTTTTTTTTATTATGGTCGGGACTAGTGTTTCTTGTGTATCTTGAAAACTAGAAAGTTTTTCACTTGTTACCAAGCGCTTTGTCAGCCATGGATCCTAACTTCCTGTGAGTTACCGCATAAGAACCTCCCTGCTGAAAACTCTCTCTGGAAGGCTGGAAGGACTCCACAGATTGCCTGGCTGGAGAATGTCTCCCCAGGAGCTCTTCAGTTCTGGATGATGTAAGCAGTCTCTCACAAAAGTATTTGACAGTACCAGGGGGAAATTCTTGAACTGTTGTCAGTGCAATTCTAAACCAAGTGTAGTTAATTTAGCTTTGACAAGTTTTCATAATGGGCAAAGATGACCACCAGAGGGTGAATGATTTAGCCAGCCTAATTTTTGAAAATCACAGGTAAATTTACAAAAGTTTAAAAAAATATAAGCATTCTGATTCTAACATTTAAAAATGGTTAAGACGGTAAATTTTATGTTATCTCTTTTTTACTGCAAAAACACCCAGCAAACTTTTAGCTAGAGCAGGAAACCTTTAAAAACACTGTCGTCCTTATCAGTTTCTCTCTTAGCAACTGTTATGGTCACCCATACAGATCAGACACATCTAACCTAATGTCTGGGATTCTTTTTGAAAATATAATTTCAAACTACTAACTGTCACAAAACATGGGGAATGTCTCTTTCAATTCCCCAACTGCCTAAAAAAATCCACTATTTTGAGAAATTGATAATATTGGTTAACACATATCAAAACAAACAGTATTAAATAAAATTAAAGTGGATTCAGGCTTTGGCTCCACAGTTCTGTGGTTTAGAAAAATAAATTTTGTAATTTTAACACAGTGTAGTTAGTCAAATATACCACCTGGAGAATTATCAGTTTCTGAAGGAAATTGCCTGAAGGAAATTTATGTCAGTATAATTACAAAATGTTTACATAATATTTATCACTCAGTTTTCATAGATTTAATTAATGAGTGGTATAAGATTGTACTATAGAACTTTTCATAGACTTAAAACAACTGCAAACAATTTGGAAGTATTCCACAGTATTTTCTCAGTTTAAAATAAAATTAAGTAAATAAAAACAGCCTTGTAAAAATAAATATTAATAATAACTTTATGTAGGGAACTGTAGATTAGTGATTAAGAGTATAGATTATGGTGCTAGATTGCCAAGGTTTGCATCAAAGATTTACTCCTCAATAGCGTGTAACCTTGGGCTAATTATTAACTCTGGTGTTTCGGTGTACTCATCTATAAAAAGAAGATAATAACAGGGTTTTCATGAGAATATAATCAATTAATGTGAAGTTGATAAAACAATACCTGGCATATAGCAAGTACTCAAGAAATAATGTCTATCATTATTGTTGTTGTTATGATATAAATATAAATAAAATAAAAATTAAAGATGGTCAGCTTAAATACCTAAATACTATAGTGGACTCTATAGTGACCAATCTTTTTCTAGTATATTTATTTATTTCCTCACTTTTTAAAATTTATGCCATGCCTTGTTTTTTTTTTTTTACTAACAAAAGATTCATGATGGTTTATAAAAATATATACAATATAATGGCATTTGAAAAGAGATAAGGAAATGAGGGTGAGGGGAAAATAAGAGTTGATCTATAAATGAAGCCAGGTGGAAAATCAATCATCCCATAATGTCCTACACAATCATTAAAAGTGGATTCCAGCTTCAGCTGAACTTCCTAAATCTCATTATCTCAAGATACTCTTGCTCTCTGGAGGTACAGAAAAGTTTATTTAAACTTTATATGTCCTCCCTTCTAGACGTATCCATTACTTTCATTCTCTAATAGTTAAGGGAGTAAATTTCAAAGGAAAGAAATAGAATACAACATATCTGTTTGATGTTTAATGAGTATTTTGAAGAACATTTTGTTACAAGAAACTTAGATTGATTCACTGATTTAACAAATGTTTATTGGGGGAGTACTTTGTGCCAAGCACTATGCTAGACTCTGGGGATAAGAAGATTCTGAGTTTATTACTCCTTTTCTAGCAGAGAAGTCAGACCAGTGAAATATGACCAGATAAAGTAAAGAGGTATGTGAAATGGTCATAAGAAAGAGCTACTATCCCTGAAAGAATTAGGCCAGTGATAATTTAGTGAATTTCTCTTAATCTAAAAAATATTATAAGGGGAATCATAGCTCCATTCAGATTTATCACCAAGAGTCTAAAAAATTAGTGGAGTGCAAATTGAGAAGTGTTAAATTTAAAAAGTAAGCACAGTAAAGTATAGAAATAACTTCTATGGCTACACAGTACTCAGAGCACAGTAGACACATTTCAGGGTGCATGCCTGGCCAGACCCTTTTAAGGGAAAATCTATCATAACTCCCACATATGTATGTGTCATGTGATGGACCCCCAAACTCTGGCCACACCTGAATGGTCCAGGGTTGACATCTAGCACAAGATGAACAATAGCCTGACCAGGGAAATAAGACTTCAAGCAGGGCTAAAAAAATGAGATGGAATAATTAAATTCTCTCCAATAAATTAAAAGAGTTGAGAAAGTTGTAGTTATTCTTAGGCACTGGATATGGAAGATCATGTAGAGGAGCTGTGCCTAAGGAAGCGATCATGGCTCATGTGTAAGATGAGTTATGAGAGAGTTACTCAGGTGAGAGAAGTGACTGGAGTAGATACAAAGAGAGAAACACAACAGACCATGAAAAGAATAAGAGAGAGAGAAAAGTCACAGGCTTTCTAGTTTCCAGCTGTAAGTAGAATGATGCCTGGTACTCTGCATCATGTCTGTGGACATTCATGAAATTTCCCATTGTATCCTTAAAATAAACACACCTCTTCCAGAATTAGAATCAGTGTATCTCTGTTTCTTGCTACAAAATATCCTTCTAAAGGCATGTGGCTCTTACCTATAACCTTTGTTAAAGGAGAAGTTTCAAGTGACCATATTATATATCACATCCTAAAACACCCCATGCAACTGGTGTGCTTTATATACAAAGTGCTTATAATACAAATACAATTTAAGAATGAGAATAGCTAGAAGAAGATTCACAGAATCACAAAGATAGTGGAAGTTTTGAAATAATACCTAAGATGAAAGTCTGAACAGGGTTTATTTTACTGGGAAAACAATAAAACAACTACTATGGAGAATTTTTATTACATTTCCAGCCATACAAAGAACTAGTCCTTGAAGTTTGATAAGTATCATATACTAACTGCCTATTCAACATCTCTACTTGGAGATCTAACAGACATTTCAATCCTAGCATGGCTTAAATAACTCCTGATCTTCATCCAAGTCTGCTCTTCCCAATAATGGAATGAATGATAACTCCATTTCTCTCAGACCAACAAGTGGGAGACATCCTTTATTCTTTCCTTTTTTTCACTCCCAACATTCAATCTGTCAGTAAATGTTGTTTTCTCTATCTTCAAAACACATCCTGAATCAGACCACTTCTTCTTCGCTGCTACCACCCTGGTTTAAGCCATCATCATTTCTTGCCTGAATCACTGCAATAAACTCATGACTATTTCTCTTGCTTTCTTCCTTGTTCCCCTACAGGTTTATTCTCAACCCAGCAGGAAGAGTGAACCTGTTAAAATACAAAATAAAAAATTATTTTCTGCCACTATTCAAAACCTTCCAATAAGTGCCTATTTCCCTCAGACTAAAAGCCAAAATCTTAACAATGGTCTGCAAGCCTCTACATAATCTGGATGCCAATCTAACCTCATCTCATATTACTGTCTCCCTTCTTCACTGGGCCCTAGCCTCACTGGTCCCCTCTATTTCCTGAACTTGTTAGGCCCATTCCCATCTCAGAACTTTGCACTGACTCACCTGCCTCTCCCTCAAGCACTCTTCCCCAGATATCTGGATTCCTTGCTTCCTTCTTACTCTCCTTAAGATCATTGTCAATATCACCTTCTCAGAGGCACTTACCCTGATGATGCTATTTAAAACTGCAATTTCCTCCTCCTATCACTCTTAGCACTGCCTATAATCATTTCCTGCTTTATTTTTCACCTTAGTACTTATAATCATTTAATATATTATATGTTTTATTAATTTATTGTATGTTTTCCCTTACTAGAATGTAAGCTCCATGAAAGCAGAAATTTTGTCTGTTTTATTCACTGCTGGATCTAGAGAAGTATGTCTGGTATACAGTGGTTACTTGATAAGTATCTGTTAAATAAAAACATTAATGAGTTAATGAATCCTAAGAGTCACTTTCTAGCAGTGTGATCATGAACATGTTACTTAACCTCTCTGTACTTCAGTTTCCTCATCTGTAAAATGGAGATAATCATAGAAGCTACCTAATAGGCTTGTGGGTATGTATGAACAATGACTGACACATAATTAGAACTATGTACTTACTGTGAGTACCCATTCCTCATGGATTTTTGTCTTTTGTTCTATTTAATTACATATTTATCTTCTAAAGGTAACTGAAGAGAGACTCAAAGTGAAACTTGGCAAATGGCCTAAAGTACTTCTCAGATGCTCTTAAGTCCTATGATTTTTGTATTTTATGGTTCATATGAAGTACGTATGACATTAGAATATTCTAAAATCTACACAAACCCATCCAACACCAATTCATCCATTCACACAGACATAATTATGCATATTTGTTGCCATGAAACTTGTTATTTTCTAAATTTCAAGCAGGGATGGGGAGAAAGTGGACTAGATGAGGTTGATGGATTATCTATGTATTGTGACAGTTCTTGTAATTGTCTGGTCACATTGCCATGCATGATACAGAAATGACATGTAACCTGGGTATTTTCAGTTAAACATAGAATGGTTACTTTAGGTAGCTTTCTCAGCAATTTTCTTGTTTTGATTACTATGTTTTATTTATTTTGCTTGGGTTTATTGTTTGTTTACTTATGAGAACAAGGGTAGCACCTAATACTACATTTTTCTAAAAAAGGTAATCTACCTAACCCTAAGCCCAGTGGAGTCCCTCAGCTGAAATCAGATGGGAACATTTAAGTTTATTTCATCTTATTTCAGCATTAATTAATTTGGTTCCTAAAATACTGGCACACTACAAAAGGAGGGAGAAAGCCTTATCTTAAAATATTTTTGATTTCTATTGGACTCTATTACAGTTTACTTTTAATTATTCTTACTTGTATACTCACTCATCTCTCTCCCTCACTCGAGGCAAGGACTAATATTTTTTTTCATCTTTTATCTCTCCCACAGCACTTAGCATTGTGATTTACATAGAGTCCATACCCAGTACCTGTTGAAATTAATTTCCAACTTGTCTTAAGGAAGAAAGGGCTCAAAGGAGAAAAATGTGTTTTCTCAATTTTCAAACTTCACTTCATAAGAGTTAGGAATTTAGGAAGATCAAAGGAATGCTATGCAATTATTCCAAACAGAGAGCATAGCTAAGAGTAAACTTTCTGACATTGATTTAATGTTATCACTTTATGATTAAAACATATGTCCAGAAAGTGTTTTTATTGATGTCTCTCTACCCTGAGCCTTATAAGTCCTGGATAGGGGTAAGAACTGGTCTCATCAGTGACTCACCCTCTAAAACTTTTCTCTGCCAATCTCTAGAGAGATAACACTGTTTTCAAAAAGAGGTACTATAGAATTTTAAAATAATGTAAGTTTAGATTGTAGAAGACTATGTATAAATCTGATTTCTATTTGAAGGAATTCCTCCCCCCCAGAATATGATAAATGTGTGAAAATGGAAATACAAATGAAATGATTTTTTGCTCTGGGTGCCATTAAAATAGCGTATATTTATTACCATTTGTCAACTGATTAATTCTATTGGCTTATTCTTTTTTTAAATTCTTTTGTTATAATGTATCTTTATTTATATTCCTTGTGGTTACTGGTTTTATGTTCTGAACTGAAATACATTTGGTGAGATACTTACAAATATGCATCTATGTGAACCTAACCCATACAAGAATATGGTATATAAGAATCTTTCTGTCAAGGTGAATGCTTGATAATCAAAGTGTCTAAACTGGATAAGAGGGTGTGGCAGGCAGTTATTGAGGCACTGTGCCTAAAAAACCTAAGCCAAGGTCATATTCTTTGAATATTATGCTGTAGAACTCAAATTTTATTAAGAAAATGATGTTATCAAAGTTTTGAGCATCTACATGATATGGTCAGAGCTGTGTGTTTTAAAAAATCACTCCAGTGATTAGAGCAAAAAAAAAAGAAGATACCCTCTTTTTAGGATTTCCCTAGAGTTTTCTATCACCAGCCCAGGCATGATATGATGAAAGCCTAAACTAGAACATTCATTCATTCATTTGTTCATTTAGCAAACATTTATTGAGGGTCTATTATATGTCAGACACTGTTATAGAAGTTAGATACATCTAAAGACTAGGTACATCAATAACCAAAACAAAGATTCTTAACCTTGTAGAACTTATATCCTAGTAGTGGCAGTGAAGGTGGAAAAGAAGGGACTGATTGAAGAGACATTTTTGAAATAGAAATAGCAGGACATTGGCATTCAGTAAATGTAAAGATTGAGAGAAAGAAAAAATTAAAAATAACTGCAAGATTTCTAGATTGGGTGATTAGTTCTTTGTCAAAACTATTAACCAAGTAGGATATAGAGGAAGGAAAACAAACTTGGAGATTAAGATAATGTTTGCTTCCAACTATTTTGATCTGAGGTCAGCAGCCCATAGAGGTGTTCTGTAAACAGTTAGAAATACGAATCTTTAACATAAGAACGTGGCCCAAAGCTCAAGAGCTCAAGATATATATTTGGGAGATAGATAGATAGAGATAGATATAGACATAGATATCTTTATATCTCCCAATATATACACAGAGGAGTGGAGATTGACTAGGGGGAGTGCACAATGGGAAATATTTAAAAAAGCAATGAGACAAACACTTTTGGCCCTGTGGCTGCTCATGGTCTAGCAATGAGGACAGTCATCACACAATGCAAGAGACTGAAGGGTACTCTAAACATTAGAATACCCTAGAACAAGGTTTCCCAAACTGGATCCAGGGAACACTAGTTACCAGCACTGGAAATAAATGCCCTAAGAACAAAGTTATAATACTCATTAGCACATAAAAAGTTCAGAGAAGTCCTAGAATAAACAAGAAACCAATTTAACTTAAATAAATTTTGTACTTATTAACATCCAAGTACAGGTTTTCACTAGCAACAGTTTTGGAAGATGCTCTATTAAATTAATGGAATATGAACAAATGTTTTATTGTTTATATTAAATGTGGACATTACATAAGAGCCTCTATCTTACAGTAAAGGGAGCTAGTCATGGATGGGTAATCAGATTAGTAATAGAATCAACCTCATGTTGTTGAATTGACACTCTCTGACAATTTAATATCCAAATACTGCAGTTTAAGTTCACACATAATAAAAAGTCACTCTAATGCAAGAAACAAACCTCTTTAGGCTCATATTTCTATTATATGGTTCATAAGAAACTCACATAGCACTATTAGTAATAGCTAGCTATCTTAAAAAAATGACACAGTAGTCTTTCCTTAAATTCCCCATGTAGTATAATTTATATTACTGCTTTCTATTGTATTTAAACCCTCCCCACTCAGGTTTTCTTGAGTAAAGACAAAAAGCATGCCCATTTCTGCTTATACATAGATACTTAGCATAAATTAAAAATAGTTTTACAGAATATATATGTTGATGACTGATAAAATAACTATGAACTTCAGGGCCATTTTGTTAAGCTGTTTGGAATATTCATATGTCAAAGACATCATCAGTTTATAGAAGGTACATTTGCAAATGTAGTTCGATTTAATTTAAGGCTTTAATTTTATTTAATTTAATTAATTCTTCTATTTTTGGTGTTTATGTGTGTCTCTCCTACTAGCTTGCAGCCAGAAGACATCAGATCTAAACTCACTTATGCTAATTAATAGTAAAATAATGTTGAGGTTCGACTTTCCTCATGTGTAAATAGGGATAATATTTAATCTAAATATTTCACATAGTTGCTGTGAGAATCAAATAAAATAATAGAAAAGTACATAGTATAAACTATAGTGTTGTATTAATATGTTATCAGTGGTCTATTATGTTTTAATTTCCATATTATATACCAAAATATTTTGCATACAGTGGTCACTTAACAAATGCATAAATGGTAAGTGAATTTAAAATAAAATCTTGCTTAAAATGGATGGCTCTTGAAACGTGTTTACACTTTTTTTCTTTACTAGAGGGTGACTTGGTGTAGAGAGCAATAAAATAAACCTGCTGTTTGAGATCTAGGTCACATCTCTGGTTTTGAAACACAAATGTAAGTTTAGCCAAGTCACTTCACCTTTCAGGTGAATTCTTAATGGATCAAAAGCAGATTTTTACAATAAATTCCCAGCTCTGATTGTTAATGGGGAAACATACTAATGCCACAGTCCCTTAACTCCATTCACATCTGCTACTCCGAACAAACTTTGTGTACTGAAGGGAGGATTCTGTGATAAATTTGTGACATCATAATTATTTCTATGGTAATGTGTTTACTGTAAGTGCCAAACTTCTCTGTCTAGATTAAAAAAGAAAAAAAATCACTAACTGCAGAAGAGGGAAGGGAAGAAATAGTAGATGGAACGTATTGAAGTCTGTACCCAATTGGAATTTGTATGTATGATATGTGAAAATGAGTCATTTTATGTTTTTAATTAGGGAGGCGACATTATGAAAATAAGATTTTATAGAAAGAGAGTATGGATATTATCAGTAAGCAGACACTCAGGTCTACAATAAAATAGAAATAAATGACTACGGTCAGGACTGGACTGGTGGCAGTATAAATGAAGATGTATGGTGTTGGTTCTGAAAGAGATTACAGAAAGAATTTGGAGAACCTGATGGTGGATATATGTAGGAGGTAAAAGAGCATTGAACTAAAAATATTTTAGAGAGACTCCAAAAAGACTAGGGGAAAATTAAACACAGAACTGGTAGAAGTGAGATTTTAAAAGTCTCTAATTCAATATCTATAAGACAGATATGTTGCTATTATGCACATTGGAATTTATATCTCCCTATTATGTTATTGAAGATCTTTAAAAGTTTCAAAATATATTTTTTCTGCTTCACTGGCACTCAATTTGACTTTGTGTATTGTATGCAATTCCCTGGCTGTTGTTAAATTCATGATTGGAAAAGCCTATGGAAATCTATACCTTTAAAATGAGAAAACACTTTACCTCAAAATTTTAAAGATAGATATGGTCAGGTGTGACAAAAAAATTTCTATGTTCTGTCTTTAATCTGTGGAAGTATTCAAATGCCTAAAGAAAGAGTTCAAAACATTAGGTATGAGTGGCAGAAACATCATTTTGTCTGAAATTAATGTCTTCTGTAGTGCTAAATGGGTACAGCTGATATCAGTGAAACATGGCTTCTTGAGAGCTATCTTGAGCCTGAGGCCATCTCAATAACCTTATCTTTTGCAATGTCTTCAATACCTAGAGTGATATCAAAGTACTCAGAGTAAACTATTCTAATGGTTTTATATTACCTGTTGGCTTAGGGTAAAATAAAACCAGAGACCTAAACATTAGCATTCTCATGGCTTAGTTCTATTGGTTCTCGCTTCCTGAGTGGCTCACTAACTTTATGACTTTTTAAACATTTATGCTCTGGTCACTTAAGCTTAAATTCAGTGGAATACTGACATATTGCAGGAGTGAAAAATTACATAATTTCAACCAATAGTTACTAAAGAGTCAGAATTTTAGAGCTAAAAATGACCTTGGAGATAATATTCATGAACAATTTGTTTCTAAGTGACGTAAGTGAGACAATGTCATGGCCTGCTTTCAGTGCAAGTGTTATTCTGATATAAGTTAAAAAATGCTGGACAGGATGATAGAACACCTGGGCTGAAGTCCCAGCTCACCTGAAGCAAGTCAATCATTCTAAGTTTTACTTTCCATTACTTTGAAATAAAGGTAAACTCGTTGGTCCTGGATACCCCACAGGGATGATGTGAGGCTCAAATGGAATGATAGTTGTAGAAGTATTTTTTGAATTTATAAAGCACAAATACAGATTATTGTGAGAATAGTAATGAAATGCCATTATCCTGATATTATATGGAAATAGCACCATTCATCTAGATTGTGTTAACATACTAGAGCTTTGAGTCTATTAAGAAATTACCCTATTAATAAAAAGACAAGATATAACAAGCATTGGAGAGGATGTAGATAAAAGGGAATCGTCATACACTGCTGATAGGAATGTAAATTGGTACAGCCACTATGGAAAACAGTATGGAGATTCCTCAAAAAATTAAGAATAAAACTACCACATGATCCAGCTATTCCACTTCTAGGTATTTATCTGAAGAATACAAAAACACTAATCTGAAAAGATATATCCACTTCTACGTTCATTGAAGTACTACTTACAATAACCAAGACATGGAAATAAGTTAGACGGAGAAAGACAAATACTGTATGATCTCATTTATGTGTGAAGTATTAAAAAAATTGAAAAAATGAACAAAAAACCCAAAAACAAACACATAGATACAGAGGACAGATTGGTGGTTACTAGAGGGGAAGGGGGATGGGGGGATGGTGAAATGGGTAAAAGTAGTCAACTGTATAGTGATGGATGGAGACTAGACTTTTGGCAGTGAGTACACTGTAGTATATAGAGAAGTTGAATTATAATGTTGTACACATGAAACTTATATAAACCAACGTTATTTCAATAAAATATTATCAAACATTCCTCACTAATTAAAAATACCAATGTGCTAGTAAGTAACATTTTATGTGCAATAAATACACAGTTAATATCTTTATGCTCCTCATGTTCAGAATGGAGATGATCTATTGCTCTTAGATGTTAAAGATGCTAAGATATGCTAATTTTTCAGATTGTTAAGATTAGTTGACATATCATACTGGGTAATTTTAAGGTATACAACATAGTGGTTTGATATATGTATACGTTGCAAAATTATTACCACAATAAGGCTAGTTAACACATCCATCACCTCACCTAGTTACAATTTTGTGTGTGTGTGGTGAGAACTTTAAAAATCTACTCTCTTAGAAACTTATAAATATGAAATATAGTATTGTTAACTATAGTCACCATGCTGTACATTCCACCCCCAGAAATTATTTATCTTATAACTGGAAGTTTGTACCCTTTGACCACTTTTACCCATGTCATCCATCCCCAACAACTAACCTCAGGCAACCACCAATCTGTCCTCAGTTTCTATGAGTTTGTTTTTTTCTAGATTCCACATAAAAGTGAGATTTTACAGTATTTGTCTTTCTCTGTCTGACATCTCCTTGAGCATAATGATCTCAAGGTACATCCATGTTGTCACAAACAGGAGGATCTCCTTATTTTTTGTGGCTGAATAATATTTCATTGTATATATATTATACCACATCTTTTTTATACATTCATCTGTCAACAAACTTTAGGTTATTTTCACATCTTTCCTATTGTAATAATGTTGCAATGAACATGGGGATGCAGATACTCTCTTCGAGACAGTGATTTTATTTTCTTTGGAAATATACCCAAAAATGGAATTGCTGAATCACATAATAGCTCAATTTCTAATTTTTTGAGGAGGCTCCATACTGTTTTCCATAGTGGCTGTACCAATTTACATTCCCACCAACAATGTACAAGGGTTCCCTTTTCTCCATATCCTTGTCTACACTTGTTATCTTTTGCATTTTTAATAAAACACATTCTAACAGGTGTGAAGTGATACACATTTTGGTTTTGATTTGCATTTCCCTGATGATTAATGACGTTGAACAACCTTTTACATACCTGTTGGACATTTAAATATCTTCTTTCGATAAATATATATTGGGTCATTTGCCCTTTATTAAATTGAATTATTTGTGTTTTTTTTTTTATGCTATTCAGCTGTATAGGGTCTTTATATGTTTTGAATATTAACCTCTTACCAGATACATGACTTGCAAATATTTTCTCCAATTCCAACGCTTGCCTTTTCATTTTGTTGATTGTTTCTTTTGCTCGTGGAAGCATTTTAGTTTGATGTAGTCCCACTCATTTATTTTTTATTTTGTGGCTTGTGCTTTAGGTGTCATATCCAAAAAATCATTGCCAAGACCCATGTCAAAGAGCTTTTTTCCTCCATTTTCTCCTAGGAGTTTTATGGTTTGAGGTCTTACATTTAAGTCTTTAAATCATTTCAAGTTAATTTTTCAGAGTAGTGTAAGATAATGGTCTATAGTCATTCTTTTGCACGTGAGTATCCAGTTTATTCACCATCATTTATCCTTGTCAAAAATTAGTTGACCGTATATAAGATGGTCTATTTCTGGGCACTTGAATCTGTTCCGTTGGTCTATGTGTCTGTTTTTATGCCATTACCATATTGTTTTGATTACTATAGCTTTGTAATATAGTTTGAAATCAGGAAGTGTGTTGCCTCTAGCTTTGCTCTTCTTTCCCAGGATTGTTTTGGCTATTTGGGATCTTTTGTGATTCCATACAGAATTTAGTTTTTTTTTTTTCTATTTCTGTAAAATGTCATTGGATCCTGATAGGGATTGCATTGAATCTATAGATTATATTAGGTTGTATGGATATTTTAACAATATTAATTATTCCAATTCATGAACACAAAATATCTTTCCACTTACTTGTGTCTTCTTCAATTTCTTTCAAAACTGTGTAATTTTCAGTGTACATATCTATCACTTCCTTGGTTAAATATATTGTTAAGTACTTTATTGGTTTTCATGCTATTGTAAATGGGGTTGTTTTCATTATTTTATTTTCAGATAATCCATTATTAGTATATAGAAATGCAGCTGATTTTTGTATGTGGATTTTGTAGCCTGCAAATTTACTGAATTTGTTTATTAGTTCTAACAAATTTTTGGTAGAGTCTTTAGGATTTTCTATATATAAGATCATGTCACCTGCAAACAGAGACAATTTTATTTTATTCTTTCTGATTCAGATGCTTTTTATTTCTTTTTCTTCCCTGCTTGCTCTGACTAGGACTTCCAATACTATGTTGAATGAGAGTGGTGAGAGTGGGCAGCCTTGTCTTTTTCCTGATCTGAGGAAAAGCTTTCAAACTTTCACCATTGAGTATGATATTAGCTGCGGGCTTGTCATTTAGGACATTTATTGTGTTGAGGTGTGTTGCTTATATATATTTGTTGAGTGTTTATATCAGGAAATGATGTATTTTGTTAAATGTTTTTCCTGAATCTATTGAGAATATCATAAAATTTTACTTTCACTCTGTTAATGTGGTGTATCACATATATTGATTTACATATGTTGATGCATGTTTGCATTCCAGGGATAAATCTCACTTAATCATGGTTTATGATCCTTTTAAAGTGCTGTGGAGTTCAGTTTTATTATTTTGTTGAAATTTTGCACCAATATTCATCAGAAATATTGGTCTTTAGTTTTCTTTTCCTGTAGTGTCTTTATTTAACTTTGGTGTCAGGGTAATGCTGGCCTCATAAAATGAGTTTTGCAGTGTTAGCTTCTCTTAAATATTTTTGGAAGATTTTGAGAATTTATGTTAATTCTTCTTTAAATTTTTGGTAAAATTCACCAGGGAAACCACCTGATCCTTGGCGTTTCTTGGTTGGGAGGTTTTTGATTAATAATTCAATCTCTTCACTCATTACTGGTGTGTTCAAATTTTCTATTTCTTCATGATTAAGTTTTGCAAAGTTGCATGTTTCTAAGAATTTACCCATTTCTTCTATTTTATTCAATTTGTTGGCAAATAACTGGTCAAAGTATTTTCTTTCTTTCTTTCTTTCTTTTTTTTTTTGTGAGAGAGACCAGCCCTGAGATAACATCTGTGCTAATCCTCCTCTTTTTTCTGAGGAAGACCAGCTCTGAGCTAATATCTATTGCCAATCCTACTCCTTTTTTTCTTCCCCAAAGCCCCAGTAGATAGCTGTATGTCATAGTTGCACATCCTTCTAGTTGCTGTATGTGGGATGCGGCCTCAGCATGGCTGGAGAAGTGGTGCTTCGGTGCACACCCGGGATCTGAACCTGGGCTGCCAGTAGTGGAGTGTGCACACTTAACTGCTAAGCCACCAGGTCAGCCCCCGTAGTATTATGATCCTTTATATTTCTGTGGTATCAGTTGTGATGTCTCATCATTTTTCAGATTTTATTTATTTGAGTCTTCTCTCTTTTTTCTTAATTAGCCTTGGTAGGGTTTCTCAACTGTGTTATCTTTAAAAAAAAACAGTTTTTAGTTTTTGTTATCTTTATTGGTTTTCTTGGCTCTATTTCATTTATTTGTGCTCAGATCTTTAGCTCTTTCCTTCTGTTAACTTTTTGGATTTGTTTGTTCTTATTTCATTTTCTTGTGGTGTAAAGTTAGGTCATTTGAGATCTTTCCTTTTTCTTAATGTAGTCTTTTATAAATGTTATTATTTCAATCTTAAACTTGCTATGAATTGGTATGGGATCTATTATATGATCTATCTTGGAGAATGTTCAGTGTGGGCTTGATAAGAATATGTATTTTGCTGTTGTTGCATAAAAACACCTGTATATGTCTGTTAGGTCCATTTGGTATAAGATATAGTTCAAGTCAAGTGTTTCCTTATTGATTTTTCTATCAATGGATGACCTATTCCTTGTTGAAAGTGGGTTACTGAAGTGACATACTATTATTGCATTGCTGTATATTACCCGCTTTATATTTGTTGATATTTGCTTAATATAAGTGCTCCAATATTGAGTACATATATATTTATGATTATTATATCTTCTTGAGAACTGTCTTCTTTATCATTATACAATGACCTTCTTTGTCTATGTTACTGTTTATGGCTTAAAGTCTATTTTGTCTAATATAAGTATAGTTACCCCTGCTATCTTTAGGTCTCCACTTGTATGGAATATCTTTCTTCATCTCTTCATCTTGAGCCCATTTGTATCCTTAAAGCTAAAGTACATTTCATGTAGGCAGTATATATTTGAGTCTTGTATTTTCTTATCCATCTCTATGCCTTTTGATTGGACAATTTAATCCATTTCCATTTAGAGAAATTATTGATAGGTAAGTACTTACTTATATCATCTTATTAATTATTTTCTGGCTGTTTTTTAGTTCCCTGTTCCTTTCTTCCTCATTTGCTGCCTTCCTTTGTGAATTTGTGATATACCATTGTGGCATGCTTTGATCCCCTTCTCTTTATCTTCTCTGAATCTATTGTAGGTTTTTCGTTCGTGGTTACCATGAGTCCTATATAAAACATCTTATAAAAATAACATTTTTATGCTATTTTATGCTGATAATTTTATATCAATTACATACATTCTATTCTTTTACTACCTCCTTTTATGTTATTGATGTCACAGTTTACAGCTTTTATGTTGTATATCCATTGACAAATTATTGTAGTTACAGTTATTTTTAATACTTTTGTCTTTTAGCCTCTATACTAAAGTGGTTAACACACCACCATATTACAGCATTAGAGTATTCTGAATCTGACTGTACATTTACCTTTACTGTATTGTATATTGCCCTATGTTTCCATGTTATTAATTAGCATCTTTTCATTTCAGCTTGAAGAACATCTTGCATCATTTCTTGTAAGGCAAGTTTAGTGGTGATTAACTCCTTTAGCTCTTGTTTTTTAGGGACAGTCTTTGTCTCCCATTTATTTCTGAAGGACAACGTTGCTGGATGAAGTATGATTGGTTTACAGTTTCTTTCTTTCAACATTTGAATATATCATCCATTCTTTCCTGGCCTGTAAGGTCTATATGAGGAAGCCTATACCTACAAAAATGTCCTTCAAATGTTAGGGAAAATTAAGACTTTCAGAGAAAAACAAAACCTGAGGGAGTTTGTGACTACTAGACTAGCACTGCAAGAAATGCTCAATTTCGTCCTGCAAGGTGAAAAGAAAGGACAATACTCAGTAACTTGAAGCCATATGGATTAATATACATCTCAATAAAGGTAAATACATGGGCAATTATTGAAGCTAGTATTATTAATTTTGTATTGAGGTAACTTTGGTTTATAACATTATATAATTTTTAGGAGTACATGATTATAATTTGATTTCTGTGTAAACTACATCATGTTCAACACCCAAAAAATAATTATCATCCATCACTGTACACATGTGCCCTATTCCCCCTTTCACCTTCTTCCTTCCTCAATTCTGGTAAACACCAATCTAATCTCTGTACCTATGTGTTTGTTTGCTGTTGTTTTTTTCTTTCACTTATGAGTGAAATCATACAATATCTGATTTTCTCGGTCTGCCATATTTCGCTTCGTGTAATACCCTCAAGGTCCATCTATGTTGTCACAAATGGCACGATTTTATCTTTTCTTATGGCTAAGTACTCTTCCATTGTGTATATATACCACATCTTCTTTATCTATTTCTCCATTGATGGGCACCTAGGTTGTTTCCTAGTCTTGGCTATTGCGAATAATGTTTCAATGGAAATAAGGGTGCATATAGCTTTTCAGATTCATGTTGTCATGTTCTTTGGATAAATAAACACAGAAGTGGAATAACTAGATCATATGGTATTTCTATTCTTAATTTTTTGAGGAATGTTCATACTCTTTTCCATAGTGGCTGCACCAGTATATACTCTCACCAGAAGTGTATGAGAGTTCCATTTTCTCTACATCCTCTCCAACACTTGTTGTTTCTAGTCATGTTAATTATAAGCACTCTGATAACTGTAAGGTGATATCTCATGGTAGTTTTCATTGGCATTTCCCTAATAATTAGTGATGTTGAACATCATTTCATGTGCCTGTTGTCCATCTGTATATCTTTTTTGGAAAAATGTTCAGATTCTTTGCACATTTTTTAACTGGGTTGTTTGTTTTTTCATTGTTTAGTTGTATGAGTTCTTTATATGTTTTGGATATTAAACCCTTATCAGATACATGATTTGCAAATATCTTCTCCAAATTGTTAGGTAGTCTTTTGGTTTTGTTGATGGTTTCCTTTGTGGTGTAGAAGCTTTGTAGTTTGATGTAGTCCCATTAGTTTATTTCTTTGTCTGTTTTATTTTTATTTTTTTGTTCATTGCAGTAACATTGGTTTATAACATTGTATAAATTTAAGGTGTACATCATTATACTTCTATTTCTGCATGGATTACATCATGTTCTCATGTTCACCACCCAAATACCAATTACAACCCATCACCACACACCTGTGCCTAATTATCCCTTTTGCCCTCCTCCCTCCCCTCTTCTCCTCTGGTAACCACCAATCCAATCGCTGTCTCTAAGTGTTTGTTTGTTGTTGTTATTATCTACTACTTAAGAGAGATCATATTGTATTTGACCTTCTCCCTCTGACTTATTTCACTTTGCGTAATACCCTCAATGTCCAGCCATGTTGTTAAAAATGGCTGGATTTCATCAATTCTTATGGCTGAGTAGTATTCCATTGTGTACATATACCACATCTTCTTCATCCATTAGTCCCTTGATGGGCACTTAGATTGCTTCCAAGTCTTGGCTATTGTGAATAACACTGCAATGAACACAGGGGTGCATATATCTTTATACATTGGTGTTTTCCTGTTCTTTGGATAAATACCCAGCAGTGGAATAGCTGGATCGTGTGGTAGTTCTATCTTTAATTTTTTGAGGAATCTCTGTACTGTTTTCTATAGTGGCTGCACCAGTTTGCACTCCCACCAACAGTGTATGTGAGTTCCCTTCTCTCCACATCCTATCCAACACTTGTTGTTTCCTGTCTTGTTAATTATAGCCATTCTGAGGGGTGTGAGGTGATATCACATTGTAGTTTTGATTTGCATTTCCCTGATAGTTAAGAATTTGAACATATTTTCATATTCCTGTTGGCTATCTGTATATCATCTTTGGAGAGATGTCTGTTCAGGTCTCTTGCCTATTTTTAAATTGGGTTGTGGGATTTTTGGTTGTTGAGATGCATGTGTTCTTCATATATTTTGGTGATTAAGCCCTTATCAGATGTATGGTTTGCAAATATCTTCTCCCAATTGTTAGGTTGTCTTTTCGTTTTGTTGATGGTTTTCTTTGCTGTGCAGAAGCTTTCTAGTTTGTTGTAGTCCCATTTATTTATTTTTTATATTGTTTCTCTTGCCCGGTCAGACATGGTGCTTGAAAATATGTTGATAAGACTGATGTCGAATAGCGTACTGCCTATGTTTTCTTCTAGAACTTTCATGGTTTCAGGTCTTACATTCAAGTCTTTAATCCATTTGGAGTTAATTTTTGTGTATGGTGTAAGGTAAGGGTCTACTTTCATTTTTATGCATGTGGCTGTCCTGTTCTCCCAACACCATTTGTTGAAGAGACTTTCTTTTCTCCATTGTACGTTCTTGGCTCCTTTGTCGAAGATTAGCTGTCCATAGATGTGTGGGTTTATTTCTGGACTTTCAATTCTATTGCATTGATCTTTGTGTCTGTTTTTGTGTCAGTACCATGCTGTTTTGGTTACTATAGCTTTGTAGTATATTTTGAAATCAGGGAGTTTGATATCTCCAGCTTTTGTCCCATTTGTTTATTTGTTGTTCTGTTTCCCTTGCCTGGTGAGACATGGTATTCAAAAAGATACTGCTAAGACTGATGTTGAAGAACATACTGCCTATGTTTTCTTCTAGAAGTTTTATGGTTTCAGGTCTTACATTCAAATCTTCAGTCCATTTTGACTTTTTTTGCGTATTGTGTAAGGTAATATTCTACTTTCATTCTTTTGCATGTGGCTGTCCAGTTTTCCCAACACCATTTATTTCAGAGACTTTCCTTTCTCCACAGTATGTTCTTGGTTCCCTTATTGAAAATAACCTGTCCAGAGATATGTGGGTTTATTTCTAGGCTCTAGATTCTGTTGCATTGATCTGTGTTTCTGTTTTTGTGCCAGTACCATGTTATTTTGATTACCGTAGCTTTGCAGTATATTTTAAAATCAGGGAGTGTGATACTCCAGCTTATTCTTTATTCTCAGATTTCCTTTGTGTATTTGGCATTTTTTGTTCTTCCGTATAAATTTTAGGATTCTTTATTCTATTTCCATGAAAAATCTCATTGGGGTTCTGACTGGGGTTGCATAGAATCTGTGGATTGCTTTAGGAAGTACGGACATTTTAACTATGTTATTTCTTCTATTCCATGAGAATGGAATATCTTTCCAATTCTTTACGTCTTCTTCAATTTCTTTCAACAATGTTGCATATTTTTCAGTGCACAGCCCTTTCACTTCTTTGGTTAAGTTTATTCCTAGGTATTTCATTATTTTTGCTGTGATTCTAGATGGGATTGTACTCTTAAATTCTCCTTCTGCTATTTTGTTATTACTGTATAGAAACACTATTTTTGTTTGTTGATTTTGTGCCCTGTAACTTTACTGTATTCATTTATTATTTCTAATAGTTTTTTAGTTGATTATGTAGGGTTTTCTATATGTAAAATCAGGTCCCCTGCGAATAATGACAGTTTTCTTTGTTCTGTTACAATTTGGATCTCTTTTATTTCTTTTTCTTAACTTACTGCTCTTGCTTGAATTTCCAATACTATGTTAAACAAGAATGGAGAAAGTGGGCATCCTTGTCTTGTTCCTGTTCTTAAAGGGATAGCTTTCAGTTTTTCACCATTGAGTGTGATGTAGGCTGTGGGTTTGTCATATATGGCCTTTATTTTGTTGAGGTACTCTCCTTCTATACCTATTATTCAGAATTCTCATCATAAATGAATGATACATCTTGTCAAATGCTTTCTCTGAATCTATTGAGATGGTCATATGATTTTTATTTTTCATTTTATTAATGCAGTGTATCACATTGATTGATTTGCGGATATTGAAACATCCCTGCATCCCTGGTATACATCACACTTGATCATGGTGTGATCAAGTACATCATTTTAATGTATTTTGGTATTTGATTTGCTAATATTTTGTTGAGGAGTTTTGCATCTATGCTCATCAGTGATATTGGCATGTAATTTGTGTGTGTATGTGTTGTCCTTGTCTGATTTTTGTATCAGGGTAATGTTGGCCTCATAGAATGAGTTAGAAAGTGTTCCCACCTTTTTGATTTTTCAGACGAGCTTGAGAAGGATAGGTATTAAGTCTCTGAATGTTTGGTAAAATTCACCAGAGAAGACATCTGTTCCTGGACTTTTGTTTTGGGGAGGATTTTGATTAATGTTTCAATCTCTTTACTTGTGATTGGTTCACTTCAATTGTCTTTTTTTTCTTGATTCAGTTTTGGAAGGTTGTATGATTGTAAAAATTTATCTATTTCTTCTAGATTGTCCAATTTGTTGTCCTACAGCTTTTTGTAGTATTCGCTCATAAATGTTTGCATTTCTGTGGTGTCTGTTGTAATTTCTCCTCTTTTGTCTCTGATTTTATTGATTTGAGACTTCTTTTATTTCTTGGTGAGGTTAGCTAAATGTTTGTCAATTTTGTTTTTCTTTTCAAAGAATCATCTCTTAGTCTCATTGATTTTTTCCTTTTTTTAGTCTCTATTTGATTTATTTCCACTCTGTTTTTTATTATTTCCCTCCTTATACTGATTTTGAGCTTTGTTTGTTCTTCTTTTTCTAGTTCCTTCAGGTGTACTGTTAGATTACTTATTTAAGATTTTTCTTATTTCTTGAGGTAGGCTTGTATTACTACAAACTTCCTTCTTATTACTGCTTTTGCTGTATCCCATAAATCTTGGCATGTTCTATTTTTATTTCTATTCATGTATTTTTTCATTTCTCCTTTGCTTTCTTCATTGACCAAACAGTTGATCAGTATCATTTTGTTTAATCTCCACATATCTGTGGTTTTTCCAATTTTCTTCTTGTAGTTGCTTTCTAGTTTCATATCGTTGTGGTCTGAAAAGATGCTTGGTAGTATGTCAGTCTTCTTCAATTTATTGAGACTTGTTTTGTAGCCTAATATGTGATTTATCCTGGAAAATGTTCCATGTGGATTTGAAAAGAATGTGTATGCTGCAGTTTTTGGATGGTGTGTCCTTTATGTATCTGCTGAGTCCATCTGGTCTAATGTGTCATTTAAGGCCAATGTTTCCTTGTTGATCTTCTGTTTGGATGATCTATCCATCGATGTAAGTCAAGTGTTACAGACCCCTACTATCATTGTGTTACTGTCAATTTCTTCTTTTACGTCTGTTAATAATTGTTATATTTATTTTGGTGTTTCTAAGTTGGGTACATAGACATTTACATGTTTTATATCCTCTTGTTGGATTTTTCCCTTTATCATTATGTATTGCGCTTCTTTGTCTCTTTTTAAAATTTTTGTTTTAAAGTCTATTTTGTTGATATAAGTATTAATACCCCAGCTTTCTTTTTGTTTCCATTTTCATGGAGTATCTTTTTCCATCCTTTCACTTTCAGTTTGTGAGTGTCTTTAGGTCTGAAGTGTGTCTCTTGTATGCAGCATATATATGGATCTTGTTCTTTCATCCATTCAGCCGTGTATGCCTTTTGATTGGAGAATTCAGTCCTTTTATATTTAAAGTAACTATTGATAACTATGTACTTATTGCCAATTTTACTTTTTTTCTTAGTGCTTTAGTAGTTATTCTCTGTTCATTTCTTCTTCTTTTGCTCTCTTCCCTTGTGATTTGGTGGCTTTCTTTATTATTATGTTTGAGTCCCTTTCTCCTCATGTTCTGTGTATTTAGTATAGGTTTGCCATTTGTGATTACCTTAAGATTCATATATAATAACCTTTGTCTATAGCCATCTATATTAAGTTGATCATTTCTTAAGTTTAACTTCTTACTCAAAGCCTACACATTTACTACCCCCCCCACATTTTATGTTTTTGATATCGTATATTACTTGTTTTTACATGTGTATATCCCCTAACTTCTTATCATGGAGACAAAAATTTTCAGTTCTTTTGTCGTTTGACCTTCATACTAGTTTTATGGGTGGTTTGATCAACTATATTTACTGTGTATTTGCCTTTACTGGTAATTTTTTCTTTGATAATTTTCTTATTTTTATTTGTGGTCTTTTCTTTTCCACTTAAATAAGTCCTTTTAGCACTTCTTGTAAGTTCTGTTTATTGGTGATAAACTCCTTTAGTTTTTGCTCGTCTTTAAAAGTCTTTATCTCTCCTTCGATTCTGGATTATAACATTGCCAGCTGGAGTATTTGCGTGTAGGTCTTTTCCTTTCAGCACTTTGAATATATCAAGCCACTTCCTTAAAGCCTGTGTAGTTTCTGCTGAGAAGTCAATTGATAGCCATATGGAGTTTCCATTGTATGTAACTTGTTGCCTTTCTCTTGCAGTTTTTAAGATTCTTTCTCTTTAACTCTTGACATTTTAATTATAATCTGTCTTGGTGTGGGCCTCTTTGGGTTCATCTTGTTTGGTGCTCCCTGTACCTGGGTTTCTGTTTCCTTCCTCAGGTTAGGGAAGTTTTCAGCTATTATTTTTTTCAAATAGGTTCTCTTCCCCTTTGTCTCTCTTTTCTTCTGGTACACCTATAATATGGATGTTAGTACACTTGATATTGTCCCAGATGTCCCTTAGACTTTCCTCATCCTTTTTAATTCTTTTTCCTTTCTCCTGTTCAGCTTGGATTATTTCCTCTGCTCTCTCATCCTGATCACTGATCTTCTCTTCTGTGTCATCTACTCTGCTGTTGATTCCTTCTAGTGAGTTTTTCATTTTCATTATTGTATTCTTCAGTTCTGACTGGTTCTTTTTTATGTTTTCCAATTCTTTGTTGAAGTTCTCACTGTGTTCATCTATTCTTCTTCCAAGACCAGTGAGGATCCTTCTGACTATGAATTTATTCTCCTTATCAGGTTGATTATCTATTTCCTTTAGTTCTTTTTCTGAAGATTCATCCTGTTCCCTTATTTGGAACATATTCTTTTGTGTCTTCATCTTGCCTATTTCTCTGTGCTTATATCTATATATTAGGTAGATCAGCTACAACTCCTGATCTTGGAAATGTGGCATTATGTAAGAGATGCCTTATGGGGCCCAGCAATGTGTTTCCCTCTTGTTACCTGTTCCAAATGTTCCAGGAGTTTCCCTTGTTAGAAGCTAGTAATCTTGTAACAATGGTGTGTAATACCATTTTTTTGTTTTCTACACTATATGAGACTAATATAGTTAATAAACAAATTACTAATGTAAAAACTAATAGTACTATAACTTTGGTTTGTAGCTCTAAATTCTGTTTTATACATATTTTAAAAGACAAATGCAGTTAAAGGGTTATCAGTTAATTTTCGGGGGCACAGAATATATAAAGATGCAATTTTGTGACATCAACAACCAAAAAGGCAAGGATGTATCTGTAAAGGTGCAAAGTTTTTGTATGGTGTTGAAGTTTAACTGGTATAAATTCAAATTATTATAACTCTCAGATGTTGAGTGTAATTCCCATGATAACCACAAAGAAAATAGCTTTAGCATATACACAAAGGGAAATGAGCAAGAAATTTAAAATTCACCACAAATAATCAACTAAACAGAAAGGAAGACAGTAATGCAATAAATGAGAGACAAGAAAGCTGCAAGGCAGATAAAAAACAAATAGCTTATTTGTTATAAAAGATGTAAGTCCCTCTGTATCAGTAATTACTTTAAATGCAAATTTGTTAAACTCTCCAAAGGAAACACATCACAAGACAGATAAAGACACACAAACCAATGATATGTTGTCTATGAGAGACTCACTTAAGTTCAAAAGACCCAAACTGGTTGAAAGAGAAAGGATGGAAAAATATATTACATGCAAAGAGTAACCAAAAGAGAGCAGGAGTGGCTCTACTAATAGAGAAAATAGCCTTTAAATCAGAAAAGGTTAAGAGAGACAGAGAAAGACATTACATATTAATAAAATATTTAGTATACTAAGTAAGTATATACAAAAATTATAAACATTTATGCATCTAATGACAAAGCATAAAAATATACGTAGCAAAACCTGAGAGAATTGAAGGGAGAAATAGCTCTACAATAATAATTGGAGATTTCAATACTCCACTCACAATAATAGATAGAACAGCCAGATAGAAGTGAAGTAAGAAAATAAAGGATGTAAAGAACACAATAAACCAAAGAGATCTAAAAGACATGCAGTAGTACCCCTTTATCCATATGTCCCAAGACCTTGCAGTGGATTCTTGAAACCACAAATTGTACCAAACCTTATACATAGTATTTTTTTATTTTCTATTTTTTTAATTTTATTGAGCTCACATTGGTTTATGACATTTTGTAAATTTCCATTGTACATTATTATATTTCTGCTTCTTATAGACTGCATTATGTTCACTACCTACACTCTGGTTTCCATCTGTCACCATACATACATTCCCCCTACCCGTTTTGCCATACCCCCTGCCCCTCTGGTAACCACCAACCTGTTGTCCATATCCATGTATTTGTTTATCTTCCATATATGAGTGAAATCATATGGTATTTGTCTTTGTCTGATTTATTTCAATTAGCATAATACCCTCAAGGTCCATCCATGTTGTCACAAATGTCATGATTTCACCTTTTTTATGGCTAAGTAGTATTCTATTGTATATATATGTACCACATCTTCTTTATCCATTCATCCATTAATGGGCATTTCTTCCTATACATACCTACCTGTGATAAGGTTTAATTTATAAATTAGGCATAATAAGAGATTAACGAAAGTAACGAAGAATAAATATAACAATTATAACAATACACTGTAATAAAAGTTACCATAGATCTTGGTAACCTCAGCATACAATTTTTTTTTCCTTATTGAAAATTTTCACCTTGAGAAATTTTCAATACGTTAAGAATTTTCACCTTTTCACTTAAAGGAAGCACTTTACGGCTTCTCTTTGGCATATCCAAATTGTCAGCATCACTACTCTTGTGCCTTGTGGCCACTGTTAGGTAAAATAAGGGTTACTTGAACACAAGCACTATGATATCATGACACTCAACCTGATAACTGAGATAGTTACTAAGTGACTAATAACTGACTTCACAACTTTGGAGTTGGCATAATTTCTTGGATATGACACCAAAAGCAGAGGTAACAAAAGAAAAAAGAGACAAGTTGGACTGCATGAAAAACAATGTGTGCAACAAAAAATACTATACACAGATTATAAGGCAACCCACTGAATGGAAGAAAATATTAGCAAATCATATACTTGATAAAGGATTAATAATATCCAGAACATATAGGAACTCCTAACATTCAATAACAACAACAACAGTAACCAAAAACAACCCAATTCAAAAATGGGCAAAGGAATTGAATAGACATTTCTCCAAAGAAGATATACAAATAGCCAATAATCATATGAAAAGATGCTCGATATTACTAAAAATTAGGAAAATTAAAACTAAAAATACTATGAGATACAACCTAATGCCTATTAGAATGACAACTATCAAAAAAACAGAAAACAAGTGTTGGCAAGGATATGGAGATTTCAAAATTCTTGTGCACTGTTGGTGGGAATGTAAAATGGTACAGCCACTGTGGTAAACAATATGGCAGTTTCTCAAAAACTTAAAAATTGAATTACCACATGATCCAGCAATTCCACTGTTGGGTACATATCTAAAAGAATTGAAAGCAGGTTCTTAAAGAGATATTTGTACATCCATGTTCATAGCAGCATTATTCTCAATAGCTTAAACATTGAGGTAAACCAAGTGTCCATTGACAGATGAATGGACAAGCAAAATGTGGTATATACACATAATGGAGTACTTTTCAACCGTAAAAAGGAAGGAAAGAGGGAGATCAGTACAAGATGGTGGCATAGGAATATCCTGAACTCACCTCTTCCCACAGACACAACAAATATACAGCTATACATGGAACAATTTCCTCTGAAAAGAACACGAGAAGTATCTGGACTCCACAACAAAGGATAAAAGGTCAACATCAAGACAGGTAGGAGAGGCAGATACATGCTCTCACCAAAAACCCCACCTTCAGCATAGCAATTGAGAATCGGGATAAAGCTCAAAGAAAGATTAAAAAATCAATGCAGCTTCTCTCTGAGGAACAAGGGGTTTGTACCCCTCACTAGGCACCCCAACCCTTGGGTCCTTCCCCAGAGAGCTGAGCCTCGAAAACATGTAGCTTTGAAAGTCAATGGGGCTTATGTTTAGGAGAAACATATGGCTTTAGGGAATAAAGATTCTGCTTCTAAAAGGCTTGCATGAAGACCCACTCACTCTGAGACCCAGTATACGAAGCAGTAGTTTGAAAAGAGCCTAGACCATATGTGAAGGAGATTCATCTGCTAACCTTAAAGGATCTGCCATGGAGTATAAGTCTGTCGGAAGTCTCTGGGGACAGAATGCTGGTGGATTCCATTTTGATGAGGTCCTTCTACCTTGCTGGCACTGGTGCTGGTGGGTGCAATTTTTGCATTATCACTCTAACCCACAAACAGTGGCTGGGAAACAGCCCCATCACCCTCCATGTTGCTCATGTGGCACCACCACCATAACATGACACCACCAACATAACAAACAAGCAAACCATCCTCCCATGCCACTGGTGCAGAATTGCCAGACCTTGTTGGCAAGCAGACAACTCCCCCAACACTACATGCATGGCAACAGCAGATGCAGTGGATGACCAACCCCACCCCCCCACATCACTCATGTGGCCTGACAGATGCAGTGAGTTTGCAGCCCTGCCCCTGTGCCACTAGCATGGTCCCTGACAGACATGACCAGCAAGCAGCCCCATCCACCTGTGCCACTGGTGCTACACTGCCATTTATGGCAGGCCAGCAGACAAACTACCTTATGCCACTCATATGGATTTCAACAGACATGGCAGGAAAGCAGGCTTACTCAACAGCACCACTCATGTGGCACTGCCAGATGCAGCAAAGGAGCAGCCTTGTCCCCCTGTGATGCTCAGGTGACCCTGACAGAGTCAATGGGAGTGTGCAGCCCACACTGGAGAAGCGCTTTGGGCACCAGGCTTAGTTCTTTAGGTGGGATATTGTTTGTGGACCCCATGGGTCTGAAATAATCAGAGAGACAGTTCAAAGGTAACCAATAACTAGGGCAAAGTTAAATGATAATGTTCCTCTCCTATACAAGGGCACTCCTTCAAGACAGAGAGAGATAGCTATTTCACATAATACACAGAAAAAAACACAGGGAGTCAAGCAAAATGAGGAAACAGAGAAACATTCCAAATGAAGGAAAAAGATAAAGCCCTCCCCCCAAAAAAATCCTTAATGAAATGGGCATAAGTAATTTACTTGATAAAGACTCCAAATAATGGTCAAGATGCTCATTGAACCTGGGAGAAGAATAGATTAACACAGTGAGAACTTCAAAAAAGAGAGAGAAAATATAAAAAAGTATCAATCAGAACTCATAGAATTGAAGAATACAATAACTTAACTGAAAAATACACTAGAGGGAATCAACAGCAGACCAGATGATACAGAAGAACAGATCAGGAACCTGGAAGACAAAGTAGTGGAAATCACCCAAACAGTACGGCAAAAAGAAAAAAAAATTTTTAAAATGAGGCTACCTTAAGCGATCTATGGGACGACATTAACCATACTAACATTTGCATTATAGAGGTCCCAGAAGAAGAATAGAGAACGGAGTAGAAAACCTATTTGAAAAAATAATGGCTGAAATCTTCCATAACTTGGGGAAGAAATCAAACATCCAGATCCAGGAAGCACAGAGTACCAAATAAGATGAACTCAAAGAGATCCATACCAAGACAGATTATAATCAAAATGTCAAAATTAAAGATAAAGAGAGAATCTTAAATGCTGCAGGAGAAAAACAACTAGTTATGTACAAGGGAACCCCCATAAGACTATCAGCAGATTTTTCAGCAGAAACTTTGCAGGCCAGAAGGAAATGGCATGATAAATCAAAAGGGCTGAAAGGAGAAAAAATTCCAACCAAAAATACTCTACTTGGATTTCATCATTTCTTATGGCTGAGTAGTATTCCATTGTGTATATATACCACAGCTTCTTTACCCATTCGTCCCTTGATGGGCACTTAGGTTGCTTCCAAGTCTTGGCTATCGTGAATAAGGCTGCAATGAACACAGGGGTGCATATATCTTTTTGAATTAGTGTTTTTGAGGAATCTCTATATTATTTTCCATAATAGGTGTACCAGTTTATATACCCATGAATAGTGTACAAAAATTCCCTTTTCTCCTCATCCTGGTCAACACTTATCTTTTATCTTTTTGATAATAGCCATCCTAACATGTGTAATGATATCTCATTATGGCATTTATTTGCACCCCTCTGATTAGTAAAGTTGATCACCTTTTCATGTACCTATTGGCCATTTGTATATCTTCTTTTGAGAAATGTCTATTCAGTTCCTTTGCCCATTTTTAAATTGGGTTTTTTGTTTTATTGCTATTGAGTTGTTTGAGTTCCTTATACATTTTGGATATTAATCCATTCCCAGATATATAGTTTCTCCTAGTTCTAAGGTTGCCTTTTTATTTTGTTGATTGTTTCTTTTGCTATGTAGAAGCTTTTTAGTTTGATGTAGTATGACATTTATTTGTACTTTTGTTGATTTTGCTTTTGGTGTCGTATCTAAAAATCATTGCCAAAACCAATGTCAAGAAAGTTTTACCCTATGCTTTCTTCTAGGAGTTTTACAATTTCAGATCTTGCATTTAAGTCTTTAATCCACTTCAAGCTAATTTTTTTAATGGTGTAATACAGGGGTTCAATTTCATTCTTCTGCATGTGATTATCCCATTTTCCTAACCCTATTTCTTGATGAAACTATCCTTTTCCTATTGACTATTTTTGACTCTCTTGTCACACATGAGTTGATTATCTATGTGGAGGTTTATTTCTGGGCTCTTGATTCTGTTCCATTGGTTTATAAGTCTGTTTTTATGCCAGTACTATGCTGTTTTGATTATTATAGTTATGTACTATATTTTAAAATCAGGAAGTGTGATGCCACTAGCGCTGCTTTTCTGTCTCAAGATTGCTTTGGCTTATTGGAGTCTTTAGGGTTGCATATGCATTTTAGAATAGTTTTTTTTTATTTCTGTAAAGAATGCCATTGGATTTTTTTGTAATTTTTTGTTTATTGCAGTAACATTGGTTTACAACATTGTAAAAATTTCAGGTGTACATCACTACACCTCCACTTCTGCACAGATTACATCATGTTCACCACCAAAACACCAACTACAACCCATCACCACACACATGTACCAAACCATCCCCTTCAACCCCCTCCCTCACCCCCCGGCAACCACCAATCCAATCTCTGTCCCTATCTGTTTGTTTATTGTTGTTATTATCTACTACTTAATGAAGGAAATCATGCAGTATTTGACCTTCTCCCTCTGACTTATTTCACTTTGCATAATACTCTCAATGTCCATCCATGTTGTCACAAATGGCTGGATTTCATCATTTCATATGGCTGAGTAGTATTCCATTGGGGATATATACAACATCTTCTTTATCCATTTGTCCCTTGACGGGCCCTTAGGTTGCTTCCAAGTCTTGGCTATTGTGAATAACGCTGCAATGAACACAGGGGTGTATGTATCTTTACGCATTGGTGTTGTCAAGTTCTTTGGATAAATACCAACCAGTGGAATAGCTGGATCATATGGTAGTTCAATCCTTGATTTGTTGAGGAATCTCCATACTGTTTTCCATAGTGGCTGCACCAGTTTGCACTCCCACCAGCAGTGAATGAGAGTTCCCTTCTCTCCACATCCTCTCCAACACATGTTGTTTCCTGTCTTGTTAATTATAGCCATTCTGACGGGCATGAGGTGATATCTCATTGTAGTATTGATTTGCATTTCCCTGATAGTTAATGATTTTGAACATCTTTTTATGTGTCTGTTGGCTATCTGTATATCTTCTTTGGAGAAATGTCTGTTCAGGTCTTTTGCCCATTTTTTAATTGGGTTGGTAGATTTTTTCTTGTAGAGATGCATGAGTTCTTTATATATTTTGGAGATTAAGTCCTTATCAGACGTATCGTTTGCAAATATCTTCTCCCAATTGTTAGGTTGTCTTTTCATTTTGTTGATGGTTTCCTTTGCTGTGCAGAAGCTTTTTAGTTTGATGTAGTCCCATTTATTTATTTTTTATATTGTTTCTCTTGCCTGGTCAGACATGGTGCTTGAAAATATGTTGCTAAGACCGATGTTGAAGAGTGTCCTGCCTATGTTTTCTTCTAGAAGTTTCATAGTTTCAGGTCTTACATTTAAATCTTTAATCCATTTGGAGTTAATTTTTGTTTATGGTATAAGGTAAGGGTCTACATTCATTTTTTTGTGTGTGGCTGTCCAGTTTTCCCAACACCATTTGTTGAAGAGACATTCTTTTCACCACTGTATTTTCTTGGCTCCTTTGTCAAAGATTAGCTGTCCATAGATGTGTGAGTTTATTTCTGGGCTTTCGATTCTATTCCATTGATCTGTGTGTCTGTTTTTGTGTCAGTACCATGCCGTTTTGGTTACTATATCTTTGTAGTATATTTTGAAATCAGGGAGTGTGATACCTCCAGCTTTGTACTTTTTTCTCAGGATTCCTTTACCTATTCGGGGTCTCTTGTTGTTCTATATAAATTTTAGGATTCTTTGCTCTATTTCTGTGAAAAATGTTGTTGGAACTTTGATAGGGATTGCATTGAATATATAGATTGCTTTAGGAAGTATGGACATCTTAACTATGTTAATTCTTCCAATCAAAGAGCACAGAATACCTTTCCATTTCTTTGTGTCTTCTTCAATTTCTTTCAGCAATGTTTTATAGTTTTCTGTGTACAGCTCTTTCACCTCTTTGCTTAAGTTTATTCCTAGGTATTTTATTCTTTTTGTTGCAATTGTAAATGGGATGGTATTCTTAATTTCTCTTTCTGCTACTTAATTTTTAGTGTATAGAAATGCAACTGATTTTTGTTTGTTGAGTTTGTATGCCGCAACTTTAACATATTTGTTTATTACTTCTAAAATTTTTCTAGTGGATTCTTTAGGGTTTGCTATATATAAAATCATGTCATCTGCAAATAGTGACAATTTCATTTCTTCCTTTCCAATTTGAATCCCTTTTATTTCTTTCTCTTGCCTGATTGCTCTGGCTAGGACTTCCAGTACTATGTTAAATAGGAGTGGTGCCAGTGGACATCCTTGTCTAGTTCCTGTTCTTAGAGGGATAGCTTTCAGTTTTTCAGAATTGAAGATGATATTGGCTGTGGGTTTCTCATATATGGTCTTTATTATGTTGAGATACTTTCCTTCTATACCCATTTTATTCAGAGTTTTATCATAAATGGATGCTGTCTCTTGTCAAATGCTTTCTCTGCCTCTATTGATATGATCTTGTGATTTTTATTATTCATTTTATTAATGTGGTGTATTACGTTGATTGATTTGCGAATGTTAAACCATCCCTGCATCCCTGGAATAAATCCCACTTGATCATGGTGTATAATCTTTTTAACGTATTGTTGTATGCGATTTGCTAGTATTTTATTGAGGATTTTTGCATCGATATTCATCAGTGATATTGGCCTGTAATTTTCTTTTTTTCTGTTGTCCTTGTCTAGTTTTGGTATCAGGGTAATGTCAGCTTCATAGAATGAGTTAGGGAGCTTCCCCCCCTCCTCAGTTTTTTGGAAGAGTTTGAGAAGGTTAGGTATTAATTCTGCTTTGAATGTTTGGTAGAATTCATCAGGGAAGCCGTCTGGTCCTGGACTTTTATTTTTGGGGAGGTTTTTGATTACTGTTTGGATCTCCTTAATGGTGATTGGTCTATTCAAATTCTCTATTTCGTCTTAATCCAGTTTTGGAAAGTTGTATGATTCTAAGAATTTATCCATTTCTTCCAGATTGTCTAATTGGTTGGCATATAGCTTTCCATAGTATTTTCTTATAATCTTTTGTATTTCTGAGGTGTCTGTTGTAAAGTCTCCTCTTTCATTTCTGATTTTACTTATTTGTGCCTTCTCTCTTTTTTTCTTGGTGAGTCTAGCAAAAGGTTTGTCAATTTTGTTTATCTTTTCAAAGAACCAACTCTTGGTTTTATTAATTTTTCTATTGATTTTTGGTCTCTATTTCATTTATTTCTGCTCTGATTTTTATTATTTCCCTTCTTCTACTGATTTTGGGCTTTGTTTGTTCTTCTTTTTCCATTTCCTTTAGGTGCATTGTTAGATTGTATATTTAAGATTTTTCTTGTTTGTTGAGATAGGCCTGTATTGCTATAACCTTCCCTCTTAGACCCGCTTTCTTACTGACTTCATCTATTCTTCTCCCCACATCAGTGAGCATCTTTAACACTCTTTGTTTGAAATCTCTGTCAGGTAGGTTGCTCATTTCTGTTTCACTTACTTCCTTTTCTGGGGTTTTGTCCTGTTCCCTTACTTGGAATGTATTCCTTTGCCTCCTCATTTTGCCTCTTTCCCTGTGCTTGTGTCTACATATTAGGTAGGTCAGCCACGTCTCCTGCTCTTGGATAGGTGACCTTATGTGAGTGATGACTTAGGAGGCCTGCAGTGTGCTTCCCTCAGTCCTCAATATTCCAGGTTTGACCCCTATGTGGGATACGTGTGTCCTTCTGTTGTGGCCTGCTTGATCTCCCTGTAGGCGCTCAGGGAGGCTGAGTTTTGCTCCTGGCCAGCTGTTGTAATTCTCAGCTTCTTGTAGTTGTTGTGGGCACTTCAGTCTCTTTATCAGGTGTGGGGAGCCCCAGCACAGTTGGCTGCAAGTTTTAATACCACATTTGTTTTGCAGTATTTCTTTTAAGTGAGTAGGCCCCCAACGCGGCAGGTTGTTAGGCTCAGGGCCTTACAATTGTTATAAGCCTCCAGCCTTTAGGTCTCTTGTCAGCTCTCTGAGTATTGCAGCTGGGTGGGTCTGGCCTCAGCCATGGGAGCACCCAATTGTTTCAGGCTTTCGAAGGTGGGGCAAACCCCCTATGTGAGTCTTTGAGAAGCACAAGTCTTCTGCAGCTGACAAGCCCTGCCGCCCACAGGTCCACACACATGGTCAACATAGTCCTGTCCCATCTGTGCACCCCGACCTCCTGAATCGGACCCAGTCTCTCCAAGGCTGGAACCTCACACACTCCACCACTGCTCCACACTCTCCACCCGCTCCTTGTGCAGGCCCTCCCCCACTTCAGCCCTGCCCCACTGAAGTCAGCTCAGTTGCCAGGCTGCAGAGAATCCAGTCATCAATCTATGCAGGCCCCCAATTTGCCTGAGGGCTTGTTCTTGGGTGGGGCCAGTCTCTAGGGTGGGCTGCCTGCCCTGGCTGAGCTGGATTAAATTGGTGCTCTAGCGGGTGGGGCAGACCCTGGGCTAGCAGGCCTCAGGGACAACTCCAATGGCATCTGTGTCAGCATGCCCACTCCAGGCCACAACAATGGCCGCCGCCAATGTCCCAGTCCCTGGAGAGGTCTCACCTCTCACAGAGATGCACACAGGGTCTATTAGGTGAGTCTCTTTTCACCAAAGCACTGTGCACCTTTCTTTCTGGTGATTTTAGGTTGCTTTCTGAAATGGGTGAGTTTGTGTGTGGGCCCTTTAAGAGCCAGTTTTAATTTCTTTGTGAACCAGCTTTTCTGGGCACACGCCCCAATGTTTTAGTACCAGGCAAAGTCAGATATTATTTCACTTGTCTTGATTGTGCTGGGTCCACAAAATACCCACAGTGGGGATGCTCCCCGGCTCAGGGCTGCGTTCCTCCAGGGAGGGCTGTGCACCTCTGGGCTGCTCCCTGTGGCCGTGAGGTGCTGCGCCTTGTAGAAGTGGCATTTTTCCTCTCCAGAATTGAGTTTCTGCCTCTTCTACCTCAGTTAGGATTGTCCGTTGTTGCAGGTGTTCCTCTTATGTAGTTTTCAGTTCTGTCTCAGGGGTAACTTTTCCACGAGTAGTTATAAATTGGCTGTGTCCATGGGAGGAGGTGAGTTCAGAGTCTGCCCACGCCACCATCTTGACTTCCTCTAGAAGTAAATCTTAATGACCCCAATAGTTTCTTAGATATGACATCAAAAATAAAATGGACAAATGAAAGAATAGATAAATGGGATCTCATCAAAATTAATAACTTTTGTGATTCAAAGGACAGCACCGAGAAAATGAAAAGGTAAATACACATCAGTAGTTGGGAGAAAATATTTGCAAATCATATACCTGATAAAGGACTTGTATCCAGAGTGTATTACAGATCTCTTACAACTCAACAATGAAACTGAAATAAGCCAATTAAAAATGGGCAAATTATTTGAAAAGACATTTCTCTATAGTATATATACAAATGGTGATCAGCACATGAAAAGAAGCTCAACATAATTAGTCATTAAGGGAAAGCAAATCAAAACCACAATGGGATACCAATTCACACACCTTAGAATGCCTATAATCATAATAAATGATAACAACAATTGTGGACAAAAATTTGGGGAAATTGGAACCCTCATATGTTACTATAAAGAATGTAAAATGATACACCTGCTTTGAAATACAGTCTGGCAGTTCGTGAAACTGTTAAACCTAGAATTACCGTATTACCTAACAATTTCTCTCATAGGTATGTACTCAAAGAATTGAGAACATATATCCAGGCAGAATCTTGTAAATAAATGTTCATAGAAGCTTTTTAAATAATATCCAAATATGAATGCAACCAGTGTTTATCAATTGATGAATGGATAAACAAAATATAGTGTATATACATATACAATGAAATTCAGCCATAGAAAGGAATGAAATACTGATACATGCCACAACACAATGATTCTTAAAAACATTATCTAAGTGAAAGTAGCCAGACACAAAAGGCCACATATTGTATGATTCTAGTTATGCGATATATCCAGAATATGCAAATCAATAGAGATAGAAAATAGAATAGTGGTTGCCAGGGGCTTTGGAAATGGCAGTATGGGGAGTGACTGGTAATTGGTACTGAGTTTATCTTTGTGTTGATGAAATGTTTTAATATTAGATAGTAGCGAAGGTTGCACAACAATATAAGTATACTAAGAAATACTAAATTATACATTTTAAATAGTGACTTTTATGGTATGTGAATCACATATCAATAAAGTTGTTTTTTAAAAAATCCATGATAGAATGTGTTAATACATTTCCTTTCCATATGTTAAACTGTAACTAAAACTTCTTGAATGTAATTATCAAAATATTATTCTAACATATTTTCTTTTCAGGGTGAATTTATGCGAAGTAATTTGAAACTTTGAATTCAATTTAGTTTATAAAAGCCAATTGCTTTACAAATAATTTTGATTATTTTACTAGAAAATAAGCACAAAAATCATTTAGAGTGGATCATGGAAAAACTTATTTAAATCCTCTTTGACATTTAATTGTATGTGAATGCATTTATTCCAACATTCTATGGTTATTCTCATTCCAAAATGCTCCTTTGCTAATGTATCATGACCCTAATGTGAAAAAAATTATTGCTTGCACTATATGATTTCACTTGAAATATGCGTATGTGTATGTGTGTTTACACGTGTGTATATATTTATATGTATATATAGAAAGAGGGTTTATTTGATATAGAAAAAGCACAAATATGTTTATCTATATGGACATATGCTAGATCACGTGCTATATGAGATTATGGCCAAAATATGTCTTTTTTCCAGCTAAAGGCTCTATTTTATATGTTTATCTAATTTTAATTTAGAAACTATTACTAGCAGCATCAGGCTTACAGTTGAGCATCAATATATAAGAGTATCAAATATATGGTAATTGAGTAAAATAAATATTATACATTGAAAATGTAATATGACAATATGTTTAGATTTATTTTAATAAAGCCTATAATCCACTCTGAACCATGACGTTTATTTGACCTATGTCAGAGTTATTTTATAATAGCTATTTTAATGATAATATTTAAAATATCTCACTTCAAATAGGCAACTAAATTAGCCAAATAATCATTAGAAGTTATGATAGATATTCAAAACCACACTAATTACCAGCGAAGTGTAGAGTAACCACGTGTTCCGGTAAGAAATAAAGAAACTATATATTAGCTGAAGAACACAAACTACAGTTCCTTCAAGACCTGGTTGTACACTTTTTAATCACAAACACATTCATTATATTATTAGTCACAAACTTAATTTATCAAAAAGTGCACTTCAAAGTCATTTATATGCAGTGACTTTGCATTTTTCCTAGTAGCTTGAGAAGTATTAAACATTTTTTTACCGCCATGGAAGCATACAAAGAATAATTATGGAAGAACTACCATAAGTAGCTGAGAAATGATATCAAGGCAAACACAAATCACCTTAAGAGAAAGTCTTCTGCCTCGTAAAACAAGTATTGTGTTATTGCTTACCTAAAAAAGTCCTGTAGTATTATACTTTAACGATTTATAGTAAAAATTATAAAATGTATAACTGTAGACCATAATGACTACAAAAATTATAGGTTCAAATGTTATTTTATGAAGATTTTAAATATGTATTAAAAGGGTATTAGAAATATTTACATCTTATAATACCTCACCCAAATTAATCATGAAAAATATTTTAAATTCAATGTAGATCAAAACAAGGTAGACACATAACCAATAAAACAAAGGATGATTAAAAAGTACATTCTCCAATTTTTCTTTTAATCCACATTATTAAAAACTTTAGTAAATCCTGCTTCTTATATAATGGTATATATTTTCCATCCATTCTTTTAATTAAACAAAGAATATATTACCAAATCAATGGTAACATATTCAAATGGAGTCTCACATTTATGTTTGAGCCAAGAGGTTAAAGAAAAGATGAAAAATATCATGACTTACATTCAACATAATGAGTGATATTCCATCAGGATCATGCCAAACAGTGTACTTATAGGATAGGCCTATTAGTCTCATAGATGTCAGAACTGACAGGAGACTATGTAAGAAATTCAAGATGCTGGACATCATCTAAAACCACTAGCTTCACTTCTCGACCTCCCCCATTGCTAAGATTAGTCTATGTATATAAGCATTTGAATGTTACACACATACACACAAATATGTTGTTTGTAAAAGGCATACCAAAAATAAAGTAATTCAAATTTGGAAAGTAAGAATTTACCAAAAAAAAAAAAAAAGGAAGCAAGTTGATATCAACACCATTTGAATTTATAGCAAAAGGCATGCAGTAAGCTTGTAGTACTTTATAATAATGAAGGATACAACCTACAAATAATAAATGTCATGAAAAGTTTTATTACAATGACATAGTTTTGAAATACATACAGCAACTGTTACAGGAAATGTATACAAAAATCCAACAGTGGTAAGACTTTGACCTACTTTCAATCATTTAAAGATCAAGTAAAACAACAAATAAATTAAGATATTATAGATATAAAGACTATAATAAGGTTGATTATAAACAGAAAGATATACTTATAACCTAGAAGGAAAGAATATATATTGTAGGTTAGGTTCCTGGGAAGCTGACTCTGGGACAGAATTTAGTGTGAAGAATGTTTATTAAAGAGTGCCCTTGGGATCAACAACTGCGGAAGGAAGGGAAAGAATGCAGGAGTAGGCAGAAGGAGAAGTCTAGCTGTAATTCAGTCCCAACGACAACCTAACACAATCCTACAAGGAAACTCTAGAGCTAAAACAATCCTTTAGAGTGGGACTCTGTAAACATTTTGTGTAAAGGGCCAGACAATAAATACTTGAGGCTTTCTGAATGATTACAGCTTCTGTCAAAACTACTCTGCCATTGTAATGTGAACTCAGCCATGGGCCATACATAAACAAATGAGCACAGCTGTGTTCTAATAAAACTTTATTTACAAAAACAGGTGGAGCAAATAGGTTGGACATTTATAACCTTGCTTCAGTCAGTCACTGGATATGAGTTGACCTCGGAATAGGGCATGACCTTGAGCAAGGTAACTTTCTTCAGCTGAAGCAGTCCCTGAAAGGGGGCTAACAGCTGTCTGCCTGCTGCTCTCCCAGCAACGGGGGAAAAAGTACTTCATTCCTGAAGGAGGATATTGGTGGCTCATCACAGCATCTTCCACAATACACATTCTTGAAGTTTTACTAAAACAACAAATAAAAACTCTTAAACATCTTTGGATCAAATTAAAAAAAGCTAAATGTGATGAATTAGAAAGGAAAATCGATTTTAAAAAATTCCAATCTTACTTTCTACACTCTTGGCAGAGTTAATTGATCAAGGAATACTATCCCACTGCATGTAGATGATTGCCTCAGACTTTCATCAACATGATGATTTGGTCAACCATCATCAATCAGTCCATGGTGATGAGAGATAAAAACCTATTTTCCACTTCTGAATTAAAAATATAAAGTGAGAACACGATATATCAAGCAATACTTATAAAATTCGTAATAATAAACAGTTTTATTATTAAAAGTGAATTAAAATAAATTAAGATCCAAGTAAAAAAGTTAGGAAAATGACAACAAAAAAACTAAGGAAAACATAAGGACTAATAATTAATTAATTAAGAAAAATATAAATTCATTAAATGGAAAACACATTTGAAGTGATACTAAAGCCAAGGATTGATACTTGGGAAAAAAAAAATGTAATACACTAGATGAATGGGAAATATACTAGTATTTACAAATTGTAATGAAAACGGGATATTAACCACAGAGACAGAGGAACTTACAAAAATATAAGAGCACAAATTCTATAATTCTATGCAAATTAAAAATTAAATGAAATGAAAACTTTTCCAGAAAATATACATTATTGAATTTTGCTTAAAACAGGGTAGAAAATCAAAATAAACCAAGAAGCATGGAAGAAAAAGAGAAAGCTGTCAAAGAGCTATTCCCACAAAGGTGCCAGGTGGAAATACTGTTATGTGAGAATTAAACTCTTCAGTAAACTAATAACTTTTACACTATTTAAACACTACTAGATCCAGAAAAAAAGACTTTGTCAATTCTTCTTATAAACTCAGTATAACATTGATACCAGAAACTAATAAAGACAATAAAAAAAACAGAAAAAAATCCTACAGACCAATTTCATTTATAAGTATTAATGCAAATTTTTGAAATAAAATATTAGCAAACAGTATTCAGTAGAGCTTAAAAATGACTACTCTCTGGCGAAGAGAGATTTATTCTAGGAAAGCAAAGATAGTTAAAATTATTTAAAAATCTATTAATACAATAGTTATTGCTGAATGACATCAGCAAAATGGCACAGTAGCAGCTTCAAGCTCTTGCTTCCCAACAAAAACACTGAAAAACAAGTAGAAACCGTGAGAGACAAATTTGTCAGAACTCTGGGAAATTGTTAAAAGTTTGCAGCAACTGAAAGAAAAGGTAACAGGTGTTCAAAGAAAAACTTGTACACAAATGTTCACAGCAACACTATTAACAATAGCTAAAGAGAGAAACAACCCAAATGTCCGCCAACTGATGAATGGACAAGCAAAATGCAGCATATCCGTACAATGGCAAATTATTCACCCATGAAAAGTGATGAAGGACTTATATATGCTACAATATAGATGAACTTTGAAAATACTATAAGTGAAAGAAATGAGTTACAAAAGGCCACATAGTGTATGGTTCCACTTCTATGAAATGTCCAGAATAGGAAAATCCATAGAGACAGAAAGCAGATTAGTGGCAAGATCAATTAACTTGCCAGGAGCTGGGGGAGAAGAATGGGGAGTGACTGCTTAATGGGTACGGAGTTTCCTTTAGTAGTGACAAAAATGTTCTGGAATGAGATAGTTGAAATGGTTGCACAACAATGTAAATGTACTAAATGCCACTGATTTACACTTTAAAAATTGTAAAAATGGTGAATTTTATGTTATATACATTTTCCCTCAATTAAAACAAAATACATGATACAAAAGGCATAGAACATAAAAGTTTCATGGTAGCTAGTTAGCTGTAAATTGAAGGAAAAATCAGAATAAAAATAAATAAATAAATATGTGCTAATTAAAAAAAATATCATTGGGGTCAGGCAATATGCTTCCTTGAGACAGGAATGTGAACTAACAAATAGGCTGAAACATCTGACTCTAGTCTGTGAAATAACAAAATAATATTGGTTGATAGTGAATAGGGACACAGCTAAATGTGTTGGGAAACATAACATATATTGCAATAATGTATTTCCAAATTGGACAAAAAAGAAAATGCAAATTATAAATATTAAAAAAATAAAAGTTATGAAATATAGCTGATAGTGTAAAATTGTTTAAATAAGTGGGAGTGTTGGCATATCATTCACTTCCAAAGATAAGGCATATAGAGGAAAGCAAAGGAATAAAACTGCAAAAGATTGAAATTTTGAGTTTTAATTTTAAACAAAAGGGGTTGTTTGCAGAGAATTCAGTGATTGTATATTCATTTTATTTTGTTTTTTTTAAGCAAATAAACTGGTATTAGATAAAAGTTAATAATTCCTTGCAATTTTTATGTAAACATATTTTGAAATTGAAATATCAAAGGAACTTTATGGTTTCAAAGTAATTTGGTAGAACCACAGTCATAAACTGTTTTGGATACAGCATGGGCCACAACCCAAAGAAATTAAAAAATACCTAAACAAGAAAAGAGCATAGGAGGTTTCTCTTATCAGGAAAAAAATGAAGAACAAATAATACAGTGAGGTTAGAAAAACAAGTAAGAATAAAATAAGAAAGGTAAAATGTGGAGAACTGAACTCAGATAAGTGGATAGACAGGATAAATTCAAACACCAAGATATTAATATTCATTATGGAGAAAAAAATAGTAAGTTATGAATCATAGTTTAGTTCATATGTATTTCCATTGTGAAAAATACTCATTTGCTAATAAGACATTGTTATGACTTGATTAAAATTACTGGTAAAGGAAAATGTTGGCTTAGTTTGCATCCCTGTATGAAATTTAAAGTGTAATGATTTTTACCATTATCAGTTATTCCTAGAATTAATGGCTATAATGATGTAAGAACATATTCTTTACACAAAGAATTTTGGCAACTGATGTGCAACAAAGACTCAGTATTATGAATGTGTGCATTTTTTCTTATACTCAATATTAAGCTATGATTTAGTCCTTCACAGAAGAGTTAAACATAATATTTCAACTAATACATTCTAGGAACAAGTATGTTAAAACTATCTAGGTATAATTGTCACTGAAAGAAAACAAAATAAGTATTTTATCTCTTAGGACAGTTGAGAAATGCTGAAGAATAAAAACACATCACCTTCTCTAAGTTGATTATTTTAAGGTTTCTATCCCACTTTTCAAATTATACAGGGCTACCCAAGCCAGATAACTAGCATTGGCCAAGAAAAATAAATTTTGTAAAACAAAAACAAAACTAGAGTATGTATACTTATTTTGGGCAGACTACATACTATTTTGTGTTACATATTATCAGTGTAAATATAATATATGTTCATTATAGACATTAGACAAAATTTAAAAACATTAAGAAGGAAATAAAACTGACATAATTTTCCAGTCAGTGACATTTTGTTATGTATCTAACCACATCTAACTATTTATTATTAATCCTAATCCTGTATGTATTTATCCTAGGATATTTTTAATATCTCATGAATAATTAATTTTCCAGAGTTTCACTGGAACTCCTTACTATCATCAAAGGGAAATAAGTAAAAACAAAATTAAAAATATATAGCATATATATGAAGTCACGTAGAGTGGATGTCTTTCAACCTGTAAGTTTAATCCATATCTATATAATGAGGATTCCATTTATTAATAGGAATATTAATCATACAGTCGTGTACCACATAATGACATTTTGGTCAACAATGGACCACATATACAATGGTGGTCCCATAAGACTGGTACCATGCAGTCTAGGTGTGTAGTAGGCTATACTATCTAGGTTTGTGTAGGTACTGTACAGGAGGAAGAAATTTTCCTCTACCCTTCTATGTTCTTCTGGCTGGTCTAAGAATTAAATTGACATGAGACAGATTAATAGGAGAAAAACACAAAAGTTTAATAACATGTATATATGGGAGAAACCTAGGAAAACTGAACAACTCACCAAAATGGCTGAAGCCCTCCTTGAAATACATCCTTAGGTGAAGAAAAAAGAAGACACTGGGGGTGGGGATCATGGAATTCAAAGGGAAGGAAGTCAATTCACAAGTAGGTGAAGAAGAGCAAACCTTTGGAAAACAAATATCTGGCCACACATAAACAGAATACCACAGAAGGGAGCCCAACAAACGGGCTTTTCTAGGTTCCTCCCTGTCTACTAGCTAGGTCATGTTATGCTAAGGTGATAGCTCACTTCCTAAGACAGATTTTTTTAATCTGAATTCTTTTAGGCAGTTAAGGGGGAAGAAATAAGGAAAACTATCTGATTCTATTATTTCTTAAAAATAATAAGCCTAAAACAATCTTCATGTTAAAGAGACACATTTTGGGGTGGCAAATTTTGTTCCCCTTCAGTACACTCTAGGCTGAGACAACAATAAAATTGCCTAAAGATGCATTTCTCAGAATGTATTCCCCTCATTAAGTGATGTATGACTATATTCCTATGCTTAATAAAAATTGAAAATCAGATATGTAGATTATATCTCTATACACTACTGCTGAGGTAACTTGAACGGACTTGCTATTTTATGGGAGATTTCTTTGACTTCCTTTGGTGTGTTGGAAAGACGTTTTGTTTAGGAACCAATATCAAAATTTTCTCCATTTCTGGTATCATTAAATTCACCATTATAAACTCACTATGGTAACTGACATTTCCCAATGTAGAAAGAGTGAATATAGATTGTATAAATTACAAAAACTGTTCTTCATAAACTAATTCTTTTTTTTCATTTGGTTTTATTGAGATATAATTGACATACAAGCATACATAAGAAATGTTGTGGGTTTTTTTTCCAGACCATCGCAATAAAGTGAATATTGCAATAAAGTGAGTTACACAAATTTTTTGGTTTCCCAGTACATATAAAGTTATATTTACACTATACTGTAGCCTATTAAGTATGCAATAGCATTATGTCTAAAGAAATGTATATGCCTTAATTAAAATATACTTTATTGCTAAAAAATGCTAACCATCATCTGAGCCTTAAACAAGTTGTAATCTTTTTGCTGGTGGGGGGGTCTTGTAAATAATGCAATATATGTAAAGTGCAATAATGCAAAGCAAAATAAAACAAGGTATGCCTGTAGAGCACTACATAAGTTCAAGATGTAGAGCATTATTGATTCGACTTATATATTTGTCAAATGATTACCACAATAAATTTAGTTAATATTTGTCATCTCATATAGATACAAAAAATGTTTTTTTCCTTGTAATGAGAATCTTTTAGGATTTACTGTTTTAGTAACTTTCTTTTTTTTTTTGAGGAAGATCAGCCCTGAGCTAACATCCATGCTAATCCTCCTCTTTTTGCTGAGACAGACCAGCTCTGAGCTAACATCTATTGCCAATCCTCCTCCTCCCCCCCAAAGCCCCAGTAGATAGTTCTATGTCATAGTTGCACATCCTTCTAGTTGCTGTATGTGGGATGCGACCTCAGCATGGCCAGAGAAGTGGTGCCTCGGTGCACGCCTGGGATCCGAACCTGGGCCATCAGTAACAGAGCGTGTGCACTTAACTGCTAAGTAACAGGGCTGGTCCCTGTCTTAGTAACTTTCAAACATACCATACAGCCTTGCTAACTAGAATGATCATATTATACATTACACCCCCAGTACTAAAAGTTTGTACCATCTGACCACCTTCGTCAAATTCCCCCAAGACCCATATCCCACCTCTGGTAACCACAAGTCTGATCTTTTTTGAAGAGTGTGAGATGAATTGGCATTAATTCTTCTTTAAATGTTTGATAAAATTTACCAGTGAAGCCATCTGATCCTGTGTTTTTTTTGTTGGGAGATTTTTATTATTGGAAGCTATGAGTTTTACAGGTGCTCAGGTCAGGCTTCCTGTTTGGGTGGGACCACGAGCTACACTCAGCAGGGAGTGGAGCTATGAATCAGACTCCCTGCCAGCCAGAGTGGGAGAGCTGGCTCTAAAGCTGACAAGGGTCTTTGTGCTCCTGACTCAAGCCGACCCACTTACCAAGTTCCCTGGCCAAACAAGGCCACTGGCTTTGCTGTACAGATAATCAGCTCTGCCTGCTGGACTCTGCTCAACTGTTGCTGAGATACACAGCTTCCCAGGCATTCTGGCAAGACTTTTGGATTGGGGGGAACTGGGAGCTACACTCAGCAATGGGCTGTGGGAGATCAAAATTTGGCCACCCTGAAATATGTCTCTTTACCTTGATTATTTTCTCTGATGGACATTTGACCTCCCCCAAACTGCCTAAAGAATTTAACATAAAAGACCTGTTCTAGGAAGGAGTTACTATCATATGATGGCTGTAATATAATGTAAAATAGATGTTACAATAAAAAAGACATCACAAACCCCTGTTATAAAAAATTCTGTCTCTCCCTGGCCACATTCTCTAGGTGGCCCTGCAGAGAGTTGCCAGACAAACATTTACATTTATAAGGGAAATCTCCATTTGTAAAGGTATCTCACTCTCTGTATTGGGAAGAGGGGGATGGCCTTGTCTGTGAAAACTCTTTTCAGTATGGAAGGAGAAGACTTAAATCTGAATACCGTTGATTACTGTAATTTCTGATAAGATATTAAACGTTAATTGCTTAATATAGGTTTGTCTACTTTTGGCTTCTTATTACAAGAAAACTAAAAGGTGTTTTGGGTCTATTAGTAAACTTGTCTTGTGTTTTATTAAAAGATTGTACTATAAAGTATTGTTTCCAAAAATTATAAAGTGTTTTGTCAAGCCACAGAATACTAATGTAAAAGAAAGTTTATAATTACTTACAAATTAAGGTTTCTAAGGGTTTAAAATTCTAATATGTAATTAAAGTTACTAAAAATTAATAAGGAAAACAGTTCTGTATACAAGGAAAGTAAGATGTATATAGCAAAGAAGGTACAAAGAACTGAAATATTTTCTTTGGTTGATTAAGAAAGATAAATCTGTCCCAAAGTACTAGAAGGGAAAAAAGAAGGCATGGGACAAATTCTAAATGTAAAAAGAAAGTAATAGAGGGTTTGTGGAAGAGGAATTCTGGAAAAAGAGTTTTATGCATGGTCAATTTTGCTAAGATTAAACTAAAACCATAAGTGAGTTTTAATGTCAAAAGTAAGCTGGTACAAAATTAAAATTTGGTCTTCTCTTAAAAGAATAATTTTTCTTAAACTTTTCATCTGAGAAGTTATAAAAGGTTTCTTTACCTTTGAGTAAGTCTACCTAACAGACAAAAGATCTATGTTTGGATAAAATAATTTCCTATGTTCAAAAGGACTGAGGTCTCTCTATTAAGGTTTTTTTTGACTATTTTAACTCTCTGTCTGCCCTTGACGGTTTCATAATGAACATTGTCTCATACTTGATCAAGTGTTTATGATAAACCTTCTTAGGTGGTATTAAGTGGGTGAATGTTATTGATATGTGTTTTAAAACTGTATAACATTACTGAAATTCTGATCTGTCCTGGTTACCAGTCATAATTCTGGTTACTATTATTTAAAATATTGTATGTCACAAAATTAACTGGATTTCTTTGTCAATTGCCATTTTGATGTCTTGTTTACAGACTTATTTCTTTGCTCTAATGACTCTAACATTTACTCTGGAATCCAGGATTCTGACAAACTTTCAGATTATAAAACTGAATTGGGTAAGAAATTAGAGAATTCTAACTGAGAAACTGGTGACTTCATGAAGCTGCTAACAAAAAGATTGGGAATAAGAATTTATTACACAGGACTGAATGAACTGATGAGGATGATTATAATTTTTCATTTGAAATATTACTGATTTTAATAAATGTTTGATTTTTCCAGATTTAAAGAAAATTTTTCTCTTTTTCCTGAGCTAGCTATGACTTATAACAATTTGGTAAGTGATACTTTTGTAAGTAAAATTGAAATATTTCTCTTTTCTCTCTCTACCTGATCCCTCAAGAACTTGAAAACTCTTAGTAAGTAAATATTCTTATTTCATGACAATATACTTATTAGCATAAGTTCAATAAGAATCTGTTCTCCTTATAACAGGACACAATTGGAAACATTGGTTATTTTACCAAGGCTGTGACTGGAACATCATATTTGCTATATAACCATACAGCTTTTGAAGAATGAAGATTGGACTTTATGGAATAAAGCCACGTGGAAATATTGGCCTGGTACCTTATGTTCCAAGCAGCACTTACCAGAATAAATAAAGAATGTCACTTATCTAGCAGGTACAAAGAACCTTGAAATATTTTGGTGAAACCACAAGAAGAGTGGAATTCACCCAAATCTGTAGGTATTGCAGGCGAAGTCTGATGACAAAAGTCCTTGGCTTGGCTTTCCTGGCCTCGAGAGCCCTTTTAAGTTCAATCAGAGATTCCTTATAAAAGGTTCCAGCAAAGCAGATTTAAAACAGCTTATATTATCAATTGCTATTCTTGCTGTACTTAGGTAAGTAATTGGGCCAAGTTTATTAAAAATAGACTTATTTTGCAAACTAGTTAGTTTTAATTTGGCTATCTTTAATAAAAATGAGGGTGATTTTAGAGAGAGAAATTATTCCAATGGAAACTATAGTCTACATTTGTAGATATTAGATCCTAGTTTTGTCAATTGTCTTTTGAAGATTTTTTTTATATCTGTTGATGGGACTGGATCCTGATTTCTTCCAGTTTCCTAAAATATCTGGCTACAGATCTCCAAATTAATGTTTTTGATTTTTTTCCCATCATTTTCATTTGGAATCACTGAGAACAAAACCTGCCCTTTATCCTGAAGCCTTACAAATTGAAGCAGGTGGACTAGATATAAACTTGAGAGATTACCCAATGACATCATCAGAGACATTTTAAACTGAAAAAGATTCTTTGACACTAAAAATCTTCCTAACTGGCTGTCCTCTGAGCTCAGAAACTGGTTTACAATTTGATCTAATCATTAACCTTGTTTTTCTTTTGTTTCCATAGAAATGCTTCTTATTAAATACTTGACTGCTTGCTTCCACAATATACTGCATCACCACCTTCTAAATAGAACTTAATTGAACTGATTTATTATCAGGACTAAAAAAATATGTTCAGTGAGATGGAACAATCTACCAATGCAGCTTCTGGACTGTGAAACTTCTTCAAGTTTCAAAAGGACTGTGCAACTTTTAGTTTCAAAGGCAGGACTGTGGGAGATCAAAACTTTGCCACCCTGAAATATGTCTCTTTACCCTGATTATTTTCTCTGATGGACATTTGACCTCCCCCAGGCTGCCTACAGAATTTAACATAAAAGACCCGTTCCAGGAAAGAGTTACTATCATATGATGGCTGTAAGCTAATGTAAAATAAATGTTACAATGAAAAAGACACCACAAGCCTCTCTTATCAAAAATTCTGTCTTTCCGGGCCACATTCTCTAGGTGGCCCTGCAAAGAGTTGCCAGACAAACACTTACATTTATAAGGGAAATCTCCATTTGTAAAGGTATCTCCCTCTCTGTATTGGGAAGGGGGGTGGCCTTATCTGTGAAAACTCTTTTTGGTGTGGAAGGAGAAGACTTAAACCTGCATATCCTTGATTACTGTAATATCTGTCTCCCTTATGTCTCCCTCCCCACCCCCAACATCTTCCTTTGCCTTTAGCTGAAGATAGTATTTAAGACGAGAATCTCTACCATTGTGTTGAGAAACTCAGTTTCCCTGGTTTTCTCCCATGTATACATGTTATTAAACTTTTTATTATTTTCTCCTGCTAACTTGTCTTTTAATTATTTGACCAGCCATAAGAACCTTAAGGGAAAGGGTGGAGGGGGATTCTCCCTCTTCCTCATCAGGGCAGAATTATGAATTACCTCCTTTGCCCAGGCAGAATACAAGAGCCAGATCCAAACAACCTCCCAGGTGTTCTCATCAGGCTTTCTGGATTGGTGGGACTAAAAGCTACAGTCAGACATGGATGGGGATAGGCATTAATGCCTCTGCCTGAGCAGGGAGGGCAGGAAGAGAGGCTCTGGGGCCTGTAAGACTCTTTCACGTCCTACATCCCACTAAGTTGACAATCAGACTGCACCACTGTCTTGGCTCTGCATATAAGCAGAGCCATTGGTTGGGACTACTACTTGTGTGCTGCAGACATGACCTCAGTCTGCCAAGATCTGAGTGCTGGTTATTGCAAGCCCCTTCCTCCTTTTCCATCACAATCCAGTTTCAGTGGTCAAGCCCTACAGATTCCCTCGTGATCCCCATTAGGCAAGACTGGAGTATGACTCCCAAGAAGTGACTCATAATGCTGGGGGAGGTGGATGTCCACCTTGGGCTCTCTTTTCCCACTGGAGGAACTGTAGGCTCTGGGGAGACCTCTTATTGTGGTGCTACACTGGCCTGGGGTAGGGGTAATGTGGTTAGCATGTAGCCACTCCTGTTACCCTTCTAATGTGATCTGTCTCAGTCTCTGTGGTGAAGAGGGGTGCTTCAACCTCACCTCCATGTTCTAGGATTTTCTCAGGGGCGTCTTGTCCATGAGTAGTTGTTAGTTGTTCTTCTTTGCTCTATCTTGGTGATGTCACTAAGCCTACAAATTCTTTATTTAGACTTGTAAAAAGTGTAAATCTAGGCAGAGCATTTATACACACAAATAAATATACTACTTCCACTTCCAGGAAGAATGAGTAGTGGTATTTCCTATTCTTCCTGCTAAGTATAACTATTCTTTTTATGAGGAAGAAGGATGAATCAAGAAAATCTCAGATAAACAAAACAGTGTTTGTAACTAGTAAACCTGCCCTATAGGATGTTATGAAAGCTATCCTTCAAGATGAAATGAAATGATGTGTGACTCAATTCTACACAAGTAATTAAAGAACACCAGAAAAGACAACTACATAGGTAAAGATAAAAGTTGGTATTAATATCTTTTTCACTTATAACTCCCATTTATTACAATCTGATTAAAAAAACAAATGAACAAAACAATAATTATAAATCTGCATTAATGGATATGGAATGTATAAAGATGTAATTTGTGATAATAACAACATAAGGAGAGAGATAAAGTAATACAGGAGCAAAGTTTTGTATCTACTGAAATTAAGTTTTTATTAATATAAACTGCATTGTTATAAACAAAGAAATATATTAGTTATATTCTCCAGGGCAACCAAAAAGAAAATAACTCAAAAATAAAGAATAAAAGAAAGAACAAGGGAATTAAAAAGATACATGAGAAAATGTCTACTTACAAAAAGAAGAGAGTAATAGAGGGACTTAGAAGAAAAATGATATACAACATATAGAAAACAAAGAACAAAATGGCAGGAGTGAATTCTCCCTTATCAGCAATAACATAAAATTTAAAAAGGTTTAAAATCTCCAAATAAATGTAGACATTGGTGGAATAAATTGTTTTTAAAATTATGATTCAACAAACTCACTTTACATTAAAAGACAAGAATAAGTCAAAAGTATAAGAATAGAAAAAGATATTCCATGGTAACAGTAAACACGAAAGACCTATCTCAGCTACACTGAAACAAAAAGAAAATAGACTTTAAGATAAAATTGTTAAAAGAAACAAAGAATGGAATTCTACAATAATAAAAAAGAACCCTTCATATAAGGGTTCATATAACATATATATGTTATAATTCATATAACAATTATAAACATATAAGCACCTAACAGAACTCCAAAATACAGGAAGCCAAACTAAAAGAACAAAAGGTTGAAAC